>NW_004797339.1:342422-366877 GCF_000002075.1 Aplysia californica | reverse complement strand
GGGGGTTCCAAGATGCTGATTTCACTGGGTCTTTTTCCAGCTTAGATTTGGCTTCCCCATTGAATACTCGTGGTTTTGGGGTGTGCTTGGCTCTGTGTTTGAACTGTGGCGTCAGTTGTCTCGTGGTTAGGCTTTGGGGTGGAAAACTAAAGATTGTGGCTTGGAATCCTATCAAGGCTTAGCATTGTTCCTTTGGGAAAGGCACTTAACGCAAATTTTTCTCGCATTACCTGAGTGGGAATAGGTACCTGGCTGAAGACTGAAAGGTCTTGCCAGTTTGATAGTGTTTGAGGGCTCAATTGGTTGCTTGCACTGTATGCTCCCTGGGAAGCATAGAATGTTTGTGAGTGCTTTAGGGTCTGCTTGGGTGATGATGTAGGTTGTAAAGCTCACAGAATTTGCTATTGAACGGGATATGCACCATACAAATGCAATTTATTATCATCATTATCATTATACTACTACCTGCGAGTTTGTTTGATTTACGTCAGTCTCTGGCAAAGCTATCAACCTCTTCTTAAAATGATTTGCTCCGTAAACTTTTCAGTGTTCCCCTATTTTCCTAGTCTTCTTGGACATAATGTGATCCACTATCAATTTAAAAAAAATATAATACCAGTTCTCAGATTTCAAGGCAACAGCGTTTCAAAACTTGCGACCCACTGGAGATGTCGGTGTTGTGTGTCTCTTTACTGTCAGTGTCAGGTCGAAGTAACGTGGCCAAAGTATGAGACGGTCTTATTTGAATACAGATAAGTATGAATATTCGTGTCGGGATAGCCCTAACATGTTGATGACAGAAATACACTTTGCTTTTTCCCTAGAGCTGGACTTCATTTGACTGCTCAGTATTAATTTAATCTGATTAGAGTCCAGTTTGACACTGTCAGAATTTCCATTTCTTGATCCGGTTCATTTGATTTGTGTGTGTTTTTTTTTTTAACTTATATTTTTGTTGTTGTCGGTTTTAGAAGTGGGGGTTGCAAACATTGACATGTGATGACTTTGTAATTTATATATATAAATATATATATATATATATATATGTTTGTTTCCTGTTATGTAAAGAAATGAGTGACAGAAGAATTCCCATGTAACCTTTATGTGCAAGTCAACTGGCACTGTTGCTGTTTCAAGGAAAGAAAGTAACTTTAAATCGTTTCTACTCACCTCGTTGACCCCTTTATTTCCAAGGGGTGTGCTCTCCTACCGCCGTCAGCACTGATTGTCAGCTAAGCCGAGAAGCTGGTCAACAACCAGGACAGCTGTCTCATGTCTCGGTCTCGATAGACTCGCCATCTAGATATCTAGATCTAGCCCCTTCGTGACATATTCACACCTCAAATCTTGAATAGTGTCACTTTCCTCATTCTCGGTTTTCCCCATCTTGCCTATGTTTTAGAAAAACCTGCAAATCTTAAGTCAAAAAGTAAAATGGTCTTCCTTTTTAAAGTAACACGTTCGTCTGCTCAACTAGGCTTGTCTTTATTTTCTGTTGCAAATCTATCAGTAAACTTAGGAAATTTGATACCAATTTACACATTGTTAAATTTTCGAATACGAATCCATGCTGTGATTGTGGCTTTATCTCTGTACAGAAGAACTAGGGCCAGATTTCTTCTTCTTCTTCCTCGTTCTCGACAACAGCAGCTAGACAGTCAGTCCGATGTCGCGCACAAACTGTGTTGTTCGCTTCAACTCTGAGAGACTGCCATAGGGCTTTCTCTCAAGGGGAGTCACATTCTGCCACGTTTGTGTATGAAGGGTGGCGTAGCGCGGGCAGTGCTGAAGGATATGGTTGGCATTCTCTTGGTCGTGTCCACATTCACAGATCGCTGACTCTCCCATTTTTAATTTGGTGTGCATATGGTTAGGGCCAGATGATTTGCAGGACGTACATGTAATGCCATATTAAAGCAACCAGGAACAGCAAATTTTGCCAGCTTCCATGACGTCCATGGTATGGCGCTAAGCTGAAAATTACTCATTTTCATGACTTACCAGGCACATGTTAAGGCTACAAAGGGGTTAAACGGAGTCGAGTATTTTCCTTGGGACAGCAACAGTATGTTTTTACAGCCGGCAACTCATAGAAACAAATCTGTGCCTCAATAATCACTGGTGATTCATTGACGTCGCCACTCTTATTTGAATGGTGTGGTTATGGTGTGGTTGAAATGTGGAAAGGTGCTAATACATATAGAGTAGAATTTCTGTTACGCCGTATAAAAAGTGTACAATACTCCTGAGTGAGTGTCTTGAGCAAAATCTTGAAGCTTCAGCTAATTTTCAACTCTTGAATCCTGATTTTTCTTTTTTCATCTGAGTTTGGTTTGAGTAAAGGGAAAAAAACGTTGACAGCGATAACAATCTTGTAGCACCATGAAACAGCAAGACCAACAGGCAGAAACAACAGAGGGATAGGTAAGTGGGAGACCTCACTAGTGACCTCCCTCCACCCTCAATTTTTTTTAAAGTGTGAAAAAAAACAGAGATGCTTTTTAATATTTACGGTGTTTTCACAAGAAGAACAGATATTACTGAAAGCATTTTTCTTTGTAACCCCATAATAATTGTGCCTATAAACTCTTTTTGTTTGCAAATGCAACTTCAGAAGTTTTCAGGTATTTTCACAAAGCCCCAGTGTTATCCCTGGGGAAAAGTAAGGCTTGGGTAGTCTGAGTAAATATTTGTAATGTGGCTAAAGTGTTGAATGTAACTTTGAAGAAAATTGATAATGAATGCTAGGAAAACTTTAGACACGAAGAGGAAACATGGCTACACTTGTATCAGGAAGAATCTATGATGAATTTTGTCAAGACGGTTCAGCCTACAGTCTAGTCTGCTGCCTAATAATTTTTTGTCACTACTTTAAAAGAACCCCCCCCCTCTCAAAAATTTTTTTTTCACCAAATCCGTTGAGAGTTTTTTCTGTGTCCATACTGTACATATTGTGAGAGCGTCTGCTGTACTAGGATGTCGGCTGAAGTATGTTTGTGATGTGGGACTTTCACTTCGGTACTTTTGTAATACGCTATACAGGCTTTAGTTTTGTCCCCTTTTAGGTACCTCTTTTTGTGGGGACTCTGTCATGTCATGCCTATGTAAATGAATGACTTTGAACAACAAAGCTTTGTGACGTGTTGTCTTCTTGAGTCAGGATGCTGGAAAAATTGGAAAGTGTCGATTTACCCGTAGGATGAGGTTGTGTTTTGTGTGTATATAACATGTTTAAAACAGAAAAGAAGAAAGATGTGAGAAGTTGTTTAGGTTGTGGGGTTTTTGGGGGGAGGGGGGGGGTGTAAAAAACATTGAAAGATAAATTTGATACTTTGAAGTTTGCCTTGAAAAATGGACCCACATGTCATGCACCGAATTATACCACAACAGGTAAGAATGTGACCAAATTAAGTTCGAGCCATACTGATTGGAGACCTTGTTTGTGCTTTTTATTACCTCCCCTGGCTACATTTAATGATAGCAGACTGAATGAAAGACCAATATCATATGTCCTGCCTGTTTTCTGTTGTTCAAGATTTTTTTAAAAGCTATTGACATGATCCAAGAGTGAAAAAAAAACGTTTAACAGCAGAAGACTTGTAGTTCAGTGTTCATTGAGTATTGTGCCGTGTGTGATGAACTTGTCCTCTCTGCTGTCGGTTGACAAAATGCCTTTTTAAAAATTCACTGTAGTTTCGAGAAAAAAGACATTTTGTCAGCAAAGCCTTTTAAGAAAAGGCGTTCTTTCAAAGTTTGAATTCTAATTTATTTTAAAAAACTAGCCACAGTTTTACTTTGATTTTTTTCACCAAATTAAAAAAATTGGCGCCAAGAATGAAAGAAAGCTTGTTGTGAGCCGACGGCAGTTTTGTTTGTGATGGGTTTTTTGCTGCTGCTGTAGTTTCTCTCAGAGGAACCATTTTTATTTTTGTGATATCCCTCGTTATGTCAAACCCCGAGTTTGTTTGGGTTAAGCTTTTAACTACCGAGGGATATTTGATAAGTTGCCTTTCTTTTAGAGCGAGGCTTTAATTTATTCCTGATCTCTTTATGAGAATGTTCGTAGTCGTATAGTATATATGCCAATAAGAACACCCAAATTATCATATTTGTTTATTAAAGCTTCATCCAATCCATTACCACTGCTTTTTTGTCCCATGAAAAGTGTACGACAGTCTTCTCATTTGACCCCTTTACTTTCTACTTTCTTCTTTTTTTTTTTTTTTTTTTTTTTTTTTTTTTTTTTTTTTTTTTTTTTTTTTTTTTTTTTTTTTTTTTTTTAATTTTTTTTTTAGGTTAATTTACATGAATGCGTTTGCACAGATAGAGTATTTTAAAGCAGTTTTGATGCATGGAAGTGACCAGAGAGAGAACTTGTGTGGCAAAGAGTCGAGGAAGAAACATGTGAAATTTTTTTCCTGTTGTTTTGTTTACCTGGATACCTGGAACTGTCATCTCTGGCTCGGAGGTTGACGGGTAATGATCTGCCATTGCTTGCGGGTCACTAGCTGCAGTCATACACTCTTTCATACACTGGCCAATCCATGCCTTGATGTTATTGGTCCCCATTTATGTTTATGGCGTGTGAAATGATGATTAGTCCGGGTGTCACTCATACTATGTCATCCTTACAAATTTTGTTTTAAAAAGTTTATGCTGCTCTTTTCTTTTCTTTTTTGTCCCCATGGGTCTTCTTTGGACTACCGTACCAAGGTTTGTTTAGGTATATTGTACAGAGAAGACTGAGTGAATGAGTGACGGCCAGCTTATGTAATGTAAGCACCAGAAGGCTGCTATGCACAATATCGCGAACCATTTAAAAAGGAACAGTATAATGGTCAGTCATATTATCATCTAATCTTTTTTCTCAGTAACACGAGTCATATTGTCATGTCACCATTTAGATTGTTACTTGCCCTAGTGTGTTTGATGAATGCATTGTTTACAGGGGGGGGGGGGGGCTCTGTGTGGATAGTCTTCTGTGAGGAATACCCATTGAAAATATATGTGCATTTTCAGAGAATTACGTTTGTGAAGTGTGTTGAGAATACCGTCAACGTTCTTTGTGAAATGTCGTCCATTGCAAGAATGCATCAGGAATCATATTATGTCCCAAAATAAAGTCATTTCTTTTATGATTTAAGTGTATGTGTATGTACGTTATAGCTGGTAGCTATATATATATGTATGTGCATAAAGCAATCTTATCTTTTGTTTTTGTTTTCAGCCTGTCTGTACACAATTGTGATTGACACTTTCTACTTGAGTGAGTTGATGGTTCTCTATGTCTGAATAAAACATGACTAATTGACTTCAAAACTTCTTCTGGTTTTTTCTTTGTTCTTTCTTATTATACAGTGGATGGTTGGCAGGTGCTCTGGTGTGGTTGCCTCTTCTTTACTATAAAACATCTATCGTTTTTATCTCCCCTTCTTTTTTATGTTTGTTACTCTCTTGTAACAGCTCTAATCTTCTGGCGCTGATATGGCCTTATGCAGTTGCGAGCACCGTAAGTCCTCTATTAAAACTAAAACTCTAATTATACGTCAAGGAGAGTTTTTCTTTTTGGTTGTCTGGAGTGTAACTGTTAGGCTCCTTGCTTTGCAGCAGTGCCACTGACTAAAGTGTCTTTATGCTATTCCCGAAGGGGGAACATTTCTCGTTTTTATGCACAGTAGAATTGTAAATGGGCTAATTCAACAATGTCATGCTCATAACTGTGCATGAACTACAACAGGAAACTGCTGCTTTTTCTTTCCTAATCCTTACTACGTTCCTCGTCATTTTCCTCTACTTCTTTTATATGTCTGTCACACTCTTGTGACCTGCTATTTCCGGGGTGCCTCGATAGTCGAAGCAGACCTTGTGCTGTTGAAGCTAGAGAGTTGAGCAGAGTTAGTCTGATTCCCTGTAAAGACTTCTCTATTGTTATTGACATCAACCCCTTGGCGCTGATATGACCTTATGCAGTTGCGAGCGCCGTAAAAATTCTACTAAATAAATTTTTTAAAATCTTTGCTCTTCTTGCAAAAGCTTTGGATTTGGTTACAGGGGTTGGGGGGGGGGGGGTATTTTCTCCAGTATCTCTGTCTTTCCCTCGGGGACATACTTGCTTAGACCAAGTTGGCTCTGACAGACAGTGCTGAAGGAACACTTTGTCAGTTCCTTTTTGATGGAAATTGTAGTATCACAGGACATATGCAGCCATGATAACAGCTCTCGATGGGTGGTTGGCGGGTGCTCTGGTGTGGTTTGCCCTTTTTTTCCCTGTCAGACATCTTTCGTCCTTAGCTCCCCTCCTGCTTTTTTGTGTTTGTTACTCTCTTGCAACCCCCTCTGCCTCTTGTCTTATTTAGTTTTAGTACTGGTAGAGGCTTTACGGCGCTCGCAACTGCAAGTGGTCATGACTCATATGAGCGTCAAGGGGTGGGTGTCTACAGATAAGTCCAAACGGGGAATCAGACTTACTCTGCTCACCTCTCTTGCCTCAACGGCATAAAGTCTGCTTCGACTGTCAAGGCACCCCGGAAATAGCAGTTCACAAGAGAGTGACAAACATACAAAAGGAGTAGAGGGAAAATGACGACAGTAAGGATGAGGAAAGAAAAAGCAGCAGTTCCCCTATGTTGTTCCGGCACAGTATGAGCATGACATTGATAAATCATCCCATTAACAATTTTACTGTGCATAAGAGCATACACTCATATGACCTTATTCAATAAGTTATTGTATTACAAGAGTAAAAAAAACTCTTACTTGAGGGCGGTTGGCGAGTGCTCTGGTGTGGTCTGCTCTTTCTTTGCTATCAAACATCTATCGTCCTTATCCACTATTTCCGGGGTGCCTTGATAGTCGAAGTAGACCTTTTGCTGTTGAAGCTAGAGAGGTGAGCAGAGAAAGTCTGATTCCCTGTAAAGACTTTTCTGTTGAGACCCACCCCTTGGCGCTCATATGACCTTATGCAGTTGTCTGATTCCCTGTAAAGACTTTTCTGTTGAGACCCACCCCTTGGCGCTCATATGACCTTATGCAGTTGTCTGATTCCCTGTAAAGACTTTTCTGTTGAGACCCACCCCTTGGCGCTCATATGACCTTATGCAGTTGTCTGATTCCCTGTAAAGACTTTTCTGTTGAGACCCACCCCTTGGCGCTCATATGACCTTATGCAGTTGTCTGATTCCCTGTAAAGACTTTTCTGTTGAGACCCACCCCTTGGCGCTCATATGACCTTATGCAGTTGTCTGATTCCCTGTAAAGACTTTTCTGTTGAGACCCACCCCTTGGCGATCATATGACCTTATGCAGTTGTCTGATTCCCTGTAAAGACTTTTCTGTTGAGATCCACCCCTTGGCGCTCATGTGACCTTATGCAGTTGTCTGATTCCCTGTAAAGACTTTTCTGTTGAGATCCACCCCTTGGCGCTCATGTGACCTTATGCAGTTGTCTGATTCCCTGTAAAGACTTTTCTGTTGAGACCCGCCCCTTGGCGATCATATGACCTTATGCAGTTGTCTGATTCCCTGTAAAGACGTTTCTGTTGAGACCCGCCCCTTGGCGATCATATGACCTTATGCAGTTGTCTGATTCCCTGTAAAGACTTTTCTGTTGAGACCCGCCCCTTGGCGATCATATGACCTTATGCAGTTGTCTGATTCCCTGTAAAGACTTTTCTGCTGAGACCCAAGCGCCGTGTAAAAAAACCCTCTACTATTTTTTTTAAAAAGGAATAAAGATCAAACAAGTTTAACAGTTTAAATATCTCGGATATATTATCAGCACATTCGATGCCAAATGTTCCATCGAAATAAAACAAAAAATCGCAATTGCTAAAGACAGCTTCAATAACAATCCTGAAAAATACAAACGTATCAGTCAGTGTATAAAATAAGGGTTCTCAAATGCTTTGTGCGGTGAGCAGCTCTTCTATACGGCTGTGAATGCTGGACAAGTACCAATGATTATGAAAATAACATAGAAGCACCATATGATTTCTTAGGAGACTTTTAGAAAATTTCATGGAAGGAAAAGAAAAGAAAAAAAAATACAAATACAATTACAATTGCAAACTGAAGAATCTTTGTGGAAGGAAACGAAATATACGATGGCATACTGAAAGAATTTTCGTGGAAGGAAAAGAAATATAGGGCCTACAACTGCATACTGAAAGAAGCTTCATGGAAGGAAAAGAAATTCGCTGCCGTATTGAAAGAAGCTCTTTCAGGCCGCTCATCATACATAAGAGTAAGAGCAATAAGGGAGCGGCAAATGCAGTTTCTGATTCTGAGACACTTGACTCGACGTGGTGCCCACTACGGGTGGGATCGGCCGATCGGCCCGATCGCCCGACTCGATCGCCTCAAAAACAAACGTGTTTGTTTTCAGTTCCAGGCGATCGAGTCGGGCGATCGGCCCGATCCAGCTGTAGTGGGCACCCCTTGGTTGTCGCTGGAGGAATAGACGTAAACGCAGAAATGTGACAGACTCAATCAAGAAAAACTTATTTGAATGAATGGATAATGGAGAAACAGCCGGTTATCCCCCAAACTGACCCACATCGGGTTTTATATGCCACAAAGGAACAACAACAGCAACAGCAGCATTCACGACCATAATAAAGACCAACAATCCGTCTCTTCTTTTTTTCGTTATTCCGCGGTAATACCTGTATGGCCAATAGCCAGGAGAAATATGTGAAAAACAATCAAATCTATCTTTCTTCACAGTATGTTTCGGGAAAATCCAGCCAGGTTAATGCTGTGTTTTTTTATTTCACGTTTGCAAATATGTTGATTGAAATGCATTCACGTATTATTTTTTGTAAAAAGTAAAATAATATATAAATTGTTGATGTTGAATTTCAATTTTGTTCGACCCGTATTGGCTTTGAATAAGCCTTCTTGGCCTACTAGGATAGAAAGCGTCCCTAGCGACCCCTATAGTGTCCTGGACGAATATCTGTATTCGGAAACCTCTTTTTAAAAATTAATGTTAAAGAGTTCTCATGTCTCGATTGATTTTAGGATTCTGTACAAGGCAAGCAGTTATGAACACAAAGCTATAATGTCTAGAGAAAAGTACAATTAGCATTGATGAATGTTCTACATCAGCTGAGATTGTTTTTGTTTACTTTCTATTTTGTTTAAAGAGGGTTTGCGAATGATCTTTGGCACAATGCCCAATGCACAATTTTGTGCCCAAGTACTAGTAGTATCGATATAGAACTCTTTTCGATCACCCCGAAATAGATCTTGTTCTATTCTGGAAGAGGTGTCTGCTGTAGATCTGGGATCAGTCTAACTAAATGTGTTGTGGAGTTGCAACATTTGGGCACACGATATCAACACAGAATGTCTCAGGCCAGGATAACAGCGTACATGGAGAAGCATCGAATCGGTGCCTTGTTCGAGGTAAGATGTTATTCCTGTTAGTTGACATCACTAGCCTTACTTTGAGCTGCAACCATCAGCTGTGCGTTAGTCTTCAAGCTGCAGCTTGTTTACATGAAGAGAGTGGTCCCTGTACACTAGATCTAGATCTAGAGATCTAAAGCAGGGGACACTGTTCGTCAGATTGAAAAAAAAAATGTAGGCTACAATTAGGCACATGTTGCAAAATTGTTGTGTTAAGAATTTCGACGCCCTTTCACGATGACTTTATTATTGTGTACCTGTTTTAATTTTCTCCCACCCATGACTATGACAACAGTGTATGTAGATTTAGATCTAGATTCTAGATCTAGATTCTAGATCTAGTTATCTAATCATTGTAAGGTGGGGTGAATGGTAAGGAGTTTTCCCATAAAAATAAGTGAGTGTATATATATATACAGACCCGGTACCCGGGAACAAAGTCACAAAGTCCAAATATGCAGACCCAGTATAAGTTGCACGAGTTTAAGCAAAAAATTCTTGTTTGTTTAATGGTAATAACTCTATAGTTTTAAATTCATTCTAATGCTTTATCATGTGACTATCTGTACACATCATTTTAGAATGTTAGTCTACGATTCACTTCCTTCATGTCTGTTCAGGTTGAAAAACATAAAATATACCCTACAATATTTCTGCTTGTAAAAAGTGCCATAATGTCTGTCAGAAAATGATAGAAGGTGTGAGCGTTTGGACTGTTCCAGGCTGGAATAACACAGCGAGACAAGACCGACAAGTCCTCTGCGTTCATTTCCAGACCAGATTAAATTGCGTCCTTCATCATTGTGGTACGTGATTTTTTTGGATAAAGAACAATCTCAGCGGGAAATGACCAAGTCCCAATCTGAATTTGAGCAATAGCTAGAAGGAATGTAATATAGCTGCAGATTCCCTCAGCAGTTTATCCAAGAATTTATCTTTTCCATGCGCCAACGGTGTCCGTCAGTCATCAGTGTGACAAGTGGCCTCACACGGTAGTGATTTTGTGAATTTGGAAATTGGAGGGCTCCATTTGTGATGGATATTTTTGCACAAAAAATAAACACTTCAAGTAAAATTATTATCTGATGTGTGTCGTCTAGAAAAGGGGTGAATACTTCAAGGAAAATTGGTTTGCAAGTACAATATTTGATTTCTGTTCACACTTTCTTTTTTCTCTGTGTATATTTGTTGAGTCCTTGAACTTTTGCTGTTTCTAGGATCTGATGAACAGAACATTGAGAGACATGCCAGAGGAGCCTATGATCTATTTACTGAGGGCGATGTACAAGAAAGCTGGCATGGAAATCCCACAGGTATTCTTTTTTCTGTTCTTGAAACCAATTTCCTGATATTTTTCAACAGTCAGGATTATTACCTTTTATCGTATAATAGAAAGTTGTTCTATCACGGTGTAAATGCTAACTCAATAGAGGAAGCAAAGACTGATCTTTTAATTTGCTGATGCAGAAAAATGTGTGTCTGGGAGAGGGATGAAAACGGAATAGAGTATGTTCATAGCTGGAAACCAGTACTTTAAAAACATTTATGGGGATCTGAATACAGAAGTCCTTTTTTATGTCAGAAAATAGGTTGTATTCTCTTTTTTTCTTGTATTGCTCTTCACAGACTTTCCAATGCTGAAGAAAAGTTATGACCTTTCAAGACCAGATTTGCAGATGATAATAATGAGAGTTAAGCCCAAGTAAATTGAAGAGATCTTTACTAACAATTTCTGATATCATTTTTACAGGTCTGATTTAACTAGCTTGAATTTATTGAGTGCAGAAAACTGAGTGGGAAGGTGAAGGTTTTGGACGGGTGGAAATTATTTGTATCCTGACCCTCTGTGTGGGTGGGTAGAGTCTGTATTTTGGTTTTGAAAAGTTGGCAGCCATATATTATTATAATATATTATGTGCCAAACATTGGCTTGGGAAGATTGTTGTGATGTTGTGATAATTATTATTGAACAACACTTTGGCTAGTGGCCTTCAGCTCAGTGGCATGCTGTCTGCTGTAAAAATCTCCTCCAGTTGTTCACTATTCCTGTATTTATAGGCTCTTGTCTTCGTAGTGGATAGAAAGAAGAAAGGGAAAATATTTAAAACATTTAAATTATATAACATGTTTCTCTACGCTTTTGAGGCAAAGATTAAAACGGATTATAAGGTAAGATGTAATTATAAGGTTATTTATATGATTCAATCACATGCAAATGGAAATATTGATGTGAATTAATTCCCCTTTTTTCACCCCCAGGGTATCCGTTATGGAGGTCTCCGCAAATCCACGTCAGAACTGACCCGTAGCTCCAGCCCTGAGAGAGCCTCACGGTTTGCACAAGTGTCAAGTTCTGAAACTGCTGGTAAAGAAATCTTTTTTTTCAAAGATCCGAAATATCAGAGAGAAGAGAATCTGGTGCATGTGTCCATGTAATACAAAATGTCTATTCAGTCTCTACTTGGAAGTCACATGTTTTTGTTTAATCTTACATTCTTTCTAACGTTAACTTTTACCTTGAAACAAATTAATACCAATCCTTTCACCTACAGGGAACCATTTTTGTAGATGGTTGTTAAGGTTATGCAGTATAGAACAATTTTTCTGGATTATGTATGCTTGGACTAATTTGATACATGTACATGACAGTTATCATGAATGTCTTACGTTTTTCTCACTACAAACGAATTTTGGTGCTTGAAGAGATAACTGTATAAAATGATGATTTTAAAAATCACTTCTCTGGCGCCCACTCCTAGAGTGGCTCTGGGCACTTCACGACGAAATAAGATTTAAATCAGCATTGATTCATCTTTACGCCCTATTCCGTATAAAACAATCCTTTCGTAATGCAAATTTCAAACGTAGATGAATAAAGTCATCTTTCCTTTTACACTTTTCTAGATGTGGGTGCATCGAGAGATTACGACCGGCCTTGGGCAACATCTCCAGTGCGTCGTGTGAAACCCAAAAAGCCAGAGACCACTGCAGGTATGTCACTAGTGTGATGAGATTAGTTTAGTAGAGTTTTTACGGGGCTTGCAACTGCTTAAAGTCATATGACCACCAAGGGGTGGATGTCAATAGAGAAGTCCATACAGGGAATCAGGCTTACTCTGCTCACCTCTCTAGCTTCAACAAAACAAAGTCTGCTTCGACTATCAAGGCACTCCAGAAGTAGCGGATCACAAGAGTGTGACAAACATACACAAGAAGTAAAGGAAAAATGATGATAGTAAGGATTAGGAAAGAAAAGGCAGCAGCTCCCCGTTGCAGTTAAGGCACAGTTATGAGCATGATATTGATGAATCAGCCCATTTACAATTCTACTGCGCATAAGAACATGTTAATGTCCCCCCTTTTGGAATGGCCTAAAGACACTTCAGTCAGTCGCACCGCCCGGGGAGTATGTGATGAGATTGAGGAGTAAATACAGTGGAAACTGTCTGTCTAAGACGGCCCCACATTGTGGAGGAGAAAAGTGTCCGTGTCAGACAGGAGGCCTCTTACACAGCGTCTACATAACGTAAAAAATATTCAAGGAAGGAAATGAGAAGAAGCTGCTCATACAAGTGATTGAATTGTACAGTGGCTGTTAGAGCAGGTTCGACTATATTACGGGTTTTTGTGTAGATTAATGGAGATTTTTTTTTTTTTTTTTTAAACTTGATTAGTTCACACTGGGAGATTTTTTTCACAATGACACTCAGGCTACAGCAAGTGTACTCAACAAAGACAAATATTTTAGAAATATTGGTTTGGCATCTTAGTCCAGTTCCATTTTTGAGATATGGTTCTCAGGTCTTGCTTAAGGACAGACTGCAGTATTCACATATCCGAAAGCTGTACTCACCAACATTTCTTGGCATTCTCGATGTCCATGTGTTTATTGACCGTTCAACCGAAGAAAATGCAAGTTGGTTAGCAGATTGATGATTAAAAATGTAAACTAAATGAGGAGAGTAATGGAAGAGTGAAATAAAAGACAGTGGGAGGTGATAAGAAAGACTTAAGTTTAGGTCCTCCCTCATCAAAATAATTTTTGCTCACCAACTATTTTTGTTTTCTGGTGAAATATAACAAGCCTAAAACTTATATATTTAAAATCATGTCCTTGTTCAGTTTCCGAATCAGGTTTAACTTATGAGTTTCAATGCTGGGTTTTTTTTTCGATTTCCAGGATCCAAACCTGAATGGAACGCAGACAACAAAATGAGGGTATCGGCGTTGGATGAGTTTTGGGCTGATGCTGAGACTGGAAAGAAGGAAAAATCTGGTGTAACAGCTTCTCGCAAGTCTGCAGTGAAAAAGTCTGGGACATCAGCGAGTGCCTGGGCCTCTGTGGGGCTGAAGGTTTGTCTTCCTTGCTATCTGGGCTGATATTGGTGGGCTGTTTTCTGACATGAGTAGACAGCAAAAGATCTGGTCAGTTTGTTACCTTGGAAAAGTTTGCCCAAGTTTTGGTAAAGATATTTGTCAGACGAATTTTGGAAAAGACTCAAGTTGTGAAGGATGTTGCTATTCCTTTAGAAGCACTGTGTCGGTTCATAATTTTTATCTTTGACCAAAATGTTATAAGAACGTTTAGCACACTCATCTTGGAACCGTATACTCTACATCATCACCAACTTATTTATCAATATTATTATTGTCAGGTTATACTGTACTGTTAAATCTGCTCCAACTACCTCTTGTACAAGGCAATCACCTGTACAATGTACAAGGCAGTCACTCACATAACAATGTACAAGGCAATCACCTGTACAATGTACAAGGCAGTCACCTGTACAATGTACAAGGCAGTCACCTGTACAATGTACAAGGCAGTCACCTGTACAATGTACAAGGCAGTCACCTGTACAATGTACAAGGCAGTCACCTGTACAATGTACAAGGCAGTCACCTGTACAATGTACAAGGCAGTCACCTGTACAATGTACAAGGCAGTCACTCACATAACAATGTACAAGGCAATCACCTGTACAATGTACAAGGCAGTCACCTGTACAATGTACAAGGCAGTCACCTGTACAATGTACAAGGCAGTCACCTGTACAATGTACAAGGCAGTCACCTGTACAATGTACAAGGCAGTCACCTGTACAATGTACAAGGCAGTCACCTGTACAATGTACAAGGCAATCACCTGTACAATGTACAAGGCAGTCACCTGTACAATGTACAAGGCAATCACCTGTACAATGTACAAGGCAGTCACCTGTACAATGTACAAGGCAGTCACCTGTACAAATGACCACTTTCCACTTCCCCCCTTTGCATAATGACTCTGTTAACTCTTATCCTGCGTCTGTGCCCAGATGCGTATCTTATCAGCAACCGATTACGTCGGACGTGCCGGGCAGGCAGCCGGGGTCTCTCAGTGTGTATTGTTGGTGTACAGCGCGTGCGCCGGGAAACGTGTGTTTTCACCATGAATACCGCGGGAGTGTGTTAACCGATGATGAAAATAACGCTCTATCCTTCATAGCTTTCTATTTATAAAGTGTTACAAACACATGAATAACCCCCTCTCACAAGCTGATAACATTACGAGTAGTTACGCCCATTCAAATAACCTTTCTGGACGCTCTTGTTGTTATGAATGACCTGAGGTTCGAAAGGGGATAATTTAGGTCAATTTCCGAATGTTTCACTCTCAAATTGTTCTTTGTACCTGCACAATGGTATTCAAAACTATCAAACAAGCTTATTTTTTATCAGGTAGTATCATTTCATACAAAATCAAGCTCATTTGAAATATTTTGTATAGAAAAATGGAAGTCTTGTTTCCTGACTATCCTTTCGAGCTCCTCATGTCTAAGTGGGTCAATTTCTTCCATAATTTCATTGGACGAACATCTAGAGCTACCAACTTGGCATGTTTTGAATGAGACGTATGCCTCGATTACAAACCAACGCAGGCAGTTCTAGAAGAAGGCCACAAACGCACACAAACTCAAGCAGACTGACGCACACACACTTGACCTGCGTGAATGGGGATCCGACTCGGGACCCGAATGACAGGTAAGAGGCTGCGCGTGCGCTGAGCCAGGAGCTACACTGATTCGGGACCAGAACGTAGGCGAGGTGCCGAAATAGGCTTATCGGGCTACATAAACACGGCTCCCGCAGGATGAGGGTTAATCCATTTGTGACACAGGGTTAGTTCGTGCTTCTTAATATTAATAATAGAGAGCATTTGTATTCTGCACATCCCTGCTCTACAGCTGTAATGTCAGGGGACATGACTCTTATTATTATTATGGGACAGTATAATTAAGGGGGTAGCGTGCCCTTGGATGACATCACATTTAGAAGCGGGAAATAGGCCGACAACGTCTGCCAGAGACAAAGTGAGAATTAGTCGGAGCACAGGACGACGAGAAGACAACATCGATCCTGGACGGGGGCCCCCTGAAAGACCAGGACCCTAGGACCGCCAGGTAACTTTACAAACAGCAAGCTCTATGCGCTTCACAATCTATAGGCTACTATTACCCCAGCAGACCTGAGAGCATTCTGAAACAACCTCAACTTCCTGAGAAGCATACAGTGCAAGCAGCCGTTTATAGGCGCTAAAACACTAACATACTGACAAGATCTTTAGCTGTCCATTTCCATCAAGCACAGTTTTGGATCACTAGGGATACAGAGTAGCGCTAGATTTAGTGGTCAGTTTCCTATAAATAGAACCGCTTTGCAGATACTTCTAACTGTGTCTAAAAGGACAAGATTTTTCTGTACAAACCAAAATATTCCCGAATGTGAATCTGCGATTAGTTTTACGAAATGCATCTAATAGAAGCAGTATGCAGAAACAACCTATGATGAAAGGCGTTTGTCATCATGGTCCTCGGGCTTCACAAGGAATGACGTCGCAGGAGCATCTTGGCTCACGAACCTCGTAAGAAATGATAACGAACAGTCTACGTCATATAGGTCACGGATGAGTGAAGAGGATTATCTATCAAAGATGACCATTTTTTCCATTGACAATGGGTGGTCATCTTGGACAAGTTTGGTCATCTTGGACAAGTTTGGCTGTATTTTTGCAAACCTGGTCTTTACCTGTCTTTAACTTGACACTCTAGAATGGGAGACAATCATTGTGGAAAATTTGTTTCACACACTGAAAAAACTTCTATCGAGCAGCATTGTGAAAGCCAACCATTTATTTTTTTTTAAAAATCTGAGCACATGTTAATAATAATAATAATTATAATAGCGATGATAATAATAATAAATAGCATTTGTATAGCTTATATATCCCTGCTCGACAACTATTTTATTACCCTAGAAGACCATGGAACACTCAGAAATGTTCTCAGCGTCCCGGGAAGTATACAGTGCAATCAGCTGATTAAGTGCTCAAACACTAATAAACTGACAAGATCTTTCACTGTCTGTAGCTGGGTACCCATGTGAAGTGAGGAAAATTTGTGTAAAGTGCCTTTCCCAAGGACTCAATGTCAGTGCCTCTAGCGGGGTTCGAACCCACGACCTTACGGTTGCGAGTCTGAGAGCCTAACCACTAGGCCACCGATGCCAGACTGTTCTCAATATGTATATATAATACATCTCTTACAGGAAGGAGAGGAGTTCACGAGTCCAGCATACCAAGGGCGCGGACAAAGCCATCGGAACAGGAAGTTGACAGAGGCTGAGCTGCTTGCTGCGGAGACTGTGGCACAGTCTGGGAGAATTGAGCCGCAGATCGATGTGTCCACGCTGTCCAGTGCTAGAGGGTGGGTTTTCTCTGGACTTGAAGTTTGTCTATACAAGTTTTGAACATTTAAATATGGTGTGATATTGAAGTCATTTGTCTTGACTCTTGAGGGCCAGAGAATATACTATATATATATGTATAATAATAGTGGGTGGTTGGCGGGTGCTCTGGTCTTGTTTGCTGCTTCTTCTGTCTTATCAAACACCTGTCGTCCTTATCTAACACCTATCGTCCTTATCTCCCTTTCTTCTTTTTTATGTTTGTTACTCTCTTCTAACGCCTCTAATCTTCTGGCGTTCATATGACCTTATGCAGTTGCGAGCGCCGTAAAACCTCTACTAAAACAAACATACATGTAATATCCTGGCTTATCAGTACTTTGGGGCCTTGGGCAGTATTTACTATTACTACAGTATAACATGGATAGCTTGAATTCTTTAGGAACGACCTCAGCAGTTCGAGGGATCAGTAGTTCGAGGGATATCTTACAAAGATAAAGAGGGAAAAAAAACAGGACCGCAGGCACGGTTCAATGGATGCGTGATTTCAAGTCTACTGTGTTGAACCTATCTGTGTTATACTGTATTGTAATATTAAGTCTTTCTTTTTAGGAGTTGAAAGGAATGTGACGTAGGAAGGTTCTATTTTTGATCAAATTGCTATACGAAGACTTCCCTTTTATTTCACTCAATAGCATATACAGCAAATAAAATAGCAAATTAAAACACTTGATAGCTTCAAAAGACATCTTAAACATTTTCTGTTCCTACAGGCCTATCCTTCATAAGCTTTTAACGTTATTTTTCATTATAGTTGTTCTGTTCCTGTGTCTGGATGAATATAGTCTGTGTGTGTGTATGTGTGTGTGTGCGTGTGTGTGTGTGTGTGTGTGTGTGTGTGTGTGTGTGTGTGTGTGTGTTTGTGTGTATGTGTGTGTGCATTAATATATATTGCATGAGAAGAAAGGAAGTAGTAAGAAAGGTTTTGAAAAATGGGTATTCCGATGTAAAGCGCATTGAGCTACTTTTTTGGAAATGCGCTATATAAATGTTATATATTATTATATATTATTACAATATTACATAACTCAAAGGCATTTTCCAACATAAGATGTAATGTCTATTGCTTCTAGCAGGGCTGGAAACTATTGAATTTGATTTTCAAGACAAACAGTTTTGGGTTTTTTTATTAGTTATCAACTCCCCATGGGCCACATTCATTGCTAATGACTGGGTTGTCTCACTGGCCACACTGAAACTGCTTGCAACAAGAGTGTGTTTTGCCCATAATTGGTCTAGCACATAGTCTTCCTTGATAAGAACAAAAGATTTGAGAAATGTATTCCATGTGCTTGTCAAAGGCACTTTAACTGTTGGAAGTCGAAGCATGCTAGGCCGGGAGAAACTGTCCACCTGGACAACATTCTACCTGAATTTCAACCAGAACTTAAACCCTTTTCGTACGCCCTGGGGTAATTTTACACCCCCAGGGTTGTATTCTTCACATTTTAGAATACTTTTGGTACGAAAATCTCTTTGAAACTTTCAGTATTTCTCAAAAAATAATTTCAACAGACTGCTACGCAAAGCGTACAGATCGGATTAACGAGTAAATTTCCTCTTTGAAAGTGGTGGCACAGAGTTCCCCACGTCATATGGATACGATAGTAAAACACGACGTACGGATAGGGTTAAGTGGTGGCACAGAGTTCCCCACGTTGTATGGATATGATAGTAAAACACGGCGTACGGATAGGGTTAAGTGGTGGCACAGAGTTCCCCACGTTGTATGGATACGATAGTAAAACACGACGAACAGATAGAGTTAAACAACTTTGGTCAGTACCAATGATTGAGTGAGCTTTCAAAGACCATGACATAGCACTTAGTTAAGCTGTTTGTTTAAGAACCTACTGTCGCCTGCCTGTATAGTCTGGTAAGGGGGTGCTGTAGAAGTAGAAGGAGAAAGAAAATTCTTGAAGAATATGAAATATTTTTCTTCCTTTAACCCCTTCATGACGTGTGGTTTTTCCAACTTTTAGTTTTAGTGCACCCAATTTTCCGGTAAAATTCCGTTCATGGCTATTGTAGTGCAGTTATAAAAACCCTGTACAGTGTACGTAGTAAGGTCCATGCGATTGCTGTAATCGGAAGATTTTAGGATGTACATTGTATGGGAGGAAGCCATCTTGGCACACAATGTTGGACGTTCGGTGTACGGGAATTGTCACAAAGGGGTTAAGTTATCGGTAAATTAATGCATAATTTTGTAACCCCTAATGAAATGATGAAATGATACAGAGAGAGTTTACTGTTTCTTTTTTTTTATTGCTTTGCTTTCTATGTTTTAATTCATAACAATACTGGAGATTTTCGTGTTTCATTAACTCTCCAATTCATGTCCTGTTTTTCGGGATTTCAGCCATCATGTCGGAGGTCCAAAGTACGATGGACGAAGACATCGTGAGAAATTGTCCCAGCTGCTCTCGGAGGCAGAGACAAAATCATACGACTCGGGAATCGATATGGACCCGCGGCACGGGGATACTGGTTATGATGCCATCGAGCTTCTAGGTGAGTAAAGTCTGTCAGATTCCATAGAAATTCTTGTTGAGTAAAGTCTGTCAGATTCCACTGAAATTCTTGTTTAGTAAAGTCTGTCAGATTCCATAGAAATTCTTGTTGAGTAAAGTCTGTCAGGTTCCATAGAAATTCTTGGTGAGTAAAGTCTGTCAGAACATAGACCTTCTTGGTGAGTAAAGTCTGTCAGACCATAGACCTTCTTGGTGAGTAAAGTCTGTCAGACCATAGACCTTCTTCCTGAGTAAAGTCTGTCAGACCATAGAGCTTCCTGTTGAGTAAAGTCTGTCAGGTTCCATTGAGCTTACTGGTGAGTAAAGTCTGTCAGGTTCCATAGAAATTTTTGGTGAGTAAAGTCTGTCAGGTTCCATAGAAATTCTTGGTGAGTAAAGTCTGTCAGGTTCCCCAGAGACGTGAAGTTCTACTGGCAAAATATAAGAGGGAGATAGGCTTTTGTTTCCTGTCTTAGACAGGTGAACATCTTACTCAGTGTCGTTGTAATGTTTTTTTAAAACAACCCCCCCCCCGAAAAACAAAGCAACCAAGAAAGAAGCGGGACTTTGTCCTTTGTACAGGGGAATGTCTTATGTTATACATGTGGCCATTAGAGCATGTTGGACTGTATTTTACTTTTCATGTGGAAAATATGAAGACCATACTCCGAGTGAAGACAGAACATGTTGGAAAATATGCACAGGATCATCAGTTCTTCATCATAGAAAATTTAAAAAGCCTACTTTGATGAAATTCTTAAAGTAAAAGTTATTTGCTGTAGTGAAACTCCTATTCTTAAATTTATGGTTCAGTATCTGTCATGAAGCATTTTTATTGTTGTTGTTATAATTATTATGTGAAAATGATTTTGTTCTGTATTCCATGTTTCCATCTGTAGAGAACGCTGAAGACTTGAGAAGAGAAGGCGTGGCCAACGTTCCCCGGTCCGGCTACAAGCTCAGCAAGGTAGGCGTGTCTGTCCCTGTCGTTTTATGCCAGAAAAATTCTGAAATTATGCAAACTGAGCCCAAAAATGTGAAATCATGCGATTCTGTTAATTTTAACAAAGAAAGATAAAGGAAAATAATAAGAAATTATGCCCAAAATGATCAAATTTTGCCAAATTATGCGGGGTGCATAAAACCAGTGGGACAGATGTGTTGTTGTGGGTGGTTGGCGGATGCTCTGGCGTGGTTTGCTCCTTCTTTCCTACCAAACATCTATAGTCCTTATTTCTCCTCCTCCATTTATTTTTATGTTACTATCTAGTAATACCTCTAATATTTAGCACTTATTTGAGCTAATTGTGTTGCGAGTGCCATTGAACTCTGATGAGAACTAAAATAAAGTTTATTGTTGGGGTTCTGGTTTTTTTTAAAATAATTTTATTTTGTCTCACGTCCTGATCCATCACCTCCTTTCCACACCAATTTTGAGATCATGCAGCGGCAGATATATACCACCAAGAACCAATAAAGGAAGGTGCAGTAAAAGTTTCCTACCATCTGCGATACAGCTGCTGTTGACTTTTTAATCTATGCACATAATGTATTTTATTGAAATTCTTTTATGAAAGTGATATGCAATGTAAATTCTATCTACACGTGTTTTACCCCATTTCTGTACAGCCATAGGAAATTTCCCACATGGACAATAATGTATTATCTTATCTTATCTTAGCTTAGCTTATCTTGTCTCGTCTTGTCTTGACTCTTCTTATCTTATCTTACCTCGTCTCCTCTCATCTTGTCTTGTCTTGTCTTGTCTTATCTTATCTTATCTTATCTTGTCTCGTCTTGTCTCGTCTTGTCTTGACTTATCTTGTCTTATCTTATCTTATCTTATTTTATCTATCTCTCTCTACTTCCAGGCTGTTCGCTATCGCACGAATGAACCCAGAGTAAAGCTGCAGATAAAGTAAGTATCTCTCAAGTGCTTTCTTTGTGGGTGGTAAAGTCATTAATATGTTCGTTTTGTTTTTTCTCATCTTTCTGTAATTATTGTTGGTTATTGCTGTTGTGTTTTCTGATCCAGCAACATCTGGGACCTTGCCCTGTGGTCTGATGTCATAAAGTGCTGTACATATGTTTTGAAATAATAATAATAATAATAATAAATAGTATTTGTATAGCGCATATCCCCGCTCAACAGCAGGCTCTATGCGCTTTACACTATATTATTACCCCAGAACATAGAACACTTCAAGGGGCTCTCGTGGCCAAGAGGTTAAGGTGTTGGCCTCTCATTCAAAGGTCCCGGGTTCGAATCCGGATAGCGACCGAAAAATTTTCTTCTCCAAAATTGTCTCCTTTCTCCTCCTTTCCTGCTCTCTAGCAATATTCTTTTGTCTGCTTTCGTCTCCTCTTTCTGCCCCCCACCCCCTCACCTCCTTTTCCCCCTCTGGGCTCCTGACTCTTTCTGCAGCCTTTCTACTGCTACTCCTTGACTCCTTCTTACAGCTGTCTTTCTGCCACACCCCTGATCTTCTGGTAGGAAAGATCTACTCCTAGCCTTCTCGGACAAGGGCGAAAAATCTTGAAGGGCCCGTGTGCAAGTTGCGCATGTTAAAGATCCCTTGGTGGTCTAAAATCGATAAGAGTAGGCTTCGGCCGCCACCCGGGCAAAATTGAAAATTTCCTACCAACTAAAAGTATTAGGTGTGTCCCGCGCGCTCATATGACCTTATGCAGTTGCGGGCGCCGTAAAACACTTTACCAAAAAAAAAGTCATTTTTGTCTTATTGCATCAAGTGTTGTCTTTGTTTTTGGTTTCAGAAGGTAAAGGGTTGCTCTGATATTGTTTAGTGTTATGTAGTTAAAAAGTTGCTTTTTCATCGTCTCATTGAGGTATTGGTGTGCATTTAATGAGTGGTATGTATTTGGGACTTTTGAATCAACATGAAGGTTTTGAACGTCTTGCTCTTACTGGGAAAATAGAAGGCGAACGAGGCATTAGTTATTTTGAGGTTCAGCTTCACATAGATAAAGTGTTATGGTGCTCACTACTGCATAAGATCATATTATGAGTGGGTGGTTTTTCTGAGAGCATCCGAGCAAAGAAATGAATGGAGAACCACCTCTGTTTCAGATGTGGCACTTTATGATGATGATGATGATGTATTTGGGAGATAATGTTGTTGAAATCCGTGGAGGTAGAAATTTAACTGAATATGTGGTGCACGTAGGCTTTGAATGGAATAAATAAGGGCTTAATAGCCAGCTAAATGTTTGTACCTACAAGTTAGTAAATATCTGAGTGCCTGTCAGGAAATAATAGTAATAGTAATAGATAGCACTTGTATAGCACATATTCCTACTTAACAGCAAGCTCAATGCGCTTTACCATCTATATTACTTCTCCTGCAGTCCTTTGAATTTTCAGAAATAATCTCAAGTTCCAGGGAAACGTACAATACAAGCAGCCAATTAAATGCTCAAACACTTATGAACTGACAATTGATAAGATCTTTAACTGTCTATTGTCAAGTCCCGTTTGTAAGGAAGTAAGGAAAATTCATGTAAAGTGTTTTTTCCCAAGGATACAACTTCGGGACTGCGACAGGGTTTGAACCCACGACCTTTCAGTTGTGAGCGGAGTCACCAGACTATTAAACCACCAATGCCAGCATGTTTAGTACATATAATATTATTTGTCTCTGTCTGCTATTCTGCAATAATAGTGGGTGGCTGGCGGGTGCTCTAGTGTGGTTTGCTCCTTCTTTCCTATCAAACATCTATTGTCTTTATCTCCCCTCCTTCTTTTTTATGTTTGTTACTTTCTTGTAACCCCTCTAATTTTCGGCACTTATATGACCATTTTGTGTTGTAAGTGCCATAAAACTCTTACTAATACTGAAACTAAGAAGCAATAATAAGCTCCACTGGTTTTGCGTTTGAACGATTCCCTTTTCTACACTTGGTATGTCTCTTTTTTTTTACTTGATTAATTAAATTATCTTTCGTTGATTGTGCAAAAAATGTTCATAATGCCTAGTGCAGCTTAACTGAATGAACAAATTTATCACTATAGTGCCTACCCCACCCAAGAAGGTGAGTAGCGTAATGGGAGGGGCTGGGAACATTGCTGTCCCACGTTTGGTTTCAATTAACTTTATGTTCAATCCAAACTTTTATTTTCACCTAATTTTCTTCTATTTCTCGTGTGTAATATAAATTGCTGAATCGATGTCTGTGTAGATTTGGCTTATAGTGAATTTATGGCTTCCTTTCCCAACATGATTTGATTTACACTTGTTCTCTTGTCAGTGTCTTAAAGTTTGAATAAGTTTTTGCTCCACGCTACATTTTCCGTGAGTAGATTGACCTATCAGTTAGTTGTTCATTGTGCTATTAGGTGTGGGGCTGCAAAGAGTTGATCAGACAGTGGCATAAAAAATGATAATAATTAGGTCAAATTGAGGGATACAGGCTGTCTTTAATTTTCACTGTATTTAAGTCGATAGAAGTAGAAAAATGAAGGAGGAACAGGAGAAGGGTGGGAGGGGAAGACAAGGGGGAGGGAGAAGGGTGGGAGGGGAAGAAAAGGCGGAGGGAGAAGGGTGGGAGAGGAAGAAAAGGTGGAGGGAGAGGAAGAAAAGGTGGAGGGAGAAGGGTGGGAGGGGAAGAAAAGATGGAGGGAGAAGGGTGGGAGAGGAAGAAAAGGTGGAGGGAGAAGGGTGGGAGAGGAAGAAAAGGTGTAGGGAGAGGAAGAAAAGGTGTAGGGAGAAGGGTGGGAGGGGGAGAAAA
>NW_004797339.1:337733-340596 GCF_000002075.1 Aplysia californica | reverse complement strand
TGAAACGTGGTCATTTGTATGGGTGGTTGTCTTTATCATAATATTTTTTACTCCACTCCACGTGTCATCATAACAATAAAAAGATGCCATAGGGGAAATGGGAAGTGGTTGTTTGTATAGGTCATTATCTTGGACATTGTCTGTGGTTGTTAGAGTAAGTTCGACTATGCTAGTTGGGACTGAAATATATTTCCAACCTATTGAGGTGCATTCTGTTGTTTGACAAACGTGTTGGGGCAGCTTTGTCCTGGCTGGTCAGCAAGTCAGAGGCTGGTTGGTCGCAAAAGGGTTGATATACTTTTGATTATATATTAATAGATAGAAAGGGTTAATATACTCTTGATTAATAGATTAATAGATAGAAAGGGTTAATATACTTTTGATTAATAGATTAAT
The DNA here is from genome assembly GCF_000002075.1 of Aplysia californica. Taxonomy (NCBI): domain Eukaryota; kingdom Metazoa; phylum Mollusca; class Gastropoda; order Aplysiida; family Aplysiidae; genus Aplysia; species Aplysia californica. Next base: position 340,200 of record NW_004797339.1, on the reverse strand, counting down.
AGATAGAAAGGGGTAATATACTTTTGATTAATAGATTATTAAATAGAAAGGGTTAATATACTTTTGATTAATAGATTAATAGATAGAAAGGGTTACTATACATTAGATTAATAGATTAATAGATAGAAAGGGTTAATATACTTTTGATTAATAGATTAATAGATCAATAGATAGAAAAGGTTAATATACTTTTGATTAATAGATTAATAGATAGAAAGGGTTAGTATACTTTTGATTAATAGATTTGTGCTGGTTGTGGTTCAATCTCCTGGATATCTCACTCATCGTTGAATCATTTTCTTTCTTATCCTTTTTTTTTTTTTTTCCTTTTTATTTCACTTCTTTGGTAACTTTAGCTCTGTTTGAACCTTGAACTTTGAACTCAGGTGGTTGTCCTTCACAGCAGGATGTAGCCCTCTAATATCGACCTCCACTGTTTAGTATTCTAATGAGCTCTTGTAGTGATTGCTTTGCTGGGTTTTTTTCTATTTTATTCATAAAAGCATTTTTTGGTATTATTTAGATTTATATTTTGTATGAATACTTCTGTTCTCGTCTAGCCTTAGGTTCAGATTAAAACCTTTTTTTTCCCCGCAAAGCCAGAAGCATTATCATATCATCTTCATCTCCATCATCATCATCATCATCATCATCATCATCATCATCATCATCATCATCATCATCATCATCAGCATCATCATCATCATCATCATCATCATCATCATCACTACTGTCTTCATCATCTTAAGAATATGTTCATCAAAATAATCATTGTCAAGATTTTTTTAAATCATCACTTCTATCAAGTATCTTCTCCTTAAAATTCACATAAACGATTTTATCTGTCTCCCTGTCATTTTTTAAGTACCCGTTGAGAAATGATGAAATCAAAATCAATGGTAACATTTTCCAGAATTTGTCTTTTTGTGTTTTGATTAAAGTATGGAATCTTTATAAGTGATATAAGATAAAATACACTTTGTCGTTCTTCCACTGAAAAAAATGAGAAATTTTACACTATTTATCAAAGCAAATAAAAGATTGCTGACAGTGTACATCGTTATTTTCAACTGTATTTTTATTTGTTAGAATCGTATTAAACTATTTGATCAAAGTTGGCTGAAATGTAGAACAGAAATGGAATTCTTTATTTCACTGCAATGCAACACATTATATCCATCCCTGGGGTTCATACTGCTATGCAGCCATTTACTATCATTTAGACACATACTGTTATTATTTACACAAAGTTTTGTTTGTGCAGATTGCAAAGTATCATCTATATATACATGTGAGGCAGCGTGGTGGAATCAGGCTCTCGTCAAAATGCATCAAAGTGAAGAAACTTGCATTTTTCGAAAGGTTTTGGAATTTTTATCAAATTTTTGTTTTATGGCCCAAGACCTTTCATGCCCATTAAAGAACTAATTTCTGTGTGGATTTTTCTGAAAAACGTTGATTAAAAGCACAAAAAATGGAAATTTTCTGTTCCCACCGACTCTTAAGCTAAGGAAATGACTAATGTTTGGCGGCCATTTTCTCACTAATTTTACCTCTGAAAACTGGTAACCCCACCTCATTCATTCGTAAATATCTCGACTTGTATTTAAGATAAATGGATATTTTTTCATCCAAATAAAGACAAGTGAACAAGCTTTAAGATGACACCAATAACTCTACATGCCCAAAAATTGACGAGAGCCTGATTCCACCACGCTGCCTCACATATATTATATTTGGGAAAGTTCATTACTTTGATCACCTAAAATTTCCGAACCATTTAACTTTCAAATATGAAAAAAGTAACGGTGGTTCAGAATATTTCAAAGGGTGCACCGTTATATTATGGAGTCGAAAGTCGTAGTTTAATTATCAGTTTTTTTATTAGTTTCGTTTAGATCTTATCTTGGGAAAGTCCGTCTTCTAAGACGACATTTTAAACAATAAGTAAGGCTTCTGTTCACAAGCAGTGCGCCCTGGCTCTACAATGACTGACGATCGATTCTTTTGAGTCCCGATCGATTCTTCAAGTCTGTTCATCCAACGAGTACCCATCTAGTTTTTAATAAATATGTCGTTGCCCTTGTAATGAGACAAATTAACCAACAAAATGTCATTTTTGAAATTTTACGAATTGACTGTTAAATTTTCTATTTCATATGCTCAGTCCTAAACGGGTCTGAATTTTGACTATGAATACTCCTAAAAATTAAAAATAAAGCTGGTCGCAAAGTTGCAGCGTGATAAAACCAAATAAGTTTCTTTTTTTCTCCAGTAAAATTTACTTTGCTGTAGTAAGTCGGTGTTATTACAACTGGGACTATATTATGTTGCTTCTGTGTCCACAGACCCGGCCGGTCCCTACGGCTACTTGACCAGTGAGAGAGCTTCTCCCACAGCTCCAGGTGAGAACAGGACAAGAAGCTACACCCCTCTCCCTTCTCTTTCCTCTTATCCCAAATACACC
>NW_004797339.1:334871-337146 GCF_000002075.1 Aplysia californica | reverse complement strand
TAGCACTTTGCCATGTGCCATAATTTTGAAAGTTTTTTTTTTGTTTTGGTAAATGTTCTGCTGCGCTCGCAACTGCATAAGGTCATATGAGCGCGGGACATGTTAAAAATGTTCAGTTTGGTAGAAAATTAGAATTTTGCGCGGGTGGCTGCCGAAGCTTACTCTTATCAATTTTAGGACCACCAAAGGATCTTAAACGTGCGCTACTTGCACACAGAACCTCCAAGATTATTTTCCCTTGTCTGAAAAGGCTAGGTATTCGATCTTACTTACCTTAAGATCAGGGTTGTGGATGTAAGACAGCAATGGGAATGTATCCAATCTTTGTAAAAATCTATATCTCCAGCTGAAGAAAATAGGGAGCATTAGAAAATATCTATCTATTGGTGTCACCAAAACTTTAATAACATCACTTATATTGTCAAGGATTGATTATTGCAATTCCTTACTGGCTGGTGAACAGTTACAACAACTACAAAGAGTACAAACTATTGCTGCCAAAATAATTACTAAAAAAATAAAGCATGATCATGTGACTCCTATTTTAAAAGCATTACACTGGCTCCCAGTGAAAGAGCGTATCATATATAAAATCTGTTTAACTTGCTACGAGTGCTTAAATGATTTATCACCGGACTATCTAAAACAGCTTTTAACACCCTATGTGCCTCCTAGAACGCTCAGATCATCAAGTGACAAAACAACCCTTGTTAAGCCTAAAATAAATTACAAATCATATGGCCAACGTTCTTTTTCATATTTTGCCCCACTTGTTTGGAATAGGCTTCCAAAAACTATCAGAGAAGCAGAAAATTTAGAAATTTTTAAGAAGAAACTAAAATCATTTCTATTTTCATCATATTTCGATTAGACAGAATGCATCTAAGCTGTAGATCGTTGTGAGTTTGTATGTGCATATGTATGTATGTGTGTATGTGAGTATGTATATGTGTGTGGTGCGTGCGTGAGTGAATATGTGTTTGCATGAGTATGTAACACTATGTACCTTTAAAATTGATTTGTAAATCCATTATATGTATCATGTTAAGCGCATAGAGCATTGCATAAGTGCATATGCGCTATATAAATGCAATCCATTATTATTATTATTATTTTATCTCTCTCCCCCCCCCCCCCCAAGGGCAGTGCTACTGACTGAGGTTGTCTTTAGGCCATTCTTTAGTGGACGAGGCCGGGAGGGTGGAGTGGGTGGTGGGCGGGTGCTCTGCTGGGGTTTGCTTTCCACCTTATCAAACCTATTATGTGTCGTCCGTATCTCCCCCCCCCCCCCCCCCAAGGGCAGTGATACTGACTGAAGTGTCTTTAGGCCATTCTCATTCCCAAAGGAGGGATATTACCATGTTCTTGTGCACAGTGGAATTGTAAATGGGCTGATTTATCCATGTCATGCTCATACTGTGCTGGGTCTCCTGCTTTTTTCTGTCCTCATCCTTAATATCGTCTTTTTCCTCTACGCCTGATTTCCCATTTGGACTTCTCTGTTGACATCCACCCCTTGGCGCTTATATAACCTTATTCAGTTGCGAGCGCCGTAAAACCTTAATAAAACTAAAAACACCCTCTCAGCCCTGAACTCTTGCATCTGGCTGGTGGTTCTGTTAGTGGACAAGGCCTGGAGGGTGGAGTGGGTGGTCGACGGATGCTCTGCTTTCCTCCCTATCAAACCTATTATGTACCGTCTGTATCTCTCCTCCTATTCTCTGTATATTACTCACTTGTTACCTCTCTACTATTCTTCGGTACTTATATGAACTAAATTGCGTTGCAAGTGCCGTAAAACTAGTATTGAAACAAACCCCCCAAAAAATTAATGAAATAATAAACAGATATATGAATGGTTGTTATAGTGTCGACGTGTTTCTCTTCTTCATCTAACAAACAAACAAACAAAAAAGGCGAGGTCTCCTCTCGACCCCCTTTTTATTACCCCCACCCCCTGCCCCCAAGCGTTTCTGGGTTACTGTTACTTTTATCTGTTTCTGACGACACGTGAGATGGCTACAGGTTAAAGGTGCGAGTAAACTACTTCTGCTGCTGCTGCTGCTGCTGCTCCCCCTCTCCCTCCTTCTCCCCCCTCTCCCTCCTCATCCTCGTCCTCATCCTCCTTCTCCTCCTCCTCCTCCTCCTCCTACTTCCCCCTCACTCCTCCTCGTCCTCCTCGTCATCCTCCTCCTCGTCCTCGTCCTTCTTGTTCTTCTTGTTCTTGTTCTTGTTCTTCTTCTTGTTCTTGTTCTTGTTCTTCTTCTTCTTCTTC
>NW_004797339.1:331302-334771 GCF_000002075.1 Aplysia californica | reverse complement strand
CTTCTTCTTCTTCTTCTTCTTCTTCTTCTTCTTCTTCTTCTTCTTCTTCTTCTTCTTCTTCTTCTTCTTCTTCTTCTTCTTCATCTTCTTCGTCTCCTCCTCCTCCTTTTTTCGTCAAAGTCAGTTCTTTTTATTAGCCCGGTTCACCTTGCTGCGATTCCCGTGTTTTAATTTAAAGACATTTGTTGTGGTGGAGATGATGGAGCGGCCTGGTCGGTTACATTCCTCCTGACTGTTTGCTCAGTGGGAGCAGGAGGCGTGCTGTGTGTGTTGTCTGACTTGTTAGGCGGGAAGGGTTTTGTTGTTTTTGTTTGTTTTGTTTTAAATTTGTTTATTGGGTTCCTTGTAACAAAAAAGAGAGAGAGAAAAAAAGAGATTTAACTGTGAGTGTTTTATGGGCTTTGCAGGAAGAACCCGTAGCTTTATTTACCGACCTTTGTTTTGAGGGAAGGAAAAGTGTGTCAGAAGGCAAAAGGTTAGAAAAAAAGTACGTGTGTGTATGTCTGTGTGTGTATATGTGGTTTGGGGAGGGGGGGGGTACTGTTTTGTTCTAACACAGTATCAGTTACGCCCACTGCACCCCCCCCCCTTTTTTTTTCTCCTCCCAACCTATCCTTGTCTTGGGGTTGTTTTTTTCCGTCTTGGGTTAGCGTTTTGCTTTGACTATGTGGGCGTCATCAGGAACTTCGTTATAATTTCCATTGTCTCTTGTCCATACACCATCATTGTTATTATTTATGCATTTCCTTTTTAATGTATCCCGTGTGATCCTCGACGGCAGTTTTCATCGTCCCAATGTTCCTGTGTATTACTTTACAACTTTCTCTCGTGTGTGACGCTCGTTGTTTGTTCTTGTAGGTTACATAACCAGGGGCGTTCCCCCTGGGCTCAGTTGGTATTGTGCTCTACCACTTACAGGGTGGATCGGCCTGGTTTGAATCCTCAATGAGGCGTTCAGAATTTGGGTTGTTGCTCGGAGTTTTTAAGTCTGGCCACACATTGAGCTTGGTTCCATGGGAGATGAACGTTGAATTCAGAGATCCCGCCTCTGAAATAACCTTGCAGTGTTCAAAGAGATGTTAACCCTATTATGGTTTTGCAAAGATTACATAACTAATTGTTCTTGTGTGTAACTCCACTAATTGTGTGGGTAATTGGCGGGTGCTCTGGTGTGGTCTCCTTCTTCTTTCCTATCAAACATCTATTGTCTTTATCTCCCCTCCTTTTTTGTGTTTGTTACTCTCTTGTAACACCTCTAATCTTCGGCACTTATATGACATTATTGTGTTGCAAGTGCCGTAAAACTCTTACTAAAACTATGTATGTTATTATATTGTTCTTGTTCTTGTATATAACTCAACAAATTGTTCTTGTCTACAACTCCACTGAACGTCCACTGTCCCCTCGTCTCTCCCCAGTTCTACCTACAGGACACCAAGAGTAGTAACGGGACGTTCATCAACAACCAGCGGCTGTGTAAGGGCGGGGAGGAGAGCCCGGCCCGGGAGGTCTACTCAGGCGACCTCATCCAGTTTGGCGTGGAGGTCATGGAGAACAACCGGCGGGGGGAGAAGAGTGAGTACAATAGTATATATATACGTAATCGTGAGATTGCGAGTTTGGGGGTTCGAGCCTCAGCTCGGTCCGACGTTGTGTCCTTGGGAAATACACTTTACACGAACTTCCTACTTGGCTTGGTCCTATAGGAGACGGACGTTAAACTAGGAGGTCCCGCCCCTTAAATAACCTAATAGTGTTAATAGGGGCGTTAAACCTATACCATTTCTGTATGATATACGTGCCTAAGATTATGTTACCTGAGAGTAATGTACAAAGAAAAGAACGAAGAGAGATAGCAGTGATAGTTGTTCAATTGGAAAGAAGGAGCAAACCACACCGGAGCACACCTGCCAACCACCTATTGTCATTGTATTTGTTTCATATAGGTACATATGGTCGCTTTTAAGGACTAGCGGGCTAACACGGGTTTTGGGGGTTAGCAGAAATCTTGACCTACATCAAGAGTGGGCATTGCCCTACCTACAGGAGAAGTTTGGTTTCATTGGCGTGTATATTTGTTTGGTTATAGAGGAAACTCTCCTTGTATTGTATAGAGACTGATCAAGAGGCAAAAACTTTACCTTCGATTTTCTCAAAGCAGCATTAATTTTTCGGGGTAGCCCCTTGTGCTTAAAAGCGACCATGTGTGTGTGATATACATGCTCTGTCCATTTGCTCTCTCACCGTGGCAGGGTGATGTTGGAGGTGTGGTGACGTCATGCGCGAGCATGTTTTGTTCAGGTGTGGCTCTGGCCTCCCGTGAGAGAGAGAGAGAGAGAGGGAGAGAGAGAGAGGGGGAGAGGGAGAGAGAGAAAGAATGGGGTGGGAGAGAGAGAGAGAGAGAGAGAGAGAGAGAGAGAGACGCTTCTGTTGCTGCCCGACCGATCCACAAACTCACGCGAAGCCTTGCAGCCGCTTTGGGTGGGCTTTCCTCATGGGTGCCATAATCCTTTGTCTCTTAGGGTGACTTCTATTTTAGCAGGAGTTTGACGGCACTTGCAGCACAAAATAGGACAGGTAATATACGTGCCGAAGATTAGAGGTGTTACCTGAGAGTATTTAATGTACAAAGAAAAGGAGGAGGAGAGATAAAGATGATAGATATTCAATAGAAAAGAAAGAGCAGACCTCACCGAAGCACCTGCCAACCACCCACTGTCTTTGTGTCGTTGTACCCACTGTCGTTGTGTCGTTGTATTTGTTTCAAATAGGTACATGTCATCGATAAGCCGTTCAACACTGACTTTTAAGTCCAAAAATCGAAACTTTTCAGAAGACAGAAAAAGCACTGCTTCTCTCTTACTACGCCGAAATTGTGTATCTTGTCTTGCTTTTCTTTAAACACAATTTAAAATTTGAATTTCGGCAAAATATCCTCAGTCCCATGCAGCCAGCACCTCAGGTTAAGAAACTGCAATAGTGCTGTTTTTAAAACTTTCAAAATTATGGGGCTTGTGTGTCTGAACGGCTGGTCGATGATTTGTGTTTTCTTGTAACCAATCTGATTTTTTAAAAATTGTTTATTTTTGTTTTTGATTTTTGTTTGGTTTTGTTTGGTTTTTAATACCGATTTTTGAACGCATTGTGGGGAAACGGGGGATTCTAAAGTTGACTTACTGTAGGTGTTTCCCTGTCCGGTCGGAAGCGATGTGTGTTGATAATCTAGTCCCTCTCACTCTCCCATGGCGAGCCCGGCCGGTGTCGATCAAAGAGTTCTTGCCCTTTGAGTCTTTGAGGGGACGGGCGGACAGGTAGAAATATCACGTCTTTCATCACCTGTCTTGTCTGGTGGTTAGTGCGTAGACTACTACGCTCTCTGTTTGTCTGTCTGTCTGTTGCCTCTGTCTGTCTGTCCCTTTCTCTGTCTCTGTCTGTCTGTCTGTCTGTCTGTCTGTCTGACTGTCTGTTC
>NW_004797339.1:326596-328981 GCF_000002075.1 Aplysia californica | reverse complement strand
AGGGGGAGATCGCCTCTGTACTTTTCACCTAGTTCCCACAAGTTACGTGGGTGCGTGGCTTGCTGTCCGTCTGTTGTAGTTGTAGTGTTGTGGTAGGGCCGGCTCAGGTAGCGGGTGAGAACGGGAGTAGGTCGTGGGTATGTGTGGGTGGATGTGTGGGTGGATGGATGTGTGAGGGTGTGTGTGTGTGTGTGGATGGATGCACGGAGGGGGATGGGTGTGTTGGTGGATTTGTGTGTGTGTGTGTGTGTGTGTGTGTGTGTGTGTGTCACATGTGTGGGTGGGTGTGCGGAGAAGAATGTGTGTGTGGATGGATGTGGGGAGGGGTGGAAATGGGAAGACAGATGGGGAGAGAGAGAGAGATGGAGGAGATTCAGAATTGATAACACCTTTTGAGAGAGAGGGGGAGTTAAGAGGAGAAAGAGAGACAGACAGACAGACAGACAGACAGACAGACAGACAGACGATGCCGTTGTGAAGTATGTTATAGAGAAGAGTGGAATGTTTTGTTTTGTCACGGTTACGTCCCGTTGACCAGCCGGCGCCCAGCCTCTTGTGTGCCCGTTGGATGTTCCCTCCCTCCTTCTACTCCTAGTCCAGATACCCGCGGCCTCTGTGCTGTGGTGTGAGTGGTGGCGGTGAGGCGCTACACTGTCCTCCGCAGGCTGTAGACTCGTGAGGGAGAGGTTTTATAGGAGCGGATCTTGAATTTTGTATCCCTCTCGGCCGGCTGAGATTGGCCCTGACATGCTTGATCGAGGCCCGCCCTGACATGCTTGATCGAGGCCCGCCCTCTTACATTAATTAACTAAATTATGTCAATGGAGGAGTGGAAAAAACCCCACCCCCTTCCTAAAAAAACAAACAAAACGTAAACGGCATTTAAAGAAAAGAAGAGTCCAGATATACAGGTATGTCACCTCTTATGTTTCGTTACGCCAACAAAGCGACAGGACAATTCTCTCAGTGGGAGACTGTACTGGTTTAATGGCCCCCCAGTACCACTATAAGGTTATCTAAGGGACAGCGCCTGTGAATTAAATGTCCAACTCCGATAGGCCCGAGCCAAGTGTGCGACATTGTGTGGGTTTACCCCCCCATACCCCGGTCCCCTTTTTACAGTACCGGTACCTTTGAATTTAGCGTCCATCTCCTATAGTGTAAGAATGTGCCTTCTCGTGGGACACAAGGTTCGACCGACCTGCACTCCTCTCTTCCCTGGTGTATTTCCTAGGACGGTAGCGCACTCCGCCCTCGACTGGCGTGATCTACTGATGGCTGACCGGTCTGTTGTACCGGGTGCCCATTGCGGGTGGGATCGGGTCGGGTCGAGTCGGGATGATTGCCCTACTCGTCGCCTGATAACAGACGTGTTTGTGTTTGAGGTGACGAGTCGGGCGCGATCGACCTGTGCCACGATAACCGCTTTGCGCCCTCAATCTGGTTAGTAAACAGACCCGACCCGACCCGACCCGATCCTGCCAATGGGCACCCGACGATCCGTTCGTCTCGACATATGGTCAACACGCTGCCGGCTCTTTATTTCGAGACTGACTGGTGTTTTCCCCTCCTTCTGTATTCGTGATGGCGCTTAACCGCTTTATGTTGAGAGCTAAGACTCGACAGGCTAAAACAGCACCTGGACTTGGATGGCTGTTGCCTCTATAAATAAATCATTGATGGTCAGCTAAGACGCGTTTCTGTCTGTCCTAGTTTTTCCCTTGCACTATATCAAAACCGTTAACGTGTCAAAGTACTTCTTTTTACTCAGTCAAACATATAGTATAGTCAAAGGCTGTTATACAAGACTACGACCACGTTCGTAACAACACTTGTTCAAATAATATGATTGTCCTCATTAGAGTCGTTTTCATTTTCCGTAGTTACTAATTTTGGTTTATATGCGTGTCTTTCGTAGTAAAAGCGGCGGACATGACAGTGTGCGATCTAGGAGTACATGTACAAGTCTATGGTCTGCACAAACCCCCTCTCTACTCTACTCTCTTGTTAGATAATATCTAGATCTAGTAGTCTACCCGGGGCCGCTGATTTACTGTGAACGGATCGGTGCGTCGCGTTGTGGGCCAACGGGGTACGGGCGGGCGTTAGGTGCTGGGGTCTGTGAGGAGCCGAGGGCAGGGGGTTGATGCGGAAGTAAAGATGTTGCGTAATGGCGGCGGAAGGGGAAACTGGCGGAGCGGATGAAAAGTTATAAATTATGTGTTGAGAAAATCATAACAGGGGCGACTCACGTTATGTGAAGAGCCAGCGAGCTTGGACGGAAAAAGTGGGGTGGTGGTGGTGGCGGCGCTGCTGTTGACGAATCTACACATAGATGGGATGATAGTGTTACCTCGTTCTCTCTCTCCCTCTTTCTCTCTCTCT
>NW_004797339.1:323683-325903 GCF_000002075.1 Aplysia californica | reverse complement strand
ACAGACACACACGCACATACACACACACACACACACACACACACACGCACGCACGCACGCACACTTGCACGCTCACATGCACACAACTTGGTGGACGTTACCATGCCTGTTATTCTCGTCGTTATAGTTCGTATTTGTTTCTGGTAGGTCCTACTTCTTTTCTTCTCCTAGTTTGTTTCTGTCTGTCAGTCTTACTTTTCCCTTCACGAAATGATCATTATGGTGTGGGTGTATTTCTCTTTACCCAAACGAATAAAACGAACATTTTTGTTACCACTGCCGCTGAAGTGGATTGTTGCTGTTGTTAATTTTGTTGCTATTGTTGGTGCTAAGTCATAGTTTCGTTATGTGGTGGTTGGAGGTGCCTTTGGTAGGTCATCCAACTGTTGTTGTTTATTGTTGTTGCTGTTGTTGCTTAATTAAGTCTTAGTTAACGGGTGGAGTTGGACGGCGCCCCTTGTAAATCCTACTTCTTGTCTTGCCCTCTCTCGTTTCTGTCTGTCTTACTTTTGTTTCCTTGCACAATAGGACCGTGAACGTGTGAAAGTACTTCTTTTTATTTAAACAATCAAACAGACAAACAAATAGTCAAAGGCTGTTACACAAGGCTACGACCACGTTCGTTACAACACTTGTTCAAATATCATTTCCCTCACAAGAGACGTGTTTATTTTCCGTAGTTATTAATTTTGATTTTTGTGCGTGTCAAATTGCGGCACAACGCCTGGGACTGGGACTTGTTATACAAAGCACTCGTGGAAGGCCTCTGGTTGTTGCAATGTAGTGTACAATGTTGTGCAGTCGAACCTGCCCTAACAACCACTTGTCCAAGACGGTCACGTTTACAAACTACCACTTTCACACCCCCCCCTCCCCTCCTTACTTTTCATCTTCAGCTGGTGGAAGCACTGCGGGTGGGGGTTTTATGTTTTTTGGTTTTATTTCGTGTGGAGATTTTTGCTTCCTTCAACAAGATCAAAGAATGGCTGCGTCACTGTTTACAATTTTGTTTAAAACAAGTCGTCACCCCTTTTGCGTCCCCCCCACCCCCCAATATTATAATGCATGAAGCTGTCCAAGACGAACATCTGAGATGACTACTATTCTCTTCGTAAAGGGATGTCGTCTTGAACAGGTTCGACTGTATTATAAATCTAGCAGTGCAATTTGTGAAATGGCGAAAAGGCCTTGCATGAAACAGTAAGCTGCCTGCCAAGCATTTGTACTATGTCAGGGAGAGGATAATTGGGCAAAGTGGTCGGGGCGTGTGTGTGTAGCAGGCGACATTAACGCCGGGATCATTATGGTGGCTGCTCACACAGAGTCCGGGTTTAGTTTGATTGTGCTATAGGTTTTGAGAGCTATTTTTGTGCCTGGTTTTTGTTTTTTCTATTGTTTTGTGGGGTTTTTTTGTTGGATATTGAGGGGGGGGGTTCTGTAAATTGTACGGACTTTTTTTTCTTGTTCTGTAATGGTAGGCACGTGTGTGGTTTGTGTATGTGGTGTGCGTGGTGTGTGTGAGTTTTGTGTGGTGGGGCAAGTTGGAACGGGCTGCCCTTCTTAGAAATCTGTGCTGCACTGCTCCTCAGTGCATGTTCCAAGTTTCGTGGAGTAAATATTGTTCTGCCTTTTTGTGGACACAGTGATTGTGTCGACTTTTTTGTGTCCATTCTCCAACGTACAAACAAAGTGGCAATGGCTGTTTCACAAGATGACGACCGCTACCGTTTCTAACAACCCTGATTTGTGTAAATCATAGTATGACGAATTGGGGATTGAAATTGACTGTTACCCCATAAGTTGCTAAAGTATTACTTAATATTGCCCCTATTATGGCTGTGTATTAAATTTCGCGAGAACTGTTGTGTGTGGAACCGATGGCGTAATATGTATGCAGAAATCAAAACCTGCATAATAGTTTTCCATAGTGGAATAGTGAATTACGTCCCTTCAATAGCGGTTCAAATCACTGTGTGCCATAGAGTTATCTCCTTTTCAAACCTAGTAGTGTAAATCTATGCTGTGTGCTGAGCGTTGAGCTGCCGGCATGGGCTGTGCATTCTCCAAGTTATGTCCCTTTGCCCTTGGTGTGGTCAGCGAGTGGCAGGCGGGGAAGAAGGGAACTACGACGTCGTGTACTACTGACCGGGCGACTGGTACCAGGTGATCTCTTTGTGTGTGTGTGTGTGCGTGTGTGTGTGCGTGTGTGTGTGTGTGTGT
>NW_004797339.1:321396-322782 GCF_000002075.1 Aplysia californica | reverse complement strand
CCCCACTTTCCAACTCTCCCCCTCCCCCTTCTCTCTTCCTTCTTTCCCCTCTTCCCTGTCCATCAGAAGCTGCCTGGATGACTGGACATGCAGGTTATTCCAGATTCTGTCACGCCACTGTGTATAATAATATCATCATCAATGCCATTCACCCCTGGCAGGGTTATAGGCCACATACAAGTTCCTTCCGTTTATCTCTGTCCTGGTTTTAGTTTTGATTTAGTAAGGTTTTTACGGCGCTCGCAACTGCATAAGGTCATATGAGCGCCAAGGGGTGGATGTCAACAGAGAAGTCCAAACGGAGAACCAGGCTTACTCTGCTCACCTGTCTAGCCTCTCAATAGCACACAGTCTACTTCGACCAAATTCGACTATCAGGGCACCCCAGAAATAGCAGTTCACAAGAGAGTGACAGACATGCAAAAAGAAGAGGAAAAATGACGATAGTAAGGATGAGGAAAGAAAAAGCAGCAGTTCGCCCCTATGTTGTTCCGGCACAGTGTGAGCAAGACGTTGATAAATAGCCCATGTACAATTCTACTGTACATAAGAACATGTTAAAATCCTTCCTTTGGGAATGGCCTAAAGACAACTTCAATCAGCAGCACTGCCCTGGGGGTGGGGGGTAGGGTGGTCGAAGCAGCTCTAATTTAAATGACCACCTGTCCAAGACAATCACCTGTACAAACAACCACTTCCTCCTTCCTTTAGTTCCTTGCTCTGTTATTGTAACGCTGTCCGGGAGGATGACCAAAAATGACCACTTTTCTCCATGACAACTGGTGGTCGTCTTGGACAGGTTATGTAGTCACTTTTTGCGGTGTGTGGGTGTGTGAAGAAGGGGGGATGGGGGTGGTTCAAGTGTCGGCTTGCAGAATTTAGGGCTTTGTACGTCTGTTGTTTGGCTGGCTGGCTGCTTGTCTGCCTGTCTCCCAGTCTCGCTGTGGATCCGTTTCTCTTGCCCTTTGAAGACGCACGCACTTGTGTATGTTGTGTGTTTGTGTGTGTGTGTTTGTGTGTGTGTGTGTGTGTGCACTGACGTGTTAGTGTCTTTGTTTGTGTTTGTTTTTACTTACAGCTGATAGGCGTTTCTGTACGTGCTTTGCATGTGGTCCTGTAGAAGACCTGGTTAGTAGTATAGTAGGTCTTTGCTCGCCATACCCTCTGCTCCTTCTTCTTTTCCGTTCCTTGGCTTCGTATACACGTCGTATTTGGTTCTTCGTTTTCGCCGCATGTGGTTGGTGGGCGGTCAGATTTATCTACATGTAATTTATTTTCTCTTCAGTGTTTTTTGTTGTTGTTGTTGTTTGTTTGTTTTAGTCGAACTAGATCTAGTTTACCCTGTCTGCGGGTGCGCGCGATCGTGTGTGTGTGTGTGTGTGTGTG
>NW_004797339.1:316916-319202 GCF_000002075.1 Aplysia californica | reverse complement strand
CCCCCCTTTCCTCCCAGGGCAGTGCTGCTGACTGAAGTGTCTTCAGGCCATTCCAAAAGGGGGGATATTAACAATTTCTTATGCACAGTAGAATTGTAAATGGGCTGATTTATCAATGTCATGCTCGTACTGTGCTGAAACAACAGAATGGGAACTATTGCCTTTTCTTTCCTCTTCCTTACTATCGTCATTTTTTCCTCTACTTCTTTTGTATGTTGGTCTCTCTCTTGTGAACTGCTATTTATTCTGGGTGCCTTGATAGTCGAAGCAGACTTTGTGCTGTTGGGGCTTGAGGGTTGAGCAGAGTAAGCCTGATTTCCCGTTTGGACTTCTTCGTTGACATCCACCCCTTGGCGCTCATATGACTTTATGCAGTTGCGAGCGCCGTAAAACCTTAATTAAAAAAACAAACAACAGATCAAGTTGTAGTAGCCGGGTACGTGCCTCTCTGGTACGTGACAGTACGTGATGACATCCACGAACCCGGGTGGCCTCCGTCTCTGATGGCCGGTTTGTTCTAGATACGTGCTGACCTAGACGGTGTTACTCTCTGTGCCGGCCCGTATGTTACTGACGCGTGCCTGTGCTGCAGCCAACTTGAGTATGTTTCGAGCAAGTGCCTCTTTGGTTTAGTTTGTGACCCGCTCCGCCCGGCCCAAACCACCGCTTTTATCTGCTGGCCTTGATATATCTATATCCACATCTATAGTCTTTATCTCCCCTCCTTTTTGTGTTTGTTACTCCATTGTAACAGCTCTAATCTTCCGAGTCTTCAGCACTTATATGACCTTATTGCGTTGCACGTGCCGTTAAACTCTTTTTTTTAAAATCTCCCGCCGACCCATCAGGTGTGAAGTCTCGAGTGTCTACAACCAGAAATATCTTCGGTTGGTACAGTGTATGATATGTATCATGCTGAACTACCGAGCAGGGTGCTCTGGTTCGAATCCCAGACAGGGCGTTCTTTAACTGGGGTTGCTTTGTTAAGTTTTGAAGGCTCTCAGCCCATTTGGCTAGGTCCTGTCGGAGATGGACGTTAAATTAGGTCCAACCTTTTTAGTACCCTAGTTTTGTTGATACTTAATACATCTACTTTTACTGAAACATTTGAAGTCAATTTATCATTTAACAACCCCCCCCCCCCCCAAAAAAAAAAATAAAAGAAAGAAAGAAAGAAAGAAACCAACGATCTGGTGTGGATTGCTCTTTCTTTTCTTATCCAAACAAACATCCATTGTCTTTATCTGTCCACCTTCTTTTCTCATGTTACTCTCAAGTAACACCGCTAAACTTCAGTATTTATATGACCTTATTGTAAACCAAACCTTTACTGTGTGTTGGACATGAGAAGACCCCGGTAGTGATATTTATTGGGGGAGGGGGGAGGGGTGGCGATAAAATTGGTCTCGAACAGATCGAAGGGTCGGTCAGTTTTTGTGATCTCAGCAATTTGACCGGTCCTCCTCTTGCCTTTATCTCGTCCGAGGCCGAGGGTCCTCGAGTTGTGTGGCAGGAGTAGGTCTGGCTGTCTTAGGACCGTACGGTGGTACAGCTGTATTCTGGCGTCATGTAGAATGGGGATTTGGAAGGGAGGGTGGGGGTGCAGTAAATTGGAAGCGCTGACAAGACTTGAGTGTTTGTGTAAACATGTGCAGTAGGTATGGGCCGGTCAGAGGGTGTTATGCTTGCGATTTGTACTCCGTGCACACTTTCAGTTTGATTCCTTTGATTCAGTTGGGGCTAGCCTTTTTTTTTTCTTCAGGGAGGTGCAAAAGCTTCCATTTTGGCACGAAACTGTAACATTCATTTGTGGCCTTCAAAACCCAACGTGTTTGTTTTTCAAGGTTGCGAGTATTGACACATGTACCCAGCTAGAGTCGGGTATGGACGTTTTGCTATTTTTCTTTACTGTCGATGGGGTCAGTATCTGGGTGTGATTATGTTCCCATCATGTTTGTTCGAGATCCCCGCTGACGCTGATTGTGTCATGTCTGGCTTTGGACCTCTCAACAACATCCCGTACATATTGTACCGACTTTCCAAACGGCGAACGTGCTAATTATCTCGTGTGTTATAATAAAATATATTATATATTATGTGTGTCTGTATAGGCGTGTTGGCGGCATACGGGTAGAAGGGTGCCTGCATCTCGGCTCGTCTGCTTTTTCTGGTTATTTTGATTTTATTCTTTTTTCGTTTATGATTATGTTTTTTGTTGTTGTTTTTTTAATTGGTGATGCAAAAATCATTACCTCTATATTTATTGGTACATCATTAAAAGTCAAC
>NW_004797339.1:315527-316630 GCF_000002075.1 Aplysia californica | reverse complement strand
ATGTGTGTGTGTGTGTGTGTGTGTTAATGTTGTTTGTATGTTAATGACATGAAGGCGCCCGCTGATAGCTCAATTCTTTCGTCCAGTGGTTTGTGAGATTGTAATACTCGTAGTGTTATTCTTGAGCTGTGTTGGGAGGAGGAACAAATCCACGGGAGCCGTTGTGTCTGTCGGGTAGGTTTGATAGTACCTGGTGTGGCTTGCTCCTTCTTTCCTATCAAACATTTGTCGTCCTTCTCTCTCCTCCTCCTCCTTTTTTGTGTTTGTTACTCTCTTGTGTGGCTGTGAATGCTGGACAATCACTAAAGATAGGAAAAATAAAATAGAAGCAACAAAAATGTGGTTTCTTAGAAGACTGTTAAGAGTATCGTGGAAGGAAAAGAAATCAAATGAGGTAGTGCTTGATGAAGCCCACGTGGGACGCTCAATTTTAAAAACGATCAGGAAAAGACAAATGGAGTTTTTGGGACACCTGAATAGACATAAGTTCTTAAACATCTATCTCTCACTGACAAAATTGAGTGCAAGCGAGGCAGGGGTAGGCCCAGAACAACATACTTAGGGAACCTAAACAAATGGGTAACAGGGAAAGATCAGGGAAAGGTAGCTTTTTTGAGAGCATCCGAACAAAGGAATGAATGGAGAACCATGATCGCCGATGTCTGTCGCAGATCTGGCACTGGATGATGGTGATGACTCTCTTGTAACACCTCTCGTCTTCGGCACTTACATGACCTTATTGTGTCCTAAAGCTCTTACTAAAACATTTTTTAACTTACTGAAACTCTTAAGTTAACATTACACCTGTTAATAAAAAGATATGCAAATAATTTCCTTCAGTCTCCGCCACCCAAGTCTGCGACCGCCCACACCCCCGTGGCTATGTGTGGAATCTCCCCGGGTACCTACAGATGAGCATATCATGAGTAATCGGCTGTAGCTTGGCTCACATTTCCCGCGCGTCTTTGTACAATAGTTGGGAGGTAGCTGTTGGCAGACGGCAGGTGTCACCCACACCCCCGGGTCTGTGCCAGACGCCCGTCTTGGATGTTTGTCCGTGGCCTTTGCGTCCCTGTGAGGTGTGGTGGAATTCTGCTGTCTGT
>NW_004797339.1:309536-313050 GCF_000002075.1 Aplysia californica | reverse complement strand
CTCTCTCTCTCTCTCTCTCTCTCTCTCTCTCTCTCTCTCTCTCTCTCTCTCCCCGGGTGGGTGTGGAACAATAAAAGACGCTGATCTCCCCGGCACACCTATGTATTATGTCTCGCCCCCTGCCGTCAGGTTCCCCCGTGTTTCTTCCTCTCCACCACAGCTGTGGGTCAGTAGGGACATAGGGGCATAAGGCGCTCAACGAGTTTTTGGATCCCTGGTCGTCCTCTTTTTCGTTTTCCTACAAGGATTTATTTCGAAGTATGTATGTACTAATGACTTTGCTCATGGTAGACATTCAGTTTTACCGTAGATCTGGATTGAGCTGATTGTAGGTTTCTGATACAGGGGAGCTTTTTTTGTTTTTTTTGTTTCTGTTTTATTTTGTTGTTGTTGGTTGTTTTTTTTTTTGTTGTTTTTTTGGGGGGGTGTTTTTTTGTTTCGTTTTGTTTTGGTTTTTAAAAACGTTTGTTCATATTTACATACGTCCGTCATTTAGCGGTTGGGCGCTTTGCAGTTGCACGTAGGAGACCTGTGTTTGATTCCCTGCGGGAAGAACTTTTATTGAGTGTGTCGGTTTATCTTTTCTTCTTTCGTTTTTGTCTAATGTCTTGCTTTTCCCCCTGCACTAAACGATCTTTATTGTGACGATGTGCTTCCTTTTACTCAGACAAAACAAACAAACGATCACGTACGTGTATATTGTATTTCCTTAATTTGGGTCTGTATGTCTGTCTGTCTGTCTGTCTGTCTGTCTGTCTGTCTGTCTGTCTGTCTGTCTGTCTGTCTGTCTGTCTACGCACATGCGTACACCACAATGGTCTGTGTGCGTGTGTTCGTATGTCCATGTGTTCATATGTGTGTCTATTCCTGTGTGTATGTGTGTGTTTACATTTCATTCCCGTCTACCTTCAGCTCGGCTCGTTCCGTCACGGCAGTTAGTAAAGGAATCCAGCTAGGTTAGAGTAATAGCTAAGCGTCTAGTCTAGGGTTAGCTAAGTTAAAGCGTATTCCCCGTGGAAGATTTTTATGACGAGTGGGATAATACAGATAAGATTAGAGCTCTGCCCCGTGCCGCTGTTGCCTGCTGTAACATTCCAGCGACATTCCTTGCTGCTCACTTATTGCCGTAAGCTCATGCGGGTGGACGCGTACACACACGCGCCCGCCGCGCGCGCGCGCACACATACATACACAGACACATACGTACATGTTGTTGTTGGGGGGGGGGGGGTTGTTGTTGTTTTGTTTTAATATTTTGATTTTCTTAAAATTTGTTTTGGAGGGTGTGTAGTATTGTAATTTTAAGTGGCGTTATTCTAATTGATGCTGGAATGTGTGAAATGCTGATGTGTACAAAGGAAGACTTGTTGGCTATGCTGGGAAGAACGTGTTGTGTGTTGACAACGAGATATATTACACATTACAGATGTAGCATCGCTGTGTCAGTTCTTGTCGTCGTCAAGAGCGCACTTGACGTTTGTGCTCTAGACTGACGTTGTCGGTATTTTACGCTCCCATGGTCACCATTTAGACCATTGTGGAGACGGGCTGCTTCGATTGTGCCAGTCAGAGCCAACCCGTTTCAGTGGGGGGTTGGCGGGTACTCTGGTGTGGTTTGCTCCTTCTTTCCTATAAAAAAGGGCTATCGTCTCTATCTCCTCTCCATCTCTTTTGTGTTTGTTATTCTCTCGTAACACCTCTGATCCTCAGCACTTATCTGACCTTACTGTGTTGTAAGTGCCGTAAAACTGATGATAAAACTATAACAACCTGATTCGAGGGGGATACAACGTCCCAACAGATTGACGGAGATAGTCGGTTTTAAGAACAACAAACCTCCCACTTGGGAATCAAAGTGGCGTCTTCTACGTGCGACGGCGAAGTGCTTAACCGCTACACTACACAAGTGGGTGGTTGGCGGGTGCTCTGGTGTGGTTTGCTTTTTCTTTCCTATCAAACATCTATCGTCCTCATCTCCCCATCTTCTTTTTTATGTTTGTTACTCTCTTGTAACACCTCTAATGTTCTGGTGCTCATATGACCTTATGCGGTTGCGAACGCTGTAAAACCTCTACTAAAACAAACAAAACACTACAGAACTTGTCGTTGCGTCTTGTCTTACTTTCGGGGAGGGGTGGGGGGTGTCGGGCTCGGCGGTAGATAAATAAACAATAGAAAAAAATGCCAGGCATAATTTAGGAGAGCCCGTTTTTTGTTCGACATCTTGCATATATTTTAATTTCATCGTGCCCGTTTTCTTACCACTTTGCTTCTGAGGTATCGAATGGTAATCGGTTACATTATTTTGCAAATGTGGGACGGAAACAGGTAAAATGGTGGCTGAAAAAAGTGGGACGAACACGGGGAGTGAAAAGAGATGGGACGAAAACGGGTGCACCGCATAATTTTAATTTCGCACTCAATGACACTCTTAAGTTGCTTTTTGACAGGGCAGGAATGGTGGGGTTGAGGACCGTGCACGATTCTCACGCTTATGTCAGGAGTTACATTGTTGGAAGAAAACCCTCATGGTGTTTTGAGAGTTGGGGGGGGGAGAACAGGCACTGGTCCTACTTCTTTTCTTTCTCCCTGTTGATACTGTCTGTCTGTCATACTCTTTCCCCAACAGTAAGTTTTTCCTTTTTTATTGAAACAGAACAAATACATGTATTTTGTTTCTATCTACTATCTGTGGTACACTTTCCCCACTAACTGAGTGTTATTGGGTCACTTTGCTTCTCTTTACTCAGACAAAACAAATGTTGTTTCTGTCTATGGTACTCTTTTCCCCAACGCTAATAAATTCCCGTCATTGGGTCGATTTGCTTCTCTTTAATCAAACAAAACAAATGATGTTTTGGTCCCTTGTACACATTCCCCAACACTATGTGACAGTTATTATGTCAATGCACTTCTCTTTACTCAAACAAAACAACTGATGTTTTGGTCCCTTGTACACTTTCCCCAACACTATGTGACAGTTATTATGTCAATGCACTTCTCTTTACTCAAACAAAACAAATGTTGTTTCTATTACGGGGTGCCCGTTACGGATGGGTTCGGCCGATTGGGCCGATCGCCCGACTCGGTCGCCTCAAAAACAAACGTGTTTGTTTTCAGTTTCAGGCGACCGTGTCCGGCGATCGGCCCGATCCAGCCGTAGTGAGCACCCCGTAAATGGTACACTGTCCCCAACACTAAGTGAGCGTTATCATGTCAATGCACTTCTCTTTACTTAAACAAAACAAATGTTGTTTCTGTCTGTGGTACACTTTTTCCAACACAAAGTGAGGGTTATTGAGTAGATGTCCTTCTCTTCACTCAAACAAGCTCAGAAATAAGGAAGGGCCGCTCTCCGCTCGCCGCCCACACACGTGACACTCTCCCATCCAAGGACCACTTGAGTTGTTACTGTAGATCTATGCTTGAGATGTTACAGTAGATCTATGTATGTGATGAGATCCCACGGGGTTCTTGCTCGCTTCTTGTGTGTGTGAGAAAGAGAGAGAGGGGG
>NW_004797339.1:307203-309154 GCF_000002075.1 Aplysia californica | reverse complement strand
ACGAAGCACGCAGTGACTACACCACAGACGCCGGTGAGTGGAATGCTGTGCTGGGACTTGATGGAGAGACGGACGACAGTCGTTCCTGTTTGGCCAGTGGCATGGAGGCGAGCCATTCTACTCGGCAAAAGTAAAAATACGACCTCCCCCTTCCCAACCACCCGCCACCTCACCCCAATGAAAATCATAAGAAAAATCGAAGGGCAATATACGTTGGCACACTCTCTCTTAGTTTTTTAGTTAGGCGCCCGGAATCCAAGTTCCATCCTTGGCGCTCTTATGACCTTATGCAGTTGCGAGCGCCGTCAAATCTCTACTAAAACTAAACTAAACTATTCAGTCTGGTAAAAGTTTATTTTCAGCCCACCTCCAATTGTTTGAGAGTGAGAAAACAGGACTTTGGTGACCCCATATATGTAAATTACGAGTGGTTGGCGGGTGCTGTAATGTGGTTTGCTCCTTCTTTCCTATTCTATGACACACGTATCGCCATTGTCTGTCCTCTTTCTTTTCTTTGTATGTTGCTCTCTAGTAACGCCACAAATCTTCGTCTCTTATATGATAATGGTGTTGCTTATTTTACTATTACTTTTTTCTTCGTCTGGTGTCCTTAGGATGTCGAGGTGAGGTTCAGGTTTCGGTCCTGTGCTAAGTGTGTTGAGCCTGTGATAGATACATGTTATGTTGTCCCAGGACCTTTTTAACCCCATCCATCCAGGTCTTTCTCGGTCTTCCTCTTGATTTGAAATCGGATTCACGGGTGTGATAAACTCTACCAGCTAGTTGTTTCTGGGGCATTCTGGTTAAATGTCCGAACCATTTGGCTCTTTGATGCTCTATGAAATTTATTACTGGTGTTGCAATTTCCGTAAAAACAGTGACCAAAACTAGACACACCTTTAATTAAAGATGACGTGCTTCTCCCTTTAAACATGTCGCCTACTGCTTTCTGTTGCTGCTGCTATGTTGATCAGCCCTGTGTGTTTAGAGAGGTGAGAACAAAGCAGTGACATTTTGTCCAGGGAGGGGGAAGAGGTGTGGAAGGGTGGCTAAGTCCAGAAATGTCGCGGATCACCGAGCCACTCAGTTCTAGAGGGAGATCAAGGGTCTTCTTTACACTTGACTTGTTCTGCTGTTTTCCATTGTTTTGTTTTTTAGTTTTGTTTCGTTTGTTTTATTGTTAGTTCTTTGTTTGTTACGTTGTCTTTGTTTTCCATCTCAAGTCTACAACCTTATGTCCAGGGGATTAGGTAAAAGTAAAGTTTGCTCTTTCTTTCCTCTCAAACATCTGTCGTCCTTATTTCTCCTACTTTTTTGTTTGTTACTCTCTTGTAACACCTATAATCTTCGGCACGTATATGACCTTATTGTGTTGCAAGTGCCGTAAGACTTATATTAAAACTAAACTCTTTGTTTTCCATCTCAAGTCTGCGGGTGGTTGGAGGGCGCCACTGGTACGTCCTACGCCTTTCTTTCCCCCTGTTGTTACTTCTGTCTGTCTCGTGTTACTTTTTCCCCAGCACTAAATGACCATTTTGATTGTGTCGATGTGCTTCTCTTTACTCAAACACTCACCCAACTCAAGACAACTACGCCTTCTGTCTCGGAGATCCAAGCGGGAATTCTGTTAAAGTAAAGCTTAGCCCTCCGTTCGGAACCTTTATTTTGATCTTGTGCAATGTCACATTTTGGGCCCCCTGACATCATGCGCTACATACACACACGGACATACATAGATGGATATTATGTATGTATGTTGTATGATTCATCATTGGCCAAACTGTGCCTGGGTTATTCTGTATCTGCCACGACCAGCCACCATCCACCCCCACACTCAGAGTAAGAGCTTCCGTGACTCATTTGAATTCCCAGTTAGTTTAATAATGTTTTTGTATTATGTGAAGTGTCCCTTTGGCCCAAGTAGTTGGTGTGTGTGTGTGTGTGTGTGTGT
>NW_004797339.1:304090-307103 GCF_000002075.1 Aplysia californica | reverse complement strand
GTGTGTGTGTGTGTGTGTGTGTGTGTGTGTGTGTGTGTGTGTGTGTGTGTGATGTAGTGTAGTGTCTACGTATGTATATAATAGGGTTCGATCAAGCACAAATGATAAGGTCTGAGGGACAAAAAGATAACAAAGATATCAGTAACATGATTGGTTCATTGGTGCAAAGAACAAGACTGATAGGTTGGTAAACACAGAGACAGGGGGACAAATAAAACACTTGAACTTGCTGGGTTCAGCTTAAGCGGATCTAATTATTTTTACAATGTGATCGATCATAGATTATAAAATAGTTAAGAGGAGTATTTCCAGTTAAAATGTTGCACGTTCACGGGTTGCACACTCTCTGACTTTGGCCTAGGGAAAATTGATCTCTGTGCTACAAGTAAAACTTCATTCAGACACAATATCTTTTTAAAAAAATGTATTCTTAGACGGGGGGTAGGGATGATAGTTATCATAGGGGAGGCTGGAGAGGCTGAAAAATCTTGTTTATTTTAACTTTTTCGATTGTATATAATGCTATTCTCATTTAATCCTTTTCAAACCCGTGCTTTCCAAAAACAAATGAACAAACAAGCAAGTGCAAAGGAAAAAAAAAATTCACATATTTCAAATGTCAACCCCCCACCCCCCGAAATAAGATTTAAGCCCCTTAACAAAAATCGCAATAAAACCCATACGAAGAAAGAAAAATGAGAGAAAAAAATGATAAAAAAACCACCCCCAAAAAATGACCACACTAAAAAAAAACCCGAACTCCACCACCAACAGACCTTTTATTTTAAAGACGGTTTCTCATTATATTCCCATCAAAACACACGTTCAATCATTAAGCAGGCAGGCTTCCCCCCTACCTTTCAAGGCCAAACTTTTCAAAAGGAGATACAGCGTCCAGACAGAATGACGGGAGACACTCGATGAAAATCATCCCAACATGGGGATCGAACTCTGGTGCTGTCTTCGGCGGGCAATGGCGAAGCTCTTAATACCGGGTGCCCATTGCAGGTGGGATCAGGTCGGGTCTGGTCGGGTCTGGTCGGGTCTGATCGGGTCGATCGCCCGACTCGTCGCCTGAAAACAAACGCACTTGTCTTTGGGACGACGAGTCGGGCGTGATCGGCTTATGCCTCGATAGCCGTTTTGTGCCTTCAATCTGGCTAGTAAACCGCCCCGATTCGATCCGATCCCCCAATGGACACCCCGTATAACCAGAACACGCCAGACGCCAGCCTGAGTGGTTTTGCACCAAGACGCACTTGATAAGAAAAAGTAAAACATTCCTGTGAGAGATAACTGACTCCCTGTTTCGATGGTGGGAACGGAACGATTTCTTTTGTACTCTTCCGCCAGATCTATTTGCTCTTTATTGACCCCGAATGATTATTTCTCTGTCTGTCATTTTTACAAATCATAAACCCCAGAGGGTTCCACTGACGGGGTTCTACATTTTTGCTTTCCGTTTGTTGTTTCTGTTGGTCTGTCCATTTTTTAAATGCACTACACGGACGTTTTCATGTCTATGTGCTTTTCTTTACTCAAACATACACTGACCTTGTAGATCTGGCCCGCTGTCATGTTTAAATAGACAACATAAATAACATGAAATGTTTGATATCGCTTTTTTGTAAAACTTTTTGATGACCATCAAGATCTGTAGTTATAAAAGAGAGGCAAATTGTGTGACGTCAGATTCTGTGATGTGTGTTAAGAGCGAGGTAAACGCTTGTGCACGAACATGTAATGTGACACACACACACACACACACACACACACACACACACACACACACACATGCATGCATATGCACGAAGACAGAATCCACCGTTGTTCCGTCTTTATAGAAACCTTAGTTGGGCCTTCAGGTGAGACCATAATGAGAGCAGAGACCAAGGCACGTAGCATAGCGCGTCTTGTTAGCGGGATGTTGTGTCGGCCACGGCTTGTGGGGGACATCAACACAGGACTAGCGGTGTCGTGTGGCCCGCCCTTGTCCCTTGCTCAGTTCCTCGCGTGTGTGACCGGCGCGCTGTGTCGTGTCGTGTCGTTTGTCGTGTCGTTTCGTGTGGCCAGCCCTCACTCCTCGCCCCTCGTCCCTTGCACAGTCCCTCCTGGTGTGACCGCTGCTCTGTGTCCCGTCGTGTTTTGTCGTGTCGTTGTCGGAGGTGAAGGTAGATAGTTCTATTGGCAGGATGCTTATCTGGCTCTGGAGTAAGTGTCGTGCTGTTTGACAGAAACGTCTTTTATTTTCTCAATTGTTTGATCTACGTTATTTTGTGCTTGTGCTTTTTTTTTCTTTGTGGTGTTGGCTTGGTGGTCTTGTGTTCAGGTATACCGGACTCGTAATCGTGAGTGTGGGGGTTGGGGGGTTCGAAGCTCAGCTTGGTTTTTTGTTGTATCCGATGGAAAGGCAATTTACGCGAATTTTCCCATTTGGATCAATCTTATCGGAGATGGACGATAAATTCGAGGGTCGCGCCTCTTTAATAAGCTTACAGTGTTGGCCGTTAAAGCAACTATACAGTTTCGCACACTTTTTGGTCGTTTCTTAAGTTTGTGGTGTACATAATGGTTTGAGGACGCTGCTCGGGTCTAGCTAGACCAGTGACTTTTCCCCTGTGATGGAGTCCCAGTTATCGATGATGTATGTGGGTGTTGGTTTAGTTTTCAAAGGTCTGTATGGTAAGTTTTAGTGTTGTTGTTGCTGCTGCTGGTATTGATAATGATGTTGTTGTTGTTGTCGTTGTTGTTGTTGTTGTTGATGATGATGATGATGATTTTGTACACCACAAAGCTATTTTTCCTCGTTTGTCGGTGCAGTTGTTTACAAGTCGTGCTCACGGCATGCACACGCTGTCTTGGGTTCACGTGCACACACGTACGTGCACGGCACATCATCATCATCATCATCATCATCATCATCATCATCATCATCATCATCTCTCTCTCTCTCACTCTCTCTCTCTTTCACTCACTCACTCTCTTTTGTGCTCGCTCTCTCTCACTCTCTTGC
>NW_004797339.1:302470-303990 GCF_000002075.1 Aplysia californica | reverse complement strand
CACACACACACACACACACACACACACAAACAAGCACTCACACGTACTCATTCATAAACAAACATTCATAAACATACACAACGCATCGCAGGAGCACATTTATTTAGTCATTGTTATTGGTCCTTACGGTATACATATGTTCTTATGAGTTACACATCGATTTAAAAAAATGCTACTGTAAACTCATGCATACATGTATATACACACACACACAAACACACACTCACACTAACACACACTCACACATAAACAACTCACACATAAACACACACTCACATACACACAACAATAGCTGTTCACCGTTGCCCTTTTTCATAAATGGCTGACTCGTGTCCAGTTATTTTTCTCTGTCCGCCTTCAGCCTCACTTTACCTCGTTGTCTCATATTTGTGTCGCCTGGGTTTGAAACCCGTTGAACAAAGTGAACGTACGGTGGCATGGCCGTGAGCCAGACGAAGAACTGACCACGTGAACAGGATCCAGCCCAGGGGACGTATTTTGATGACCCCTGCCTTAGATAGCCTAGACTGTGTATCTAGCTTGTCTTTAAACTACACAGAAGTCATACTGATTTTATTAATTACCCCGAATGGTTGCAACAGCAGCAGCAACAACAACAACGACAATACAAACAGTTACAACAACAACAGCAGCAGCAATAACAACAAAACGACGACGACGACAACAACATCAAAAACAGCAACAGCGACAAAAACAACAACAACAGGTATTTACAGCAACACTAGCAACGACAACAACAGCAGCAGCAAAGACAACAACAACAACAAAAACAACAACAACAAGAACATCAACATCAACATCAAAAACAGCAACGAACACGTACAGCAACAGAAGCAACGACGACGACAACAACAGAAAAAGAAACAACAACAGCAGCAACAATAACAGAACCACCACAACACAATATCAGTAATATTTCTACCAACTCAAACATTTACACCGCTGCTTCAAAAAACTTTACTTTCACCACCATTACAAAAAAGAACACCAACAACAATAATAACAATGCCGACAATAATAACAACGGTGTCACGACTACCACCACCACCACCACAGCAAAAACATCTACAACAACAACATCATTGTCATTATCACCATCAATAACAACAACAACAACAACAACAACAACAACAATAAAGTTACATACACTTCTTTTCTCTGTCAATCTCTCTCTCAGTCTACTTAATATCTCTCTGTTTCTCTCTCTCTCTCTCTCTGTCTCTCCCTCTCTCTCTCTCTCTCTCTCTCTCTCTCTCTCTCTCTGATCTGTATGTCTTTTTTTCTCTTTTTACTACACACTCAAACACACACACACACAAACAAAAACAAAAACTCACACACGAACACACACATACAAACATACACACCCAAAGACATATGTACACGATGTCTCTCTCTCTCTCTCTAACAGACACACACACACATACACGCAAACACTAACATGCTTACACAAACTGACAAATGCACATTATATACCCCCCCCTCTCTCTCTCTCTCTC
>NW_004797339.1:299922-301165 GCF_000002075.1 Aplysia californica | reverse complement strand
ATCCTTATCTCTCCTTGTATTATCTCTCCTTCTTTTTTGTGTATGTTACTCTCTTGCAACACATCTATTCTTTGGCACTTATATGACCATATTGTGTTGCAAGTGCCGTAAAGCTCTTACTAAAACTAAACATGAGTGACTAACCTCTCCACCGCAGACGTGTGGGTCTCTGTCCCGCTGATGGCGAAACGCCGCTGTACATGTCTCGTGTCTTGTCCGATTGCCCACCCCATCTGTCAGCCCGGTGCTGCCAAAAAATGTGCTGAATTGTATAGGTCTCGTTAACGCCCCCTGCAACTCTGCGAATTTTTTTTTTTTTTTTTTTTGGAGAAGCAGGACCTCCGAAATTAACGTCCATCTTCGATAGGACCGAGCTAAATGGGAAAATTGGAGTAAAGTGTCTTTCCCAAGGACACGACGTTGGAACGGGTTGAGGCTCGAATTCCCGAACCCGCTACCTCGCAGTTGCGAGCGTGGTAACCTGACCACTAGACTATTGACGCCACTGCCGAATGTACGTTTGTAAAAGTAATGTGAGCCTTTCATTCAGAGTTTGGTTCTAGATCTGTTACTTGACCAAGTCGGCACACCCGGGCGTATCCACTTTCCGTTGGCCACATGAGGGTCACCTTGCCACAGTGTGTGAGGGACGCTTTTAGTTTAGTTTTAACAATGAGCGGAATTTGGGGGGGAGGGTCGAAATTAACTTTTACCGGCATGTCCAGCCTGAACGTAAATTTGTTTTTTTGAAAAAGGAAGAAAAGAACAACAATACAAACAAGACTCCAGCCAATATGAATTATAGTTAAAGACTTCCCAGCACACGCACTCCAGTCGGAACGAAAATTGTCATTTAAAAAAAAACAACTTCCTGGTACACTCCTGAGTGGCCGAAATGACCAGTTTGTGGCAAGCTGCGTGTTACACTCGTGGAAGATCATTGTAAAAAACTTTTTAAAAAGAAGCAAAAATAAAACAAAACAACAACTATAGGAACAACAAAACCTAAAAGAAAGGGAACGAAAGAAGAAAAGCATAAATAGCAATAACAGTAGGCTTACAGATTTTTCCCTCACTACCCTTTTGTGTTTTGGGAGGTTTTTGTCTTGTCTATCTCGATCGTGTGATGAGAAAAGTTATGCACGCACTCTTACTGTTGTGTCCGCGATCTGAGAGAATGGGGAAATATTAATTTCAGTCTCTCTCTCTCTCTCTCTCTCTCTCTCTCTCTCTCTCTCTCTCT
>NW_004797339.1:295747-299822 GCF_000002075.1 Aplysia californica | reverse complement strand
GCCCCCGTCACCTCTCACACAAACTTACTCGTGCTCCTAGCCTACCCCAACAGACGCAGACAGAAGCGCGGGACAGTTAGGCTATATCTTCGCTGGTCGTCCGTCTCACCTCGCCCGCCACACACAAACACACGGGAACATTCACAAACGGTAGTCGCAAAACCGACTGCTGATTCCCTGGGTCTGCACCGGGAATTATTGGCTTCATACCGCCGGTGCTCGGGGAGAGAATAGGATACGCCAATTATTGTTGTGTTAATTTGAGTTGGACAGAAGTTGTGAAACAGGTAAGTTTGTGCGTACTTTTAATTTACTTTTCTTTACACATACATTTCGCCAACATCGTTTACAATTTTATGCAGCTTTAACGCTTATCATTAATAATTTTTCTGAATGGTGACATTTATCTCGGAGGAAAATAAAATTAAATAATATACATAATTATACTTATTTGTTTTGCTAAATGGCTCAAACTTCTCTGTGAAGCTGTGAAATTGGAAAACATAAACGGATAATCAACATGAAAGAATAAGAAAACAAACGGCATCATTTAATCTATCAATAAAGGCATAGACTTAAAAAAAATAAAATAATGATTATGAAAACACCAGGGCTGCATAAGTAGATAATCAGAAACGTAAAAAGATTTGTTCACAAACTTAATTCCAACATCTAGGACTGCAGATAAATAGTAACCGGTGTCTATGGTGTAACTGTTAGGCCCTTCCCCGTCACATGCCGGAGTCCCGAGTTCGATTCCTGGTGAGTGGGAAAATTTTGTTATCAAGTATCTCGGTCTTTCTGCTGGAATGTATCCCTCTCAGCCTGAGTGTGCACTGACAATGGTCTAAATTTTCTCGACGTAACTTAAATACACCTACGTTAATGAAAGATACATTTTAAAATGTATTTTCAGTAAATGTGGCTGGTTGACTGTAAAGACTATACTATGTCCTATATCGCCTAGTCTTCCATTTTTGGCAGTATATGGATGCTATTGTCATCGGATTTAAGTCGTGTCCGTGAAGAGCAGTTGTGTCAAGGAAAAGTATTTAATTGTGGCTGTTCTAAGACTCGAGCGACAAAATCAAGATTATTTAGGGAGCTGGTTACTTTAATTCCCCGGGTTCCAATGACCCAGTAGAAAAAAATGGAGATACACAATTAAATAATAATGAAAATAAAAATATCTAACTTGTGTGTAATGGCGAAAAACTCAATCGCTACACAACAAACACCGGCATTGTCATCGTAGTCAGGTTACTGGAAAGAACATCGGTGCAGTTGTTAGGATCTTCTCTTTGTATACAAGAAAGATGAGTCCAGTTCCAACACAGGATAGCAGAAATCTTAACCACATCTTCAGTGACATAGTTTGAATCTGCAGAGAGCTGAGGTTGAAACAACATCCCTTCAGTAAAAGAGTGATTCTCTCTATATTTGCATAATAAACTTCCCCATGCTGGAATAGAACCCACTACTTTCGTGTAGAAGACGCACAACCTAAGCATTTCTCTATAGACGCCGGTCTATTTAACTAATCCGAAGACAACAAGTCTTTGAGTTTGATGGTTTTGAGTCTTAGTAAGAGTTTTACGGCACTAGAAACTCACACATAAGTGCCAAATATTTGAAAGGAAAGAAGGAGCAACCTCACACCAGAGCACCTGTTAAACAACCACTTGGATGTTCTGGTCATATCGAAAGCACCGGAGGTCTATTAGCTTAATGTCACACTAACAGCAAATGATCGAAGGGCTAACGTCTCTTGGAACCTATCATTTATACAGTGTTTTGGGTAATCGTGTTAGAAGATAACGTGAGATAAATAATATTTTGACTAAGAATGTTCAGGACGAAACATTACCTGTCTGTTTTGGCAAACAAAACATGTGCCTTGGGGTATCGATGAGCAAGCAAAAGGAAACACAGCATGTTTGAAATATGAGACGGCTGGGAAGCCTACTAAGAAAGAAAAGCCAAACAAAACAAAACAAAAACTTGACTAAAACAAAGAATCAAAAACGGTTTTTTTCCCCTCTAAGTTTATAGGTGCCCTACACAGCCGGAATGATATGAGGCCGATTCCTAACGTTGGTTTTACGAACAGAAACTGCTGTTTTTTCTTTCCTCATCCTTATCATTGTCATTTTGCCTCTATATTTTGTATGTTTGTCAGTCTGTTGTGAACTGCTATTTCCGGGGTGCCTTGACAGGGAAGTAAAGGCGGTGTGGAAGGCCCAGGAAGTTGTCTAACTAATCCTACATGACCGGATCGGATGCAGGAACAACTTTACTTTTTTTACATGATAGTCGAAGCAGACTTTGTGCTGTTGAGGCTAGAGAGGTGAGCAGAGTAAGCCTGATTCCCCGTTTGGACTTCTCTGTTGACATTCACCCCTTGGTGCTCATAATATGACCTTATGCAGCTGAGCGCCGTAAAACCTTCCTAAAACTGAAAAGAAGGATCAGGTATTTTTCTGCCTTCATTAAACCCACTACTATAGAAGGAAAAAGGTTCGGATCTAAAATGAGAAACTTTTTTTTAAAAACCTGGTTAGTTGTTTTTAAATAAAAATTAGTTTTCATGCTTTGTTTAAAGATCCCAAACCTGTAGCTCAGTTGATATCATGCCCGACTACAAGTCGAAAGACCCTCGTTCGAATTCCCAACAGAACGTTTGAAACTTGGATTGATTTAGAGAGTTTTTAATATTCCCCACTCATTTGGCTGGGTCCTTTTAGTGTTGGAAGTTAAATTTGGAGGTCCCGCCCCTCAATTATTAATATAATTATAACTTACATTATATAAAGTGGCGTAACTCCTATATAATGATAATGAAAACCCGAACCATATCTAACCAAAATGTGTCACGACACAGTGGAAGCAGGCGCTCGTCAATGTTTGGGTTTATAGAGTTCTGGTATTTCAGAAAGAGGATTGGTATGCTTGGTTTCAGAAGCAAAATTAAGTCGAAAATGGCTGCCAAAATTTTGTGACTTCCAAAGTTGGAGTGTCTTTAAAAACTGCAAATGCACACTTTTTTTTACATTTGATCAACGTTTTTCAATAAAGTCCACACATAGGTTATTGTGTTTTTAAATGAACATAGCTGTTGAGCACCCCCCCTCCCCCCAATCCTAACAACCCCCCACCCCAAATAAATATAAATTGTCAAACAGGCGGGAAAAAGTTTCTACGATTTCATTATCTTGACGAGCGTCCGATTTCACACCGGCGCCACAAGAAAAATATCATATTTGAGACTAGCATTCATTTCGTTATCGCTTTTATCCTTTTGTAACTCAAGCTGAGGAGACTTCTCCATCCTCCCATAAGCTCAGCTTATTATACTGACAATGTGATACGCCCATCTAATTTTTAACAACGTGGTAGGATAAATTTCCTTCTGTGAATCGACGGAGCGACGGGCTCCTAAACGATGGGCACAATTAATGTATTGTCCAGGTTTTGCCTAGTGTAATAGAATATTGTTTATTGCAGCGACAATTTTTAAAAAAATCTCCTTTTATCCGATATTCAGTACGTTTGGATTCCTCTAATGTTGATGCACATCAGTACACGCTTCTAAACTTCTACATACTTTTACGCTGTTGTTGTTGTTGGTTTGTTTTTTTCATTTTACAGGGATTGCGCCTCTTCACTGACAGCACGGTGTTGCACAGGGCGTTAAATCTATACAACTTCGCAGGAAAAATTACTTCCGTGATCTCAAAAAGGTGGAAAAACGTGAAAACCCTTAATAAACTTAGTACACATATTATTATGTGTAATCAGTTGAAGATTCGAATCAGGAACGCCTGCGTCTGGTTTTTGGATGTTATCGTTTATATCCTCTGGCTGGCATAATGAGCTATTCTTGTTCAAAACTACAATGGAAACTGTTCAAGGCTCAACTACACCCTTCACCAAACAACAAAGACACGAGCATAATATTCCCCTTGAAGGGAAGTCTACTTTATAAAACTCTCCCCCCCTCTCTCTCTCTCTCTCTCTCTCTCTCTCTCTCTCTCTCTCTCTCTCTCTCTCTCTCTCTCTCTCTCTCTCTCTCTCT
>NW_004797339.1:292246-294231 GCF_000002075.1 Aplysia californica | reverse complement strand
CGAATCTCTCTTTCTCTCTCTCTCTCTCTCTCTCTCTCTCTCTCTCTCCCTCCTTCTCTCTCCCTCTCCCCTCCGTTTTGTTTACACTGCGCACTCATGCCTCCTTACTTGAAATAGCCATTATATCAACGAGAGACGTCCGGTTTCCCGCAATAATTATCAACACCAGGTTAGCTTACATAACAGTTCTTTACCCCTACAGAGAGATGATCTATCATCTTCTTTCGCTTACCCACCCCTCCCCACCCCACCCCACCCACTTTTTCCCCCACTGCACCGTCATTTACTCTGACTTTGGGCGTGAGTGGTTGACGGGTGCTCTGGTGTGGTTTGCTCCTTCTTTCCTATTAACATCTAATATCCTGGTCTCTCTCCTCCTTCTTTTTTGTTTGTTACTCTCTTATAACACCTGCAATCTTGGGCACTTATGATATATATATGACCTTATTGTGTTGCAAGTGCCGTAAAACTCTTACTAAAACTACCCCCCTCTTCCCCTTTCCCCCCACCGCTCCCTCATTCACTCTGACTTTGAGCAATAATCAGCGTTTGTGTTGTAGCCTAGACACTCAGAGATAGATCACTTTGTATAAGAGCCAAGGACCTTACAAGAAACCCTACTGTATAACCTCCTTTATAAGAGCTTGATAATTATAGGTTGTAGCGGTTACATTAGGCGCTTTGCCGTCGCGCGCTCCAGGCGTGAGTTCGATTCCCGCGCTAGGGAGATTTTCAACTGGCATAGTCTTTTTTTTTTAATAGTAGAGGGTTTTACGGCGCTCGCAACTGCATAAGGTCATAAGGCATAGTGTGAGTAGCCCGCCTCCTAAATTATCAAAATTGTATTGGAGAGTGGTAGAACCTTTACAATTACACTTTTCTGACTTGATTGGCTTTCATAATTTTCTTTTAACCCCCCCCCCCCCCCCATGTTTTTATTTCTCTATCCTGCGTTTATTGTTATCCTCTTTTATTCATGTTTATGAAGTTTTTTTGTTTGTTTTTTAACTTGTTTTTTTTTTGTAGCTGAAAGGCAGAAAGAGTTGTGTATGTGCGTGCGTTGTATGTGTATGTGCGGTGTTTGTGTGTGTGTATGTATGTATGTCTTGTGTGTGTGTGTGTGTGTGTGTGTGTGTGCGTGTGCGTGTGTGTGTGTGTGTGTGTGCGCGCGCGTGTGCACAGGCACAGCTCGGTTCACGTACAGTAAACAGTGTCGTGAGGGAGGAGATACGATCTATGTTGGTTTTATTTGTGTGTGTTGAGGGGGTGTTGCTCGTCTTAATATCTCAAAAACTGCTTTTTTAATATAGCAGACAGCTCGGCGCATCCGCTCTTTGATGTTTGTTTTAACTACCGATTTAGCGGAGATGTCTACTTCTATTTATATACCAACTGCCGATTTCCACTTCCTTTAGCTGCAAAGACCAATGATTAGAAATACCGGGCCGCCTTGCTTAACTTTGGGGGGCACTCGAGGTACATGTACTTCTATGCGTGATTAGCGGGTGCTCTGGTGTGGTTTGTTCCTTCTTTCCTATCAAACATCTGTCGTTCTGATCTTTCCTCCTTCTTTTTTGTGTTTGTTACTCTCTTGTAACACCTAATCTTCGGCTCCTATATGACCTTATTATGTTGCAAGTGCCGTAAAACTTACTAAAACAAACGTGTACGTGTGTGTAGTGGCGTGTACCTTACAACATCAGTCTGCTTGCTCTTGGGAATTGGCCACCCGTGACGTCAGGAGCTGTGGTGAATTATCGCCTCGGCCCGGGGTAGATGGATGGCCAGTCACTGTGGTGGTTAGGACAGTTCTGTGGGTAGTTGGCGGGCTCCTTTTTTCCTATCAAGCATCTATCGTAATCTCTCCTTTTTTATTTGTTACTCTCTTGTAACACCTCTAATCTTCAACACTTACATGACGTTATTGTGTTGCAAGTGCCGTAAACTCTTACTAAAACTGAAACAGACGTGTACGTGTGTTAATG
>NW_004797339.1:289353-290280 GCF_000002075.1 Aplysia californica | reverse complement strand
TCCACATGTTACTCCAGCAGTATACAACTTATAGAAGAGCCCCTCTCTATCTATAACCCACCTGTCTCGTCCACAGCCCCTACCTGAGCGGTGAGAACCAGCCGGGGATTTCCCTACAGACCCAGGACCTATACCAGCTGGCACAGTACCTGCAGGTAAGGAACATGCTACATACCTCTTGCACCCTGCATGATCAAATTCCCCGTTACTTTAGACCCAACAAATTATGATTTTAAAAATTTTTGTTGTTGCTGTTACTGGAGATAATAATCTTATGCAGTTGCGAGCGCTGCAAAACCTGACTAAAACAAACAAGGAATAATAATAGAAATAATAGAATTGCATTGATGTTGCCTATTCTGTTATCATCTCGACGAAACGCTCAGTGTGCATTACACTTATTTAAAAAGAAAAAAAATGGGCAAACACATTATGCACTATCGAGAATATTTTTTGAAGTACTTAAGGAAAATACACGCTATTGTACATACTTGTACATTGATAAGAATCATTATTATTATTATTATTCTTGTTGTTATTGATGTTGTTGTTGTTGCTGCTGTTAACATGTTGTTGTTATTGCTGTTATTTGTGTGTGTATTGTTATGTGTATCATTATGTTTATTCTTATGGTCAAGTTGGATCCTTTCCTTTTTCCAATGAAAAAATTTGCTTGGCACACTTTTTAACCGTTGAATGTTCGGTTTCCTCACAGCTAGCAGCGTGTACAAAGAGCCATTACTAGTTTTTATCATGACCATTTTCTTCTTACCTCAAGTAATTGTTATTATTGTTGTTGTCATATCCTCTTCCTCCTCCTCCTCCTCTCACACGCTTACATACATGCATGTAGCCACATCCACTTTCAATACTCAAAAATATAGCGCTCACTTATGGCTACTATCATAGACATACCAATACACACGC
>NW_004797339.1:286523-288482 GCF_000002075.1 Aplysia californica | reverse complement strand
CCCACACGCACACACGCACGCTCACAGGCTCAAACATCCTCTATCCCTCATTTGATGTGCTGAAGTTTTCAGTTATTTCCAAGTCTTTTCCGTAGGATGTTCGATGTTCACTCACTTCATTAACTTGTTTTAATTACTTTCTTTTTTCTCTTTGGAAAAAGCTGGGCTGGTATTTTTTTTCTGTTGTATCAGAGAGAGCATTCATTATTTATTTATTTTTTATCTTTCTTTTTGGGGCAGGCTATTTCTATACTGGCATTTATTTTGTGATTCATTTGATAGCTATTTTCTACTCTGTTGGATGTTGCTCAATTCAGTTTCTAACTTTGAATTTTCATTAGAATAACAAGGCTGTTTTCTCTTGCATCAGACTTAAGAGGGAGCATTAATTCTGATTGGGTTGGGATTTTTTCTTTCTGAGTACAGGTATTTATTTTATGAATCGTTAGATAGCTTATTTCTATTTCTACTCAGCCCATAAATTCCTATCTGTTGGACACTTATTCACCTCCAGTTTTTAACTTTGATTTTTCAGTGAACATAGCCAGGCGGTTTTTATGTGGTATTGGAGTTAGGAGGGAGGATAAGTTGTGTTTTTTTTCTGGATACAGGAAGTTATTTTGTGTTTGGTTAGATAACTTATTTCTATTTCTACACTGCCCTTTTCATGATGCCAGGGTGAATTTTTTTCCAGAGGCTTCTGACGATTTTTATTCCTCAGGGAACAAATAGTTATCAAATTTGAGCTGAAGTTTTTACAAGAAACATGTTCCATATCGTAATGTTGTTAGTTATGTAATCCTGAAAGTTCGCTTCAAAAGGTTAATCTGTGCAAGTGCTGAATTTTGAAAATCTTTTGGGTTTCCAGCAAGCGTCTTCTTTTTGCGGGTCTTTTTATTTTTTTTTTTTTTTTTGATGTGCAGACTTTTTTCTGTGACCTGTATATGGGCGTATAATGACTTGCCTGTCTTCAATGCAAATAATTCAAGAGGTAATTCTTGTTTTCAGTGTCTTTCAATCATTGATTTTGGTAAAGGCTTTTGCAGATAGGCAAAACTTGAAAGTTTGGCTTTGTGGGGGTTGTCTGGTAGTGAAAGCATGGTCTGTGACTGTGTCTGACTATGGAGGTTAGGGTACAGGATACGCTTTTCTGGAAGTTGAGATTTCTTCAGACTGCTGTAAGGACTACTAGGGTAGTAGTTGATAATAATAATAAATAGATTATCTTTTTATTGATCCCAGAAGGACAATTTTGTTTACAATGTCAAACATACATACATAAATATAATTATAAATACATACATACATAAATACTTTCACTTGTACATACACAAATACACAATGTTACACCAATATAGAACAATTTCACAACTATGCCATTGCTGGTCGCCACTGTGCAGCGCCCTGTTTTTTTAGCTAGGGTTGTGGTGTTTTGCTCAAGGACACACCCTATTGACCACCCATCTGATCCCCGTGTCACCGACACTTGCTTGATAGTAAAGATTGTGAAGCAGATAGAGGTTGCTGTTGAGTGGGAGTGTCCATTTAGTTTTTAGTTTTAGTAAGGGTTTCATGGCACTCTCAACTGCAGGAATGTGCATTATTCTACTTGTTATTCATCTGTAGAATTCTGGAATTTTAGATATGGTGCAACAAGTGTATTTCTTGACCGGTCAGTTGAAACCTGATGTGTATGTGTGTCTGTCTGTGTGTCTGCAGGAAGCGCTACATCGGGAGAAGATGTTGGAGCAGAAGCTGCTCACACTGCAACAGTTGGTGCACAACACGCAGGAGGCCTCGGAGAGTGGATGGCAGGTAATGTGTGTGTTTGTGTGTGTATGTGTCTTTGTGTGTGTGTGTGTGTGTGTGTGTGTGTCTATGTGTGTGTATTTGGGAGAAGATGTTGGAGCAGAAGCTGCTCACACTGCAACAGTTGGTACACAACACGCAGGAGGCCTC
>NW_004797339.1:284024-285418 GCF_000002075.1 Aplysia californica | reverse complement strand
TCTCTCTCTCTCTCTCTCACGCCCTCTTCCCCTTCCCTTCCTCCCTTCCGTGGTGGTTATCCCTAACCTGTAGTTTCTCCTTGTAAGCCTGTTTGCTTTCAGTACAAATGTGTGTTTGGAGGACTCCACTCTCCCTCTATTGTTTCTGTCTATATAACCTAGTTGTATTGCAAGCGCAATATAATTCATGCTAAAACTTTTTAATCTCTCTGACATTGTTAATTAATTAGGTTATTTTTTTCTCCTGGTGCACAGAACCACAGTGAGGACACCCTACGACAAGAGTTGGTCGCCCTACAGGAAGACAAGGACAAATATGAAACCACATCTAAGGTCAGTCGTCACATTCAGGGGTGATTGGAGCCAGTGGGTGGTTGACAGGTGCTCTGTTTGGTGTGGGTTGCTCATCCTTTCTTATCAAACATCCATTATCCCTATCTCTCCTCCTTTTTTGTGTTTGTTACTCTCTTGTAACACCTCTAATCTGTGGCTCTTGTATCACCTTATTGTGTTGCAAGTGCCGTAAAACTTGCTTAAACAAGTCTAAAATGGCCGCCAAAGTTCGGTGACTTCCAAGGTTTGATAGTCCTTGGACACTGAGAATTTTCTCTTTTTTGGGGACATTTAATCAAAGTTTTTCAAAAATATTAACACACAATTGTATTTGTAAATGGAGATAAAGATGTTGAGCCAAAAACAAAAAATTTGTTAAAAATTACCTGACTGTCAAGGAAAATGCCGGTATCTTCTATTTCATTATTTTGACAAACACCTGATTTCACCACGATGCCTCACAAATTTGTAGGTCATTGTGTTGTAAATGAGTACATAATATATATATATATGATAAATGTTGTGTTTCCATGTGCAGGAGTCATTGCGGCGGGTGCTCCAGGAGAAGCTGGAGGCGGTGACCAAACTGTCGGACCTGGAGCAGTCGCTGGGCAACATGAAGGAGGAGTGTGGTCACCTCAAGGAGGTCTGTGAGTCCTCGCAGAGTGAGCTGGGGCAGCTGGCACACAAGTACCAGGAGCAGCTCAAGGAGGTGGCCGATCTACAGGAGA
This sequence comes from Aplysia californica, assembly GCF_000002075.1. NCBI lineage: Eukaryota > Metazoa > Mollusca > Gastropoda > Aplysiida > Aplysiidae > Aplysia > Aplysia californica. The sequence goes on along the minus strand of NW_004797339.1, from coordinate 284,354 downwards.
AGTTACAGGTGAGGGAAGGAGGGAGAGTAGGGAGGGAGGGGAGGGTAAGATAGGGAGGGAGGGAGAGAGAGGGAGTCCTCACGGAGTGAGTTGGTGTTGAAGAAAGTTGCAGATTTTCAGGAGAAGTTACAGGTGAGGGAGGAGAGAATGGAGAGAAAGGTGGAGAGAGAGAGTGTGTTGGTGAGGTCGGGGGGAGAGAGAGAGTGAGAGAGTTTGGGAAGGGAGGGAGAAAGAGCTAATCTTCGCAAGGTGGGTTGGGACAGCTTGTGCAGAAGTGTCGGGGGCAGCTCAAGGAGGTGGCAGGCTTATAAATGTTACATTTGAGGGGTT
>NW_004797339.1:282576-283924 GCF_000002075.1 Aplysia californica | reverse complement strand
AAGTATTACAGCAGGCCGAGGGGGTGGCAGGCTTATAGATGTTTCAGGGTGAGGGAGGGGGGAGAGAGAGAAAAAAGAGAGATGCTGATAGGGCATGTGTGTCCGCTACATCCGTGAAGAGTTGATCGGTACAAAATTTTACCCGAAGAATCTCTGATGACCAAAAATGTGTTCTCTGTTTCCAGGAAGCTGAGCAAAACCATGCGACAGAGCTGGAAAAGGCAGACCAGGAGAAGGCCGAGATCTCTCGGAAACTGGAAGAGATGATACAGCAGGAAACTTCCTTGTCTGCTAAGGTGATTAACGTTTCTGTGCCGTTGTGGTTATGTAGGGGAGTGTTGTTTAAAATGAACGCAGTTGAAATTATCCAAGATTGCCACCCATTCTCGAGGAGAAAAAGAGTTGTCTTAGACATGTGGATGTCTTGGTCGGGGTCCTGTTCAAGTGGGGAAGTGGTCGTGTTTATAGGTACCTGTCTTGGACAGGTGGTCGTAAGAGTAGATTGGACTATTTTAGAGAACATAGGCACCTGGTTTGAAATGCCTGTGTGTTGGTTGACTTTGTGTAGTAGGCTTACAAGGCGTGGCTTCTCATACTTCAGGTTTCAGTTGTAGCTTGTCAGTCTGATCTTCAGCTGCTGAGCAGTAGACAGGTTTTGCAATAATCTTTAAATCCAAGTCAGTTTGGGGAGGGGGTTACTGGTTGGTTTGGTTTGGGGTGTTCCTACACTGTCAATTGTAAATTCCCCCCACCCCTCCCCACCATAATGTGTTGTTCACTCTACTGCTTTGTTCTCCACAGATCGAGTCTCTACAAGCAGACAATGACTTCACCAAGGAGCAGCTGGCAGCCATGAAAGGTACGGCCATTTTTGTGATACTTTTTTAGTCTCTGCAGAGTGACATATGACAGTCTTACACTGAGCAGTCAATATAGACACACACATACACTCACTCGCACATACACACACACACACACACACACACACGCATACACATACGCTGTGTTCTGCCTGTTTTAAAGTAGCTGCTAATTAACTAGACATTTGCTGCTCTTTGGATTGGAGATGGTTACAAAAATGATTTTGGAAACAAATGATAATTATAGTAAGTAACAATGGCATTCACACAGCATATATCCGTGCTCTTCAACAACTCTATGAACTTTACAAGTTTTGAGATGAACTACTCCGGTTGCTTATCGTCTGTTTCTGTGACTTCCCCAGCTAAACTGGAGTCCATGAAGGAGCCTAATGAGGATGACCAGAAGCTGGCGGAGCTGGATGTCAATGGTAGGGTCATTGTCCTGATTCCTCTCCTCTGTGTGTGTGTGTGGGGGGGGGGGGGGG
>NW_004797339.1:277223-282476 GCF_000002075.1 Aplysia californica | reverse complement strand
GTTTCTGCTGTGTTATTGTAGAAAGAATGTTAGTGGGCACGCTGCTGTGTTCTATTCCTTTCTCTTTTGTATTTCATTGTTTTTTCCCTATCTATTCTGTACGAATTAAAGTTGTCCGTGGGACACCCATCAGTGACAGTTTATCATAGCAGCAAAAATAAAATTGTGGAGTGATCTTTCTTTAGATATGTGCACTTGTTACGACTTTGTCTTATTGATTTGTGTGGCTTTTGAATGAGGAAATAAGTTTGTTTGCAATGACTGGAGTGACAATTCTAGAAAAATGTGAATAGAACCAGCTTGAGTGCTGCTTTATAGTGTCACCATGATGAGGATTTGAGCGATGAATGTACTAATGGTTCTCACATACATTTTTGTACAGTGCATTATGGTCCAGAATATTTTGTGAGTACCAAAAGACAAACTTCAAAACTATTTTGCAACTTCTGTAAATAATTTTATGCTGCCATCTTTGGGATTCTATAGATGCAGCTTGAAGTTTTAATGATGAATCGCAAAACGAAAATTTCCTTGGATTTTTATTTTCATTCTACCTTTGATGCAGGTTCCACGACGGAAGAAATTGACATCATGTCTCTGACTCCTCCAAAAGAGGACGACGTTCCAGAGAACCTGGAGGGTGAGTTGTTTGTCGGTATTTTATCCCACAGACATGGTATCAGGTAGAAACTGGCACCACAGTTTGCTGGTACACATCAGTACTGAGAACACTAATTAACTAAGTCCATCATGACGCCAAGGCTATCCTAAAAGTAGAATGGGAATGGTAATAACTTACCTTTTCTAAAATTGCCAGAATTTTGTCTTCTTTGACTGGTGGATATTGTTGACATTATTGATTACCACATCCTCCTATTTACATTTCGTCGCCTCGAACTATTTAAAAGTGTACAAAGTGAAGAGGCACTTTGGACAAAGTAATTTTAGGGCGACAATTTGTAGGAGAGTTAGTTAGTGGTGAGACTTTCACCAAGGTACAGCAAAATCTATCATGTGGTGTCAACCATAAACATAATGTAATTTGTCAATCGCTGTGATTGAATGTTCATTCCATTTTCTTTCCTCCTATTTGTATCAGGCTGTAAGGTGTAATGTTTGTGTGACCCAGTTGCCACTTTGAGACAGCTCACATACTGATTCTTTCATGTCATTGATTGTTTCAGCCAAGCTGAAGGAGTTACAGAAATTGATAGAAGTGTACAAAGGTGAGCTATCTGCTTTCTGTTTCACCAGTTGCCTGGTTTAAATGAAAGGTTTTCTACTAGTTAGATATTCCAAATCAGACTCTTGATGATCTTTCTCGCTGCATACTGTGGATTAGAATGATTTCTACTTAAATGACCTTTTGTTTTGTACTCAGAATCACTCTTCACTGAACAATTCTCTGGTAGATTTTAATATTGACAATTGACTGTGATCATTAATAAAAGTTTGTGTGTCTTTATAACGATAACTGAGGAAGAGAAGATGTTTCGTTAATTTTAGAAATACTGGTTTGTTTCCTTTTTGTTTTTGCTGCTTGTGATATTTGTTTTTGCTACCTTTGATATTTTGTTTGGTAAAGATTTTTTTTGTTCCTGTTTGTTTCCCCCCCAGGCAAGCTGGAGTCCTCCGACACAAAGCTCAACGCAAGCAATGAGAAAGTCCAACAGCTTCAGAGTAAGTCTCATCATGTTTGTTGCCAGCTGTCACATTTTTGCAAGCTTTTTTTACCCATTTCAGTCAATCTCTCAGATGTTGTTTGTTCCCAACTTGACTTATTGTATGAAGTTGAAGACTGAAAGGGGGAAAAGACTTGTCTTTTGTAGCATGTCTCAGTGTGGGACCATGTGCAGTGCATTCTGCTGTGACAGTGTTACCTGTCGTGTAATGGTAAAACATAGGGAAGTTATGGATCAACGCTATTACTAGTGAAACTTTTAGCAAATAAAGACTTGGGGGAGGGGAAAGGTTTGCGTGAAACTGATGTCCAAACCATAGTACTTTACTTCAACTATGGACCGTGCAACACAGATTGACATAAAATCATGAAACTTGAGTACAATAACCACTAATTAAATTTTCAACAGTAGAACACAAAAACTTCTGAGAATTCTTCACACACAAAAGAAGCAGAAAGCCTCTGGATCTACGTTTTCAGTTTGTAAGAAAGTGTGTCATCACCAGTTTCAAAAATTCACTGCTTGTTCTCAGTGGATATTTCCGTGCTGGCATGCAATACTTGCACACTTTTCCATACAAATACCCGTAAAAACTTTGGAGCTTTGGACAGTTTTCTGAATAATTTTTTTACTTTACCATGATGTTCTTGTTAAGGGCCAGAAAATGGCAGCTTGCATTGTGCGCTTCCGTGGAAGTTGAGATTGCATCAGAATGCTATCAGGTCTGCTGGATGAATAATATAGATTGTCAAGTGCGTGGAGATTGCTTTTGACTGGAAATTTATACTTAACAAATGGTGTATATATATTATTATTTTATTTATTTTTTAAGCTCATTTTTCATTTTTTGGTTAGAATGTTAACTTCTTTTGGCTTGTTAGTGATCAGTGATGAGTGATATTTTTATGTTTTTTCTACTTTGCAGAAGAGCTGGATGTGGCCATGTCAAACTCAAAGGAGTATCTGATCAAAATTACCAGCCTTGAAGGTATCCTCTCTTTTCTTTTCTCTTTTGATGATTTTTTTTCTTTTTTGCGTGTTTTCTTTTTTTCATTTGTGCACCTATGTACTGAGCGTTGAGTTAGCGTTGGTGGAATGTGTTGGTGGCCCGTGTGCCTGCCTGCGTGGTTGGCGTGGCTTGGCTGCGTCCATGCAGGTTTGCTTTGTATTCTGGGCCTCTCCGGGGGTCCGAGAATTGCACAACTTTTGGAAGAAAATCTTTGTTTTGGTTTTGCAGTGCACAGTGTTTATTTACCTGTTTCATACGCTTATGAATTTTGTAACTTGCAAGAGCTGCTTTTCGTAAAGTAATGTAAAGAATAAACCGTAATATTTAAAAACGTTCTCATATTTTTGTGAGAACTTCTGCTATTGAATAGTGTTTCTACTGTCGAAAAGACTAGAGCTGAACTCAGATGGAGGTGAAAGTTATCCACTTAATAACTTTTTAACAGTTTTTGTAGTTTTTTTAGATCCCTTTTTCTGTATTCTCTTCTTGTGACATTTTCACTGTTGTAAAATTGTAAGTGCCCAATTGTTCTTCAGTAATGTCCACTTAAATTGTCTGAGCTAATTTATGCGCAGGTTAACCTAACAACTGACAGTCACTGCTTCAGAACTTGTTTCTCCCTTTAATTTATATTGTATTGCTTCCCTTTTTTTTCTTTTTTTTTGCTGTGTCAAAAAGTTATCATAAAGATAACAGCCGATTTCGAAATATTACATCGTTGACTATATACCATTCTTTTTAACTGGCATGGCAGTTTACAATGATCTGCTTTCAATGCTGCTCAAGCGTTGGTTTTTGAAAATTATTCTTTGTTCACTTTCAAGTTGTTAAAATTGTTTTATTGACATTTGAAGTCGTTCCTTTGTTTAGTGTGATAATGTTGTAGTTAAATGAATCCAGTATTTTTCCAGGTTTGTGCGTTTTTTAGCACTTGTTAGCTACCTGTGGTTCAATTGTGTTCTCCACCATTTCATATAATAAGATATATACAGTCGAAATTGTCCAAGATAACCACATATTGTCTTGGGGGGAAAGTGGTCGTCTAATACAGGTAGACGTCTTTGACACTGTCATATTTTTTTTAATGCTAGGGGGAGGGGAGGGGAGGGTGGTGGAAAGTAGTCACTTGTACAGGCGATTGTCTGGGACAGGTGACTGGCTTGTACAGTTAATTGTCTTGAACAGGGGGTTGACTTGGAACAGGTGATTGTCTTGGACAGGTGATTGTCTTGGACAGGTGGTTGTCTTGGACATGTGGCCGTTAGAGCTGGTTCAACTGTATATAGATGTCAGCACTCTATTTTGGTGTGTTGTCTTCCCCCCCTCCCCCCTCCCCCTGTTAGTTACCCTCCCAAAATGCTCTATTATATTCCCCCACATGTATTGTTTGACCTACTTATCACTGAACTCGCCTATTGACTTGGCTGTTACGTGCAGATAAAGTAAAGCTCTCGGATTACCACATGAACGAAATGATGGAGAATGCCCTGCACAATTTGAAGTGTAAGTCGACATTTTCCTTTATTCTGATACTTTCGTGTTAAAAAAAAAAACTTCTTCAAGGTTGGAGGAACGTTGTTCTCGAAACTGTAACAAAAATTTGTGTCTTAAAATAGTTGTAGGTAGTGCATTTTGTGCCGCTTTGCTTTCCTGGGAAAAGAGCGCATGAAGAAATGGGTGGCTGCTGCTTTGCTGTGATGGTCTCGGCGATATGTGTAAGAAGCACGTGATTAATCCTAACACTATATTGATTACTAGGAATGAAAAAACACTCTGTTGTCATTTGCCCTGTCTGATTACTTAACTCTGCCTGGTACATATCATTGAAAGAATCAGAGGTGATTGCATTGGCCCTCAGGATGGAAAAAGTATGGCCCAATGTTTTCATAAGCCATACTGATTACTCGGTTTGAAAAAAAATAAGTTTCCGAAACTTGTTTAAGGGCATTTAGTCTAATTGTTCTTTACAAACAAGATGTAGTCAGTTGTTGACTGCGTCATTTAAGAATGAATCGTGAACTGAATGAAATGATAGATGGTGGTCTCGCCTTTTGTTTTGTGAGCATGAACTTCGTCATCTAGGTTTAGCTCTCTTTTGTTAACAATGGCAACGCGTGTGCGCCCCCACCCCCTCTCCTCTCCATAAAGAAAGAAAAGAGAGATTGAAAGCAAGTGGTCAAATGTTGACGTGTGAAAATATTTTGGATACTTCGGCATGTCTGTTTATGGAATTGTGAAATAGTACCTGTTTTTCTGCTTGTATGGATAAGTTAGATAATTGTGAGGTTAATTCTGTCAACTGTAGAAACTGCATGAAAAGAAAAGGTGAATGCCGTTCATCATGTGTGTAGTATGTACGAAAACACTTATTATGACCGTGGTGGTGTACTTGTGCACGGCATGTTGCCTCGCGGTGGCTCTGTGTGTGTGTGTTGCATGGTGTCTTGTCTTGTCAGTTTTGCCATTACTGAGATGGGTTCAGGTTTGAATCTTTAAGCAAGGCACCACTGTTCTTTCTTTGAGTGTGCCATGATCATCTGGGGTTTTTTCTAACCCGTTGTT
>NW_004797339.1:225755-277021 GCF_000002075.1 Aplysia californica | reverse complement strand
TTTGGGGGTGGGGGGGGGGATGGGGTGTTTTGTTTTCAGCCTCACCCTCTCTTTGTTTCTTTTTCTTGAAAAATGTAGCCCCTCATGTCACAACGTACTTTCCTAAACAGTGCACGTAGTTTAGCTGTCAGTTTTTTTCATATTTGAATATCAAAATGCCAGTTTTTCTCACCTGACATTCCTATCCTTGGTCTTATACTCCTCTTTGTTTCCATTCTTATGAACATTTTCGTGAAGAACTAGTGTTCTTTTTGCTAAGTGCTTCAGCACTAAATGATCTGTGTCAAGACATGATGGAATCAGATACTTGTCTGTTTTTGGGCAAATGGAGTTATTGGTTAGTGTAGTCCTAAAGCCTGTTCATTTGTCTTGGTTTTGATTGAGAAAAAAAAACCCAAAACATCTAGGCCTATCTATCCTGAAAAGAAGCAGAGATACTTACAATTGAAGGAGGTGGGGGTGACCTGATGTCAGAGGTGAAATAAGCAAGCAAATGGCTGTCAAACTTTGATGAATTCAGAAGCTGTGTCCTTGGAAACTGGAAATTTACATTTTTTGTGACTATGATCAACATTTTTCCTTAAAATCCATACAGAATTGTATTCTTTAATGGACATAAAAGATGTTGAGCCCAAAAGAACAAATTCGATGAAAATTTCTCAGTGGGCGGAAAAATGTTGATGTCTGTGATATCATTATTTTGAAGAGCGCCTGATTTTTACCACAATGCCCCACATATGGAGACCCCAGGGGAGAAACCAGCTTTAGTCACATGAAAAATATTGTGGACAGCTGTCCTTTCTCATATATATGCTTATTGACTACTGGCGCCTTTTTCATGTGTGACTATTTTGAATATTCACTGAGGAATATCTTTAGACTTTTGTAATTTTGCAAAAATGTTTTTATAAAAATGGTATTAAAGGACAAGGTATGCAAGATTTTATATGGATGAACATACATACACATTGAAACACAGATATTTGAACACTTGTCTCCATTGTTTAAATGAGTTTTACTCCTTTTTCAAGCTATGCAAGGGTTTGTTGTTTTTTTAATCGGACAGACTATATACTGCATCAGTAATTTGTTGGAAGGGAATTCTTTTTCTTTTTACTCCTATAGGAAAGCTTGGAATAATTCAAGGCAGTGAAAACATTTTACTTAGAACTATGGGTATTTCAGCCTGTTGCTCGTGTTCCTTTTTGATTTTTAAAATATTTTTTTATTTTAACATAATATTGGAGCTCCATTCTTTGCAGAGACTGGGTCTTTATCTTGAAAGAACAACTGGTTCCAATTTTTGCTCTGTTTGCATTTCGTTTTTGTTTACTTACAAAAGTTTAACTTGTAAAATGTTGTTTGTGGTCTGTAGTTGATTGTTCTATCTGTATTTGTTTCAGTGCAACTGAAGGAATCGGCGAAACAAAGCAATAGCAGCAATGACTTGATAGAAGCCATGAAAGGTGAGGAGAACACTTGGTCTAGACACTATGGAACTTCTTGAACACTAGAGGTGCTGATTGCCGGATAAATCTGAAATCCAGGCTTCTGAAATTGTCCGCATTTTGCCAGACTTGAAGCTGTCTATGTAAAAATACTCTTGATAAAAGATGTATCAGTACAATGTCATCTGTCAATTTTACATACCCCAAGCTCAAGTTTCCACGGGGTCTGTAAAGTTCAGGATATTTTTGTATTAGCCAGAGAGCCAGTTGACAGCTCTGTAACTCACAATGCTAGAGGATCGGTCGTGGTGTGCTACAGATTGGCTTGAAAAGTTATCATGGAAATGTTCTAGGGGGGGTTTTCTTGTGTGAAACTTTTCTGGGACTGCCAAACCTTTTCTCCTTTTTTTTCTATAACTATAAAAGAAGCCCACCTCCTAAATGATCGAAACATTGTTGATTAGGGCGCAGAAACACCTGCATTAAAACAAATATTTTTTCAATTGAACGTCCATTGTCCCTATGTTTATTTTTCTATGTATGTTATTCTGTAGTAACACCTCTAATGTTCGGCACTTGTATAACCAAAATGTGTTTCAAGGGAAAAGTGGGAAGACATGGAATGATATCAAGAGGCTAGCCCAGGATAGAGAAAGGTGGAAAGTGTTTGTTCTGGTGCAGGGGGAGAAAGATGATGATGATGTGTTGCAAGTGCTGTAAAACTTAATTAAACTTTGCAAAAACTCTTTCCCCCCTCCCACCTCCACAGATCACATCCATCTGATAGAGAAGGAACTGACGCTGCAGACGCCGGTCAACTCTGTGGAGAACTCCACCGAGAGCCTGGACAACAACGACAGCCAAGAGCGCCCCCTACACTCCACCCTCTCCTCCTCCTCCTCCTCCCCCGCCTCCTCCTCCTCCTCTACCTCCCCGCCTCCCCCCGGCAGCACGGCGCGAGGCAGCACCTCCTCCCCCAGCCCCACCACCCTGGTGTCCAGCCCGCCCGACCTGCTCTCGGACACAGTGGTCAACGGGAGCTGTGGGGACTCGGGCGTGCTGACCGGTGGCAGAGAGCAGGACGCCGACACCACCGTGCTGGCCAGTGCCTCCGACCGGACCTTGCCCGACCTGGACGAGGACGAGGCTCTGAAAGGTGAGCAGTCTACTCCCGCACGTTCTGCTTTCATCTACTGTATATGTCATGGGTCTCAATTTTCCGCTATTTAGCGGATTTATGCTATTTCCTCCGGCACGTTCAGTTTTCCTCTACTGTATATGTCATGGGTCTCAATTTTATTTATGCTATTTCCTCCGGCACGTTCAGTTTTCATCTACCGTATATGTCATGGGTCTCAATGTTGAGCTGTTTCGCGGATTTGTGCTACTTAGCGGATTTCCACCACTGCCATTTCCTCCGCTAAACCCCGCTACCGCTACCTCTTTTACTTGAAATTATCGTCTAGACCCCTCAAAACTGGTTTGAAATAACCTTGCTTTGATAAATTGGTGGTTTTTATTTCTGCGTTCTAGGCTCAAACAGTATAATAATAATGGGTGTCTAGCAAAAATGGTCTTCTGTTGCGATCACACGAAAAGTTCCTCCTTTTTTTAAAATTCTGAGTTGAGAACCATGATATGTGAAATGTGCTGACAAAATGAGTTACTTCTCGGATTGAAGCCTTATGAAAATAGATATGTCACGCTCATAGGTGAAGTTTTTACAGCTAATAAGTATGAAATAATAAAAGTCATGTTAAGCTTCAATTCCTCTATTCTTCACTTTAGAAATGTCCTCCTCTTTGGATGCATTGGTCATCATCAGACATTGATGGTGGAGCTATTGTTATTGATTTTTGTCATAATGTGGTAAAATAATTTTTTTTCCCCCAGCACTGCTAGAAGAAGCTCGTCAAGCCCAGAAAAAGGCAGAAATTGAACTCAGGAAATACAAAGGTATGTTGTCCGGGGTTTTTCCCACCTCTTTGGAAATGCTGTATTCCCCTTTTTATCATCTGGCTCACCCTGTAGACCCAGCTGTGGGAGATTTGTATGTGAAAATTTTTCTCCTCCCACCCCCTTTCTTTCCACCTCATTGTTTGCTTGACTGTGCTTGCTCTGTCCAATATCCTCTCAAGTTTCAAGCCTGATGATCTGTTGTGAGAACAGTCCACTAATGACAATGTGTAGAAGGGAAGTCGTTGATTAGATGGCAAAAGACACCATATTTAAAATATTTTAATTTCTGCTTCAAAATGGAAGAACATGCTTCCCAATTAATTTACACATTTAAAAAATTGCATCCTGCCATTTTGCTGGAGAAGTTGTCTTGGGAAAGCCATGGAGGGGTTTGTGTGTGTGTGTGGGGTGGAGTGCTTTTCTTTAGATACTTTCCTCCCCTTGTTCTAGTTTTGTTGGGCCGGTAGAAATTTACTTCTTGGTTTGCTATGTTCCCCCCAAGTCCACATATATACGAGTTATTATATTCCTAGTTCTAAAACCATGAAGAATACAAAGTATTGTGTTTGGTGAAGTGTAATATAATATAATAGGGATTGCTTGTCTGTATTATCAGTGATGGTTTCCTTCCTAAGTCTGTGTTTCAAAATGTTGTCCTGAAGTATGACAAAATTTGGAAGGGGGTCGGGGGGGGACTTTTCCTTGTTCTCACTCGTGCAGGTCGTCATCTGGCTCTGTCCATTTATCAACCACATTATATTTTCTCCCCATCTTTTCAGTTACTTCTTTGTTCTTTATCCGTTTCTCTTTATCCCTCAATCTCTTGTTTTCTTGGCTGAAGCTGTTTTCATGCCTTTGTTTGCCCTGTGTAGCATTTTGTTGCTTGAGGAGCGTCTGCATTGTTTACACACTTATTTCTCTGGTGTTTTTGATGAGACCAATTTCGGTGGCCAAAACCTCAGATATACTAAAGCCAAATTAAAAAAAAAAAATTCCATTAGTTTCTTAATCTGTGGTTTTGGTTGCATATACTCGCGGAATATTTGGTTGAAATTTTAACTTTTAATGTTGGAAAATTTTTTAAAGCAAGAAAAAATAGAAAGGGCAGGGAGAGTTTTGTAAAAGTATTGCTTTGTGGACAAACAACAGTGGAACAGAGGTGATACAAGTCTCACTTGTTATTTTGAATCATAAATCTTTGCTGTGCGTCCTTTATTAGCAACTATTGTATCACAGCTTTTCATCTGCTATAGTTTCTATGTATTGATTGTTTTAACTTCGAACTTATTTTTTCCTCATCTACTACTTATGCATGTCAAACTGAAAACAGTTTCTGTGAAATTAAATCCTCCTTTTTTTCCGGAGATATTCACTGAACTGCTCAATGTCATGGCTTCTTGGTGCCTTTACCTCAGCCGAGAGAAAAGATTGTTGAAAGAGCTTTTGATATTTTGCTGAGCTGTAAGTGAGTTGGTAAGCAGTTGCTGTGGCAGAAGTGCGACTGACAGTTAAAAATACATGTAGTTGAACTTGACCAAGATGACTCCCCACTGTCAAGGAAAAATCTGGTCTTCTTAGACAGGTGACCCTCTTGGACAGTGTCAGTATGATGATATAGAAAAACCACATGGTGTGAAGTCGTCATTTGTATAGGTAGTCTATTTTGGACCATACAGCTGGTTTAGTAGTACTAAAGCAGGTGATTATCAAGTACTTTGATGTAGTCTGTGTATATCATTTCTCCCCACTTCTTTTCAGATGTTTTATTTTCCGAAACTTTTGTAGCAAAATGTTACTCTTTTGCTGTAAACGATGCAACAACTGCTTTCTACGAATCTGTGTTGGATGTAAAGATTTTTTAAATGCTTGCCTCCCTTTTGTCCAATACAACCCCTTGTTACTTGCTTCTGTGGTGTAGAGAACAGGCACTTTGTCGGCACGTGCAGAAGATGTGAGTTTGATTCCTGTGTAGGGAAGTTCTTTATCATCGAGAACTTTGTAAAAATCTGCTGGGACAGCGGACAGTGCATTCCTCCCAGCTGAGGTTGGCACGTACAGGCAGGGTCGACGTAGCCAGCCACCTTAATGATCCAGATTGTCCGTGGGGATGTAGAATATCTACAATTACAAGTACAGCCCCCACCTTCTGGAATACTGTTTGTCAAATGGAAAAAGTTTTTGAACAAACGAAGAACAGGAAAAATGGTTCCCTGCACCATGAGCACTATGACTTTTATTTTAGTTTTATTAATAAGAGTTTTACAGCACTTGCAACACAAATCGGTGACATAAGTGCCGAAGATTAGTGGGTTTGACTTGAGAGCAACATACAGAGAAAAGAAGGTTAGATGTTTGATAGGAAAGTAAAGAGGAGGTTAGACGTGTGATAGGGAAGAAAGAAGGAGGTTAGACGTGTGATAAGAAAGAAAGAAGGAGGTTAGACGTGTGATAAGAAAGAAAGAAGGAGGTTAGAAGTGTGGTAGGAAAGTAAAGAAGGAGCAGCCTAGAGGCGAGCACGACAGGCCGACCACCCAGATTGTGGCTCATGTCCCCCTGTGTGTCTGTCCAGATGAGGCGAGCCAATCGGTGACCCAGCTGCGGAGGACGTCGGAGGAAGTGACATCACTGCGGATACAGCTCCTCCAAGCCCAGCAGCAGGCGCAGGAGAAGATGGAGCTGGTCACCGACCTCAAGGGTCAGTCGCGCACCACATGTACTTGTCTCCTATTGTCGGCGCCCCCCAAATCTTCCATTTCTTAATATGATGCCTGTGGAAAATAAACTTTGCGCACCCCCTTCCCCCTCCCCACCTCTCTCTTTATATCATGTCTGTGGAAAATGAACTATGCCCCCCCCCCCCCCCCCCCAACCCTCCCCTTTCTTAATATCATGCATGTGGAAAAGAAACTTTACCCCCTCTCAAACAAAGATCCCACCTCTTAAATGACCTTACAATGTTGAAAGGGGTGTGAAACCTTTACAATTGCCTATACAGTTACAGAAAAGTCTAAAGGTTATTGTGCTCGCTTTGTGTCGACTTCCACCCACAATGTTGGCAGCGTTTATTTATACACTTTTCCCTTGTAGATACCCGTACACTTCTGTGCTTCTCTTCCTCCCTGGTGGGGGTTTTTTAAAAATCGTTTCCCATTTCCTCTCTATGAAACTGTGTTGTCCTTTTTTCATGTGTGTTCCCTTAGCATGCAGAGTATTCTTTTGGCTTTTCCTCTTTCCCTTTGCATTTCATGTGTTTGCATTTGTGTTAATGATTGCTTTTATTTCAAATGTTTTTTTTACTAGTTTCCCTCCAGATTGTTTTAGTTCAGATTCAAACATAAGATAGGGTCCTAAATTATAATTCCAAGGAATGCTTCTAGGTGTTCTTAGGTCAGAATATAGCTTGTTAAGAGCATAGAGCTGGTTGTTGAGGAGGATTCTGCACAATACAAATGCTATTTATTATTCTAATTATTAAGGCGGAAGCGTATTGATGCATCTGCCCGTTTTGAATGATTTGATCAGTTATTAGAATTTAGAGGAAATGAAGACATTCACTGAGCTATTATATTTTACGGACTTGAAAATTTACTTAATATTTTCTCTTTTAAAAAAATGTTATCCCTATAAATGTGAACTATAGCTTAAGTCAGTAGTTTTCTGGAAGCCTCCCTTACACATGTGGGCAAAATGTTTCATGTTTACGCCAACTCTGGAACTGTAGGGAGAAAATTTACTGAGTCATAATCTGTCAGTCACTGCTTTTGATGACAGTGTAATATTGAATGTGTCTTAAACATAAGAATTGTGAAAAACTAAACTGCTGTCTGTTTGATCAGTTTTGAAGAGTATTTTTCAGTTCTGTTCTCAAATATAAGTATATAGGTGAACTTAGCAAGATATTCAAGTATATTTTTGTTATGCATCATATTGGACACCTCATAGCTTTCCCATTTCCTATGTAGAATCAAAATCTCCAGTACAAATTCAGAATGCTTGTTATTTTGTTTCATCGTTTCTTCCTTGTTGTATTTAACAGATCAGGTCCAGAAGGCGGAGTCGTTCACTCAGGATGTGAAGCAGCAGATACTTGACCTGCGAGGTAAGTGTCAAGGTCATAGGGCGGGGGATGGGGACAACCACGAGAAGACTGAAGGGAACATCACAAAGGTCCACTTTTTTATTATTATAAAACGACGGAAATTAAAATTTTGTCTTTGTTTCTCAAAATTACTCAATCAAGCAAAGCCGTGTTGATTTAAGTAAAACTTTTAAACTTTGTGTGAGTGAGTAATTTTGAATACTGTCTGGGGATTTTTTTTCACTTCAGCAGATGTATATTTTGTGTCTGAACTTTCTGCCATGGCTGTACACAGTGCTCAGAGCTTGCTTCCTAACAGGATAGAGCGCTATAGAAATGCTGTTCACTAAAAGAAGTCTTGACCATCAATAATTTATTTATAGAGGCACCAGCCATCCATGTCCAGGTGCTGTTTCAGCCACAGACAGCAAACACAGAAGTCTTCAGAGACAAAATTTCAATGTTTTCTGTTTTAAGAGAGAAGAAAAGTGGACATTTGTAGTTGGGTTTTTTTCCCCTTCATCTTCTCTGGCTTTTCTTTCACGTCACCCCCACAGATATGCCCGAATGTTTTCAGACCCGCTCATCTTCCAACCATTCATTCATCAAGCTCCCGCACCTTGAGTTTTCAGCTACACTTTCTGCTTATGGCTGTCTTGTTGGGTTTTGTTTTTGTTTGGTTTTCTTATGCACCATGACTCTGTATGATTCTATATCCCCCCCCCCCCCCCCCCCCCCCCAAAATTTTGCTTTTGAATTTGACCCAAAGAAAAGAATTGCCTTTTTTTGCTTAATTATTTTTTCCCACTTTGTTTTAACCAAATTCCTCCCCTTGGAAGTTTCTCTGCCAGCTAAAAGTCTTCATTTCTGTTCTTGTTTTGTTTTGCCTGTGTGAATGATTTTGTTTTGCCTGTGTGAATTGTTTTGTTTTGCCTGTGTGAATTGTTTTATGTGGGAAGAAGGACATTTTAATAAGGCTAAAAAAGCCCTCTGTTCTGTTGTGTGACTTTCTCCCTATTTTTTCCAAGCCGTTTTCCTTTGAGCCTGTGTTTGATGATAATAAATGAACGTTTTTTTGAGTTGTGCATGATGCATGTATTTGTTTGCCTGTCTGACTGTCAGATCGGCTTCTTGAAGAGCAAGAAAATGCCCGCGTCACGCAGGAGCGCATGTTGGAACTTCAGCGTGAGTGAGCCAGCCCACACCCCCCCCCCTCCCTCCCCCTCCCCTCCACTCCGGGGGTGTCTTATTGTCTTCTCTTTTTGAGCGTTGCTAGTCTTTTCCAGAAGTACAGTCGAACTTGTCCAAGACAGCCACTTGTTGTGGAGGAGAAAGTGGCTATATTAGACCGGGGGATGTCTTGGACTTTGTCGTTATATTTTTTTTTAAATACAAAAAACGCTAGGGGTGAAGTGGTCGTTATACCAGTGGTTAAGATAAGACAAGATACATCTTTATTGTCCTGATCCTGGCGCATTGGTTTGTTTTTTCACCACGTAAACACATACACATATGCGCACACGTACTCACACGCGCGCGCATGCACACACACACACAAACATGCACACACAAGCAGGCTTATATGGGGTGCCCACTACGGCTGGATCGGGCCGATCGCCCGACTCGATTGCCTGAAACTGAAAAGAAACACGTTTGTTTTTTAGGCGATCGAGTCGGGTGATCGACCGATCCCAGCCATATTGGGCACCCCATATTACAGTTACATGCATAATATAAATGAACAGTTGTATAAACAATAATAATGTTAAGGTTGTCTTGGACAGGGGCACAAGGGGGGAAGTGATCGTTATATATACAAGTGGTTGTCTTGGACAGGGGTTTGTTAGAGAGAGCAGGTTCGACTGTACTCTGTGATCTCACTGCCTCATGGAGTCGTTCGTCTGCTTGGTGTCGCTGTCGTCAGCTTCTTAGAATAATCTGGGGAATGTATTGCTGTCGTCAGCTTCTTAAAATATTCTGGGGAATGTCTCGCTGACTCACTAGTACTGAGGCTGTGGCCTTTGTGATCGTTACAACAATTGCTTGCTGTTATTTCCTTTACTTAACCCACTTTATCGTGCTTGCTACTAAGATCTTTAGCTTCTTTTTCTCCTTGAGTGTTAAAGGTCATCAGAGGGTCATGATGAACGAACGGTTGTTGTTTTTTCTTTTAATGTTTTTTCTTTTAGATTTATTTTTAAATTATTTTTTTAAATTGATAATGAGAGTGCATGAAAGGATGTGTCCTAACAAGGGATTTTTGTCTAGTTCTGCTTTGACTTAGATTTAGGTGGAGGTTTACAAAAGCTTCTTCTGTCCTGTAGTATGTTGTTGTGGCTGGTGCGTATTTTAAAGTGGGACTTGTCAGATCACTGGAAGTCAGAAGGACTTGTTGGTGGTTAGTGAGTGCTGTTGTGTTTTTCTTACTTGTTGTGATGGTGTAGTGTTGGAGTCTGTTCCTGGCAAAGTGCCTAGACCACAGCTCAAGTTCAGACTTGTTGTTTGGTGTGGGAGAGATAGTTGCCCAGAGCTCAGATAAGATTTGATGGAGATAAGGTATGATCGAGATAAGATTTGATCAGGGGTTCTTGCACCCCAGTTAGGGAATCCTTATACGAGAGCATGGCATGCTAGTAGTGTGTGTAGGGTTTGGCATATTTGTTTCTGTGGAAGATTATTGGGAAGTGTGTGTACTGTGCTGAGTGTGTTCCCTGTGGCCTCACTTGTGTGGCTTGTTCCTCGCACTCTGTGTCAGCGCCGCCCCCCCCGCCCCCCCGGGGCAGTGCTACCAACTGCAGTGTCTTTAGGCCATTCCCAAAGGGGTGATATTAACATGTTCTTATGCTCTGTAGAATTGTAAATGGGCTGATTTATCAGTGTCATGCTCATACTGTACCAGAACAACATAAGGGGAACTGCTGCTTTTTCTTTCCACATCCTTATTATCATCAATTTTCCTCTACTTCTTTTGTATGTTTGTTACCCTCTTGTGAACTGCTATTTCCTGGGTGCGTTGATAGTCGAAGCAGACTTTGTGCTGTTGAGGCTAGAGAGGTGAGCAGAGAAAGCTTGATTCCCAGTTTGGACTTCTCTGTTGACACCCACCCCTCTGCGCTCTTATGACTTCATGCAGTTGCGAGTGCAGTAAAAACTCTACTAAAACTAAAAAACTTTCGTATCAGTGTTGTTGTATGGCTGGACTCCAACGCCTATTAATGCATTCCTAGCTATGTGCTGCCTCTATCATGCTGAGTCATCAGAAACTTGAATCAACAGAACATGTTTTGATCACTTTTTATTTTACTTTTGGGTTTTTCGTCTTGGGGCTATTCCATGAAAAAATTAACCTGCAGCGACACACGTTTAGAGCTGCTGATGACCTTCCAAAAAATATTTCAGAGCCGTGATAGAGAAGATAGAGCGTTTTTTTATTGTCTATGTTAGAAGTAATCTTCCTCTAACATACAAACAAAAACACACCCAAAAAAAACGGACTTGAACTCTGTCCAGAATTTTGTTTTTCTGCGGGTCATCATGCCCAAGTTATTGAGCATGTAAATACAGGTTCATTTTTCATGGAACAGCTCCTCAAGCTTTTTCAATTGTATATCGTTTTGACCGGCTGTTAATCGCTGCATAACATTTAGCTTTCCTCTCCCTTGATTTGCTGTCATTTGCTTTGATTTATCCCCTTGTCCATGCTTTTGGCTCTGGTGGTGTTGTTTGTCTTGAGATATTTTTGCTGACTCAGACATAATAATATGTTATAGGGCAGGCAGTTACATAGACACGAGTTAACTCGCTTGTTGTGGGTGACGGTACAGAGCTTTGATTGATGTCGGCCTGGCTGCATGGAATGCTTTGAGTGTACACCTTTGCTTGTTCTGTCTTCTGTACTAATGTCTCCTGTATATAGTCTAGAGATGTTTGTGCTGAAGGTGGGAGCTGCTTGTTGTGATGGAGAAATTGATTGTTGTGTGTGTGTGTGTGTGTATGTGTCTGTGCCTGTGTATATATGTCTGTCTGTGTGTGCGTGCATGCATGCGTCATACATAAGCCTGCAGATGTTTCTGGAATGTGGCTCTGTGGACAGTTTTGTCATCTACGTCTACTTCCAATGGAAGAATGCTGGGGGAAATGGCATCAGTCACTCTTTTTAACTGTTGCCTTTGTTTTGATCAAGATGGAGAGAAAGGACCTCTATTTGACCATACGGTGCTCATAGTTTTTGTTTATTTGTTAAATGCATAGAGCACTTTGTTAATGAAAATGAGGTTTTAAAGTGAAATTTATTATTATTGTTGTTGTTGTTATTATTATTATTTACTGTTTGGCTTGTTCCATTTTGTCCACCAATCCCATTTTTATCAGAAACATATATCTGGCTATAGCTACATACTAGTGACATCTTTAAAACAGTGAACATGGTATAGACAATAGTCTCCATATGAACATATCAAAGAAAAACAGTTGTCCTCAATAGTTTTTCTTGTGCGTGTCTAATGCTGTCTTTGTGGGTGGTTGACAGGTGCTCTGGTGTGGTTTGTTCTTCTTTCCTATCAAATCTCTCTCATCCTCATCTTTCACTCCTTTCTTTGTGTGTCACTCTCCTGTAACATTGGGTGGTTGACAGGTGCTCTGGTAGGGTTTGCTCCTTCTACCTTATCAAATGTTTCTCATCCTCTTCTTTCATTCCTTTCTTTGTGTAGTGTCACTCTCTTGTAACAACTCTACTCATTGGTACCGATAAGACCTGTTTATGTTGCAAATGCCGCAAAAATCTAACTAAAACTAAACTAAAAAAGTGCCATTTTCCCCTGAAGTCTTCCAGTAGTTATAGACTCTGACTTTGTTGTTGCCATCAAGCCTGTAGTTTGTTTGTTTGTTTGTGGGGCTCTGGAGCGGTAGATACTGATTGTGTTCGTCCTTTGGACACTTTGGTGTATCTTCATAAGTATAGAAAAGGATGATCTAGTTTTAAAAACAAACGTCGAGTTTTTTCACAGCTTTTTGGATATGTCATGAGGAATGCTTGTCAAAATGACGCTTACGTCACTCAGTTCAATGCAAGTTTATGGTCAAACTTTGCTCGCGTTTGTCAACTTTGTGGTTTGGGGGGGGGACTGAGATTCTTGTTAATAAATTCTGTCAGCCTTCAGCTAAATTCCCTTCTGTTCAGTTGGAGTTGAGTAGTTTAAATCTCTTTTCATTCGTCACGTTTGAGATATAAAGTTAGTTTAACACCGTTTTGTCTGTGGAACAGAGGGGTTGATTAGGATGATGTAAAATGTGTGGGAAAGAAAGGGAGTCAAATTCAAATCCCAGGTACTGGCTTGCTTTTTGTTCTTTGGGTACAAATTTTCGAAGGTCTCATTCAATGCGTTGTATAAACCATTACTGGAGTATTGCGTGCAGTGAAATCCACATACCATAGACACGTCGCGATGTCAGTGCTTTCTTGTTGTATCTCCATTTTTTTCCGTGAAAATGTGACATCTTCTTAAGGTCATTCTTTGTTATGAACTGTTTTCACTGTTGTTAAAAATGGAGATACGACCAGAAAGCACTGGGGTCGCGATTTACCCCAGGCCAGCACACTGTCATGGCCGCCACTCTTCGCTCTTTGTAAAAACTTTTGCAGAGAAGCGAGCGCACTATGAGCCGTGCTGTTACATCCAAGTGAAGGACAAAACACAAGTCTGACTATTGTCTACTTCAGGTGGCACCTTCCTCCCTTGCCCTTTGTTTGGTTCAACTTGAGTGGAACGGTGTACTCCATAGTGGACCAGGAATGTGTCTGAGTGCACGCTCTAGGATATTGTAATACTAGTCTATGCCATGTACACAGAACCTAATATGTTTTCTTTGGATTCCTGGAGTAAGCTTGGGTCCAAAAGAGAAGATATGTATCGTCGCTGGGGGCTAGAGGTGACTCTATGTCCACATTCTTTGTTTTGAAAAAATTGGCAAGGCATAACAGACAACTCTTGGAAATATATACTTGCGGCATTGTGATTGAGGCTGAAATACCTCGCCCATTGGGTGGCTGTTTACAGGCATGGAGCAATATTGTTTGAAAGCCTCCATTATGCTGGGGGGGGGGGGGTTGTCATTTAGGCCAAAGTGGACATGGTCACATCTGGATCTCAGCCTGTGATGTTTTACTTGATGAAAGTAAGGTTACCGCTCCCTTTGCTGCATCTTCCTATCCTCTGGTTGCACTTTAGTCACGTAGGTTGATCGGCATCTTGTTCTCTGAATGTTGACGCAGACGTTTTTCCTTTTCAGAACAACTGGAGAATGAGCGAGCCAAGAACAAAGCCACAGAGAAGGAACTGGAAGAAGCAAAAAGTGAGCTCCCTCCAATATATTCCATTCATTTTTCTTTTGTCAGACTTTTTTTCCTCTCCATAATACCGCTTGTGGAAAGTGAAAGACATGTTACGGATGAGTGAGAGAATTTGATTATTTTTTCGTGCTCATCTTTAACCCTGTCAGGTGCTGATGATTGCTCTTCTGTCTTCCTTTTGAGAGTTGCCTGTATTACCTTGGTATGGTTTTTAATAGTATAGAACAGTTTTCTGGCTAATTAGCTCTGAGTTACAACTCAACCACCACCACCACCCCTGCTGACTATAAACTATAAATAGTTGGTAGTGAATGTTAAACAGATGTTTTAAGTCACTGCATTTCATCCCAAGACTTGTGATAGATCATAGTTTCCATTGCTTTCCCCACCTTCCGATGAATGAAAATAAGTCTTTTTTTTTTTTCATGAAATTCTTTCCTCTCCGTATATTCCGTAAAGTTATGCATCATGGCATGAGTTGTTTTTGTTTTGTTTTTCTCCCCCAGTGCTTCTAGCCACCTCTCAACAAAACGCCAAGCAAAACCACAATGAAACAGAACATCTACGAGGTAGGTGTACGGGAAGTCACCGTTGCTGTCTTTTCATTACCTTTACAGTTAACTAATGCAATAATACCTTGAAAAACAAGTGTAATTTGTCTCAAGCTGAAGCCCGTAACTCAAAGGACTCTCATCCTAAATCTGTTTTTTTCCATTGTGATTAATAGGTGTCTTTCCAATCGGTTCCAATCCTAAAAACTTCCTGCAAAGAAATAAAAGTGTTCTCAACCAGGCAGTTCAGCCGATCACAGGCCAAGAAGAGGAGGAAGGGAGAGAAGGGACAATAACAGCTTGCCTAGCAACAGTTAACTTAGTGTAGCAGCAGCTGGTCTTCCCTTTGATACCCAACATGTGCTTTATGATGAACATGGAATTAGATTTTTTTAAAGATGATGAAGTTTATATTTTTTTAATTAATTATTGTAATTGAATTTTGAAACACTTTCAAAGCTTGGCGCTCACCTCGCGCGCCAACTAGTGGGTGTTGAACTGAAACTCACTCACATCTCAAAATTCAGCCTGCATCTCAGGGCAAAACTTGTGCCTAGAACTCCGGCTCGTAACTTTAACTACAATGGAGAAACATGTAGGGGGCACAAAGATCTGAGATATCCCACACACGTTTTATTTTGACTTCTCGTTGGTATCCTTAGAAGAAAGAAGAAGAAAAAAAGCAGGGTCAGTGGTGTAGCAGTTAAGCACTTTTATGTCACTCGCAGAAGACATGAGTTTGATTCTTATATGGGGAGGGTTTGTTTTTTTATCAAGCATTTCATCTGTCTGCTGGGAAGGTGTATCCCGGTCAGCTTAGGTTGACCTGACACCTAGGGTCAAAGCAGACTCTTCATAAATGATAGGCATTGTGTGGATGAGAGCGTAAAGCATGTACTACTGCACTTGTTTTTGTGCTTAGAGACAATCGTAGAGTGGTGAAGAATGGGGTTTTTTCTGAAAATTTCCTTGTAAATTTATCTCCAAAATTTTTATAATACAAATACTATGCTGTTAGCAGTTGTAATGTTTGTGTAAGTTTATCATCAATGTCATTTGAAAGCTGTCTTTAAAAAGCAGTCATTAGTTCAGACGATGTGGGCTCCAAAGCTCTAAACATTTATTGTCCTTATCTCTCCTACTTCATTTCTTGTATGTACTTTCTAGTTATTACATCTCTAATCTTAGGCAATTATTTGATGTATTTGTATTGTAAGTGACGTAAAACTCTGACAAAAACATAAAACATAGTGTGCCTTTCTCTACTGGTTCGTTCTGGTGGAGCCTAAGACAAAAAAAGTTCCACATCTTGTTTTTAGCATTTTGTTTGTTTCTCATAATTGTAAATACAAAAGCTTTGATTCGGTGAATTTGAGATATTTATTTTTCATGATTAACACTTCGGTTCATCATAGAAAAAGATTTTTTAATGGTCTTGTCATTAAATACCATATTTCTTAAAGTTTTTTGCCTTTATTTTTAAAGCCTGTTTATTTAAATGTTTAATGCCATCGTCTGTTATTTATGCAAGGGTCTTGTTGAGGGTGAATCTTTTGTTTCCCGTAAAGCTATGCTTCTTTTTTGTTGGTACATTCGCATTCCAACATGCCTGCATGCTTTTTACTGTATACTAGTGTTTTTATTCTGTATGCGACTTGACTTTGTGATTTCCTCGATTTATAAAGGATTCAGGTTGCTTGCTAAGCATTGAAGCACCTGACACTCTGGGTGACTCGAATTGCAAATTCAAAATGTTAGGAAAAAATGGAATGGGCATAACAAAACAAAAAAGGGCGCATTCGAAAAAACTCTGGTGTACAGTAGAGCGAATCTGTGACCTCATTCTCTTTTGTTTGTTTCTCCCAACACACAGTAGAAATGTCTCCTGTTTTGTTTTGAAACATTTCCGCATATTGTGTTTTTTAATGTCCTGTGGGTTTTTTATGAGATTGTTGAGAATTAAATGGAAGGTAAAGAAATCAAGTGGGATATTGCTGAAAGAAGTGTACATAGGCAGCTCACAAATAGAAACAATTAGAGAAAGAGACAAATACAGTTTCTGGGACCCCTGAACTGACATATAAAACTTTGATATCTTGCTTTCACTGGAAAAATAGAAAAGAGACAGGGGTAGACCAAAAACAATTTATGTAAAGAACTCGGAACAGACAGCTGAAGGGGAAAAACGGATGAAATGAGTTATTTGGGTGTATCCGAGCTGAGAAATGAGTGGCAAACCAGGTTTGCCGATGTCTGCCACAGATCTGGCTCTTCCTGTTGATAATTATGTCCTGCTCTGCTGTTTATATGGAAAGCAAATTAAGATATTAAGTGGTTTGTGACCTTGCATTAAACGTGATGCCCTCGCTTGTTTTTTATTTTTTAATATTTGTTTTTGGGTGACAGCTGAATTGTGCGTGCTCCTTGTTTTGTGTCATTGGCTGTGGCATGTGTAAATGTACAACATTACGCAGTATTCTTTTAACTGTGATGTTATAGTATCTTGCACTTTTTTTTTTTGGTGTGTGTTAGAAGGCATCAACTGAGTCTTACGTCTTTTCTTTCCCTCTTTTGTTTTTCTCTTCCTTTTTCCCAACACTAAATGGCTGCTATCACGTCTACGGTTCCTTTTTCCCAACACTAAATGGCTGCTATCACGTCTACGTGCTGCTATTTGATCATCACATCATCAATCCCGTAGTCTTGTGGACTGTTGGGATTGCAATAAGCACCCGTTCTCGTTCCACTCCTTCCAATCGTTGCACTTTCCCAAAGCCTCGGGTATTTTCCAGCCTGTCCACTCCTGAGTCTTGCCTTCCTATCTTTTCATCTACACTTCTCTCCTTGTTCCTCCTCCCTGTGGGAGGTTGGCGGGTGATCTGGTGTGGGTTGCTCATTTTTTCCCTTAAACGTCTACCTATTTCTTATCTCTCCTTTAATAACATCTTTAATCCCTCCTCTTTCTTTTCTTTGAATGTTACTTTTTCATAACATCTTTAACCCCACCTCTTTCTTTTCTTTGAATGTTACTTTTTCATAACATCTTTAATCTTCAGCACTTGTTGTATAACCTATATGTGTTGCATATGCCGTAAAACTTTCACTGAAACAAAATAAAACAAGAAGTGTATTGACTTGATCAAGCAATAAGATTACTTTGGAAGAAGTTACTCTAAGCATGCTCATGTTTTCCTTGCTGTATGCTTACGCTCACGGCATGTTGTCAACATTGATCTGTCTTTGCGGGCTTGAAGAAATATGTGAAGTGAAAGGAACTTTATGTCATCTTTCTATTTTCACGGGCATGAGAATGTCAGCAACAAACTTTAAATGTTTTTTACAGAACAAAATTGTTTTATGCTTAGAATCTGAGAACTAAGATCCCAATGTTTTATTGAAATTTATTTCAGTCGTTTCATTTTTTTATGGTACTTAAGATAAAAGTATTTCATCGAATTTTGTTCTTTTTGTATCTAATTCTCTGTCAGTATTAGTTAATGTCACTCTAACATAGACTTGAACTTTCAAATCTTAGAATATTCTTATACATTTTGTTGTGATATGCTGTACATCCTGCTGGCTTGTTTTTTGTTTGCATCAAGGTTGGGTTTGTTTTGGGTTTTTTGGCTGTTTTGTTTGCTTTTTTCAATTTTCATTTGCCCTTCCGACTCCTGTAAACTTTTCATTGTTTTGCTTGGAAATGTTTTACCGCAATGGCCAGCCATGCTGCAGCCACTCTCCCTATTCCGTGCCAGCATTTCCTGTGTCTCCTCGGTGTGTGGTACTTTGTTACGCTTATCCCAAGTGTGTTGTGTGCCTGCAGTGACTCACTGTGTGTCTGCAACGACTCGCTCTATGCATGCTGTGGCTGGCTGTGCACGTTCATGAAGTGGCTCTCTCCGTATGGGCGGCGACTCGCTTTGTGCATGCTGCAGCTGGCTGTGCACCTGCGTGAAGTGGCTCACTTCGCATGGGTGGCGACTCGCTCTGTACATGCGGTGATTCGATCTGTACATGCGGCGACTCACTCTGTGCATGCTGCAGCTGGCTGTGTACGTGCGTGAAGTGGCTCACACCGTATGGGCGGGCGACTCGCTAGGTGCATGTAGCAGTGGCTTGTTGTTGCTCTCCTCTCCTTTCCCTGGTGTTGTTTGTGCTGCATGACCTGCCACAGTTTCCTCCCCCCATGCGGCGACTCGCTCTGTGCATGCTGCGGCTTTCTCTCCCATCCTCGGTGTTGTGCTGCATGACCTGCCAGTTTTCTCCGCCCACCCACCCAGCAGACCCTGCCTCATTGGCCATGTGTTTTTGTTTGACGCCTCGCGGGAAAAACTGACGAGCATGTCGTATCATTGTTCCTTCCCTCCATTCAGACAAATTAAGACATTTACAAGAAGAGTTGGACTCTGAGAGAAATCGCAAGGATTCTTCTCGCCACGGCAACACGGACCGCCTCTCAGCCCGGAGTAAAGGTAACGCCAGAGACAGCCGCTGTGGGAGGGGGAGAAGAAACTACCGACATGTTGTTTTTCATTCAGTGACTTTTCTTCCTTTTTTTTTCTCCCCCCCATCAGACAAGAGTTGCTGGGGTATTGTATCCCTATCAGCCTGGGTGGGCCTTATCAAGCAGGTTCAAAAGCCCACTGCCTAAATGATAGGATTTGTGTGCATGGGAGCATAAAAAGCATTTACATTTTTTTAAAAACCCAGCTGTTTGTTACTGGAACCATAAACCTCCCAAATGGAGCATGGAGAATTTGTTCTCATTTCTGTCCACTGAGAAACTACACCTGGAATACCTGGAGGTGTCATCTGTGGCCAGAGGTTGGCGGGTAATGGAACTCCTTTGTTTACGGTGGTTAGTTGGTTTAGTACATTGTGTTACTTTTCCCCTCGCCCATACTTCCATGTTGTCGGCCCCGCGTTCAGTTTGTGCAGAGTGTTACAAAGGCCTGAAGTTGTTTCTCCTTCAAAGTTGTGTTTAAGAGAACAATACCTTCTGTGTTCAGTAAGTTCTCTGTCAGTGTTTGGTGGGGGCTCTGCTGTGGTTTGCTCCTTCTTAACAAACATTTATCATTGTTATCTCTTTTTTTCTTTTCTTTATATGTTACTCTCTGGTAACACTTTTACTATTCAGCTCTTTATGACCTATTTGTGTTGGAAGGGCCGTAAAACCCTGTGAAACTTGAAAAAAGAAGTTCTCAGGATTATCTTCTCCAGGACTAGTTTCTGCTTGAACTTACCAGATAGTGTGTCCTTTTGAGTCTCCATTAGTAAGATGTTTTTTTGTTTTTTTTCCGTTTGACCTTTCCTCACGTCTGTTTATTTGTGGCAGCTTGTTTTTTCTCTCAGACTTCTTGGAAGATGGTGAGTCTTGTTTTTTCTTTAATGCTTGATTGTAAGGTACGGAGGTACCCATGACTGTGTATACTCGTAAGTGTGGAAATCTATTTGTTATCAAGGTTGAATTGATTTCTGTCTTAATGGTAGGGAGATAAACCTGTGGTTTTGAAAGTGACTCAGTGAGTTCCAGTGGTGTTGCTAGATGCTGTTAGGGTCTGTATATAATTTCTCATGTGCACAGACCTATTTTTGTCATGGTTGTGGACGTGTGCAAGTGTGAAAACCATTTTCTTGTTACGGTTAATGTCTTTATTTAAGATAAAAGAAGGATCTCTGGTGAGGGAAGCCAAATGTCACTGGCTTTAATGTCCTGTAATGTGTGTCTCTGGTTCATGCCCTTACAACTTTCTTAATTGCAAACATATTGAACCTGTCTGTTCTTTGGAGCATATAAGAAAGTCAAGATCGGAAGGGAGGGAGGTAGTACTTGAGCAAGCTACTTCCTTTATCACTCAAGATCTACCGCCCAGGCAAAGCTGTGTCATGTATACTGCTTTAGTCGTCAACTCGAGAAAAGCTGAAGCAGAATAAGATGTTTGTCGTTTCACTCAAAGTGTAATGTACAGAGCCCGGGTTGTTTTCCCATGTAATGCTGTCCGTGCTGTCACTTGTGTACAGTGAGCACTTCTTCAATATATCTATCTATATATACCTATATATCTCTATACTTGTACATTCTACTAATCTGGTCAACATCCCTGTCATGACAGTCAATGTGTGATATAAGATGTTACGGACAATATGATTGGTAAAATCTGAGTCCCATCACACCTATTTCCACCGGGTCTGAAAAGTTCAGAATTTTTTTCCGATAACTGGTTGGCACCTGTGTGTGCATCTTCCACTTCAGTTTGAGAGAAAAAAATAGTCAACCAAACAACAGGCTGTGTCTTGAATTATGGTCACTTTGTTCAGAAAAATGGTGCAAGAAAAGAGCAATCAAAGTACAGTGTGTTTTGAACTTTACAGGGGTGTCAATTTTTTCGGACAAGTCCAGAAATCTGGATTCTGGAAATTTCTTTTTATAAAAATTCTTTCTACAAGATGTATAAGACAATGCGACAGGTAAACTTTGAGTCATCGCCTATGAATTTCCACAGGATCAGATTTTTTTCCGTAGCCTGTTGGCACTTCTGGCATTAAAACTTGGGTCTTCTTCAGATGTGAAAATATGACTTTGCTCATTTTTCCACTGCGGTCTTCCTATTTAAGACAAATATGTATATCTGATTATTTTTTACCATGGTCAAGATCACTTCTTTGCATTTTTTGTCTATTTATGCCAACATAGCACTGGTTGTGAGAGATACTGCTTGCAAAAAATACGTTTTTATTACCCGCTTGTGAGACACTCGTATTTTTATTCCTGTTTTGACATTATCTGGTTGTGGACATGATGAACTGTACACTGTATATATACGACATCTATTCTATTAACATATGTTGACTGCCGGGTGTAACGCTCCGTCGTACAACACATTGAGAAACGACGTACGGCTTGTGGGTGGTTGGCGGGTGCTCTGGTGTGGTTTGCTCCTTCTTTCCCATCAAGCATCTACTGTCCTTATGTCCCCTCCTTTTTTGTGTATGTTACTCTCTTGTAACACCTCTTGTCTTCAGCACTTATATGACCTTATTGTGTTTCAAGTGCCGTAAAACTCTTACTAAAACAAGCAGTCTTACACTAAGCAGTCAATATACACTGCATAGTTCATGTCATTAACACTCACATGTAAGGGACAGTCTGTCTTGCCAAGGAAGCGGAAATAATGTTGCTTTGATTGTAAAAATGTGTTTGGGTTTTTTTTCATACTTCAATTCGGTTGTTGTTGTTTTTTGTCATACTTAAATTCGGTTGTTTTCTTTCCTTACTTCCAGAATATCAAGCTCTAAAAGAGGAATGTGCCAATCTACGGAAGCGAATCCAGGCTATAGAGGCTGAGATGAAAATGTGAGTAACTTTTGATGTGGGAGTGGGAGAGAGATTTGGATTCTTTGCTGTACGTTAAATTAGGATTGTACGAATATTATAAATGTCTGTCTGTCCTTTTAGTCAAAATAGTATAACCAGGTCGATAACTGATATCAGTGTGAATGGATGGTTGGTGCTATTAAGCATCTGTTGTCCTTATCTCTCCTCCTTATTCTCTTTATATATTAAGTTATATTACTCTCTAGCAATACCCTTTATCTTCATCACTTATATGTCCTAAATATAATAAATATAGTGCTGTAAAACTTTTACTAAAACAAAAACTAAGGAAATCCGTTGCGCCTACAAGACCAAATTGTGTCAATAGTGCAGTAAAACAGACTCAATCAGTCTGTCACGTATGGTCAAGTGCTGTAATACGAATTTTCGTAGCGAGGGTGAAGTACCGTTTAGTAACACCTCTAATTCTAGGCTCCTACATAAAGTATTTGTGTTTCTTCAAGTGTGGTAAAACTCTTGACTTGATTGCTCAAGACTCAGTTTTGTCATTCTTAGTTGTAGTGTGTTAGTGGGTGCTGATATGTCTTGTTTGTCTCTGCTGTCCCTATGTGTACATAATTAATGTGTGGCTGAGAAAGTTCTTCTTTTTGTGGTTGAACTGGTTTTCTCATTAATGTCGAATGTTTTTATCTTGTGTGAACGTGTATTATGCTCAGTGAACACATCATTGATGTAAAACGCTCAGTCCTTATACTCGTATGGAATAGAGCGCTACATAAATGCAATCGTTTATTATCTAAAACAAAAAAAACTAAAGCAGTTGTCGTGTGTGGGTGGTTGGTTGGCGGGTGCTCTGGTATGGTTTGCTCCTTCTTTCCTATCAAATATCTATTGTTCCGATCTCTCCTCCTTTTTTGTGTTTGTTACTCTCTTGTAACACCTCTAATCTTCGGCACTTATATGACCTTATTGTGTTGCAAGTGCCATAAAACTCTTACTTAAAAAAGAAAAACCCTGTGGCATCCCTGGGGCTTATACTCGTATGGGATAGGGCGCTACATAAATGCAATTTTTATCATTATCTAAAACAAAAACCTGAATCCGTTGTTCTGAATCTCCTGTTGTGTGTGTGTGTGTGAATATTGTTCGTACATCATTTACGTATAGCGCCTAGATCTATGTTTACACGGGAGTGGGCGCTATAGAAGTGATCTTCATTATTATAATTATTAATATTGTTATCTCCTGTTGTGTGTTGGCAGGTCGCGCAAGGAGAACCTGCACCTGTCCTCAGAGTACAACAAGCTGCAGGAGTCGTACAAGCACCTGGAGTCTCTCAAGGTGAAGCTGGAGACGAGCGAGCATTCCTGGAAGCTCACAGTCACCGACGCGCAGAAAGACGCGCACTCCTCGCTGCAGGAGGTGAGGGGGCTGCCGACCTCCTCCAGTTGCGACTCGGGCTTCCCCTCCTCGCCCCCTCATCCTCCCTCCTCCTCCTCCTCCTCTTCCTCCTTCCTCTTGTCAACTTCGTCACCGCTACCCCCTTCCTCTTTCCCCCCGTCGAGCGCACACGGAATCCTCCCCGGTCTCCCCGCGTCGCGAGACATGGCTGGCCTGACTTCCTCTTCCTCCCCCTCCTTCTCCTCGTTGAACCGGAGTCCAGAGGAGAGCACCCCCTCCCCTCCCACCCCCTCGGCCTCTGTGCTGATGGGTCCCTCCTCTGCGTCCGCTCCTTTTCCCTCGTCTTCCTCTTCGTTCTATTCTCAGGTACTCCCACGTGCTGCGGTATGGCTGTTGGCTGTTGCTGTTGGCTGTTGCTGTTCTCTGTTACAGTTTCTCACCCTTCCCTTACTGCCGCAGAGATTGTTTGGTTTTCCGTTATTTGCTGGTGTTTGGTTGAGTTTCCGGCTTTCCTCACCGTGTTTTGTTTAGTTTCTTGCTTTACTGATTGGTGTGTTTCACAGTGTGTGTTATATAGTGTGTTACCCGATGGTTATAGCTAGGTGTGTCACTGTGTGTGTTATATAATGTGTTACCCGATAGTTATAGCTAGGTGTATGTCACAGTGTGTGTTAGACAGTGAAAGATTTTGTCAGTTGGTATGTTAGTGTTTTAGCACCAGAAAAGTGGCAGCCTGCACTGTATGCTTACCAAGAAGTTGAGATTGTTTCAGAATGCCATCAGGTCAGCTGGAGTAATAAATATAAGATTTTAAAGAACGTAGACCTTGGCATTGAGCTGGAATTTGCACTAAACTAATGCTATTATTTATGATTATAAGCCGTGTTACCAGGTGTCACGAGGCCTAACACGCTGTTTCCCCTCCAATGCTGTGTTGTTTCCCTCTTAGTCTTATGCATCAAAATGTTCTCATCTTCAGAATACAGAATTTCCTCTTGATTTGCTTTAGTTGTCATATGTTTTGATCAAGCTCTGCCTATATCGTTACCTTTAAAAAACATTCAACTTTTTCCCTGTCGAAAGGAAACTATTGATATTTTAAATTCGGTGTTCACCTCTGTGATTTCTCGCTAATTTTTTTAAAAGAAAAAAAAAAACAGGATTGGAAAAATAAGTTCGCTTTGCTCTTGTTTTGTTATGGATGTGTTTGATTTGTAGGTTTGAGTGTAGAGTAGCAGTGTCACTGACTGGACTGTTCTGTGTCTCTTTGCTTTCTTCCTCTGGATATTTTCTTCTTCTTTTTGTTTTGGTTTTTGTTATTATATATGTCTGCTGCAGTGTCCTGTTGTTCGCAGTTTCTCTTTTTTCCTCTCAAAGCATCGCTGCTCTTTGTTTTGTACAAGTTTTTTGCTGTTATCTTTGCATTTTCTTCGCAGTTTCAAGTTTTTGTTGTTTAATATCAGCTGCATTGTCTGGTTGTTCACAGTATTTTTTTTTTACTCTCAAAGCATCGCTGGTCATTGAATGTTTTATATAAGTTTCTTTCAAGTTTTTGTCGTTTGATATCTGCTGATACGTGGATTTGTTTACAGTTTTTCACTTTTTAAATCTCAACAAAGAGTCACTGGTCATGAAGTGTGTTGAATAAATTTCTGTCTGGCTGCTGTTGTTGCAGTGGTGCTGGTGGGGCCGAGGTTATTGTAGACCACAGTGGCCTTGGTTCTTCTCTCATAAGTTCATCAAGCTCTTTGTTTTTCTGTCTGAGCTCATTGTCCTCCATGTTAGATTGTCCTCGGTGCTAGAGTCACAGTTGGTGTTCTTGGCATGAAACGTGTCCTCTGTCTCCCGCGTTGTCTGAACAGCTTGTCGTGTAAAAGCTTAGGTCCTGGTAGTGAGTGGACCATAGTGTGTTACACGTGAAGTTAGATGTGTGTTACTCGTGTAATTAGATGTTTGATGTTTGCTGCTATTTTGTTCGGCCGACCTAGTCTGCAGCTCAAGTGTGTGCCACCTACTCCCCCTGCTTTCTTCTTCCTCTTTTATCAACCAACTTTCCCCTCCTCTTTCCCCCCTCCCCTCTCCTTCCCCCTTTTCACCTTCCCCACTCACTGTTTGCCACTTTATCTTTGCGTTTTACTTTTTTGAATAGTTGCTAAAAGTTCCTTTGGCGAATGTTTTTGTTGAATGGTTTACATATTGTTTTACTCATTGAAATATTTACAGCTAATTTGTCTTCTGTTCTTGTAAGTAATTTGATGAAAAGAAGTAGCTCTCCTATTAACATTATACTCTATAAGCCTACTTGGGAACTTTGGTCTTGATCAGTCCCCATAAATGTTTCTACGACAGAATCAATGTTTTAAAGCTATTATATACTGGGTTAATAACAATAACTACAAAACTGTTTCCAATCTACATTATAAAACCCAACTACGCTTTAATTTCTTTACTATTTGAAATAAATAATTTTTCTTGGCTTTTTTTTCTTCTGGGGAGAGGGCTGATGACTAGAAATAAAGTGAAGCCTACCGCATTTATATGCCAGTCAGTCACTGTGTACTCAAAACACCACAAAATTCAAACCAATTTAAGTCAAATCTTGTGGTCTTCCTTTTGATTTTAAGCTCATTTATCGCGACCTCAGTGCTTTCTTGGTGTATCTCCATTTTTAATAACAGTGAAAACAGTTCATAACAAAGATTGAGCTTCAGAAGAAGTCACATTTTCACTGTTTTAAAAAAAATGGAGATACGAACAAGAAAGTACTGAGGTCGCGCTATAGTTAGCCAATTATTTTGATGTATTGCTTGTCAGAGGGTTCCATCAGTAAGAAATTATAATGGTGCCGGTAGATGTTACATCATTGTGACCTCTGACCCCACACACTGGTGAACTAATTCCTCCATGTGTTCCCTCCCCCTGTCCCCAGCTGGAAGAGGCGCGGGCTGAGCTGGGTGAGCTGCGTAGCTCGTGCGACGACAAGGCGCAGCAGATCGGCTCGCTGCGGAAACAGATCTCCGACATGACGGCCGACTACCAGGCCTTGCAGAACAAATCTCGAATGGTGAGTGCCAAAGGCTGTACATGTTGTGTGCTTCTACTGATGCCGTATTGATCATTTAGCTCCTTCTTTGCCTCATGACGTACATGGATCAAAAAATGGTACAGGTTTACTGCCTGTATCAACCAGGGTTCGTACCGGTCGTGGAAAACTGGAAAACTTTTGGACTTTTTTTTTTTTACCCAAGACATGGAAAACTTTTAATTTTGGGAAATTGGCAAAATTCTTGGAAAAGTCTTAGAATAACAAATTTTTAACTAGATCTATTATAAAAATATTTCCTCCAAGTTTAGAAGGCCTCGACTTTACGCATTCTGAGGTGTAACATTTTTGCATTCTGAATGAAGATTTTCTTCCGAAATGACCCGCTATTAGTCTTGGAAAAAAGAAATCTGGTCTTGAGAACTCTTGGAAAGTCTTGGGGAAAAAAATCTCCTGCTCAATATGGACCCTGATCAAAACTATTAGGTTGACTTATGACGTACATGGAGGGAAAAAATGGTGAAATGGAGTAGTTTTAACGCCTCTATCAACACTGTTAGGTTATTTAATAGGCGGGACCTCTGGGTGTAAAGTCCATCTGGGAAAGGACCGAGCCATTTGGGAAATTTATGTAAAGTGCCGTTCCAAAGGACACAACATGGGGCCGAGTGAGACTCGAACCCCTTGGTCCCAAACCGGCCATCTCACCATTACGTGTCCGCTAGCCTAACCACTAGGTGGTACATCCCAAAAATGCATAACTTTGTAGCATTGTGCTGAATCATGGGCCGTGTCATGACATGGTGGAATCAGGCGCTCATTAATTTTTTAGCATGTGGAGTTATTGGTATCATCTTACAGCTTGTTCGTTGGGGTTTTTTTGGCTTTCAGTGAAACGATTAACTATCTGTCTTCAATAGAAGTCGAGATATTTGCAATTGAAGGAGGTGGGGGTCGTCTGGTTTCAAAGGTATAAATAAAGAGAAAATGACTGCCGAAGTTTGATGAATTCCATTGCTGGAGAGCCCTGGGAAACTGAAAATTTACTTCTTTTTTTTTTTTTGCGCCTTTTATCGTTTTTCAGTAAAATCCACACAGATATGTGTTTTTAAATGGACATAAAAGATATTTAGCGAAAAAACAAAGAACTGATCAATATTGTCAAATCGACGGAAAATCGCCTGCTTCTTTAATTTAATTATTTTGACGAGTGCCTGAATTCACCATGCTGCCTCACATGTGTGCTATATGTGTGTGGTATAAGAGCTGTCTCTCTCCTCCCCGTGGGTGGTTGGCGGGTGCTCTAGTGTGGTTTGCTTCTTCTATCCCATCAAACATCTATCGTCCTTATCTCCCCTTCTTCTTTTTTCTCTTGTAACACCTCTTATCTTCTGGTACCCCCCGCGGCAGTGCCACTGACTGAAGTGTCTTTAGGCCATTCCCAAAGGGGGGACATTTCTCGTTCAAGCATAGTAGAATTGTAAATGGGCTGATTTAATATGTCAAGCTCATAACTGTGCCTGATCTACAACAGGGAACTGCTGCTTTTTCTTTCCTAATCCTTCCTATTGTCATTTTCCTCTACTTCTTTTGTATGTTTGTCACTCTCTTGTGACCTGCTATTTCCGGGGTCCTTGATAGTCGAAGCAGACCTTGTGCTGTTGAAGCTAGAGAGGAGAGCAGAGTAAGTCTGATTCCCTGTAAAGACTTCTCTGTTGACATACACCCCTTGGCTCTCATATGACCTTATGCAGTTGCGAGAGCCGTAAATACCTCCACTAAAACTAACTCTCTCCTCCCCCCAGGTTTCGCTGGTGTCCACCATCCCGCTGTTGATGCTGCTGTTTGCGGTGCTGATGGCCATCTACCCGACCCTGGAGGCTGTTGTGTCCACGCTGTCGTAGCAGCAGACAGGAGCCGGCCGCCGCCTGGCAGCATCTCGCTTCATCCCGCGATCCCCGTGCAGTGATTTCATCCTTCATCCATCAACGTCTTTGCTGTCATTGTCCTCATCATCAGCATCATCATCATCGTCAGCATCATCGTCGTTGTTTTGGCCCTTATTTATTGAGTTTTTCCGCCCTCCCCTTTCTCATGGCGGTTGCAGCCGGCATTTTGAACCAAGTGCCCTCCCTTTATGTCTGAACAAACAGCCACTGTGGGACGTTGGTTAGAGAAGACGGTGACTGCGTTGTTTGTGCGCTATGGTTTCATATGTGCTAAAATCCGTGTGTTGTGTGTGTCTATGTTTGTGAGAGTGCTCATGCGCTGTTGTGCAAAAGACTTTGACCAGATGACCTGTGCAGTGTCTGTGAAAGTTGCTCTCAATTGTGGTGGAATTTTTTTTTTAGATAAAAAAATTTTAGGTCCTGCTCTGTCCAGTAGCCTAGTCTTTACAGCCGTGCGTTGTCGTGGAAACTGTCGCTGTTGTCTCAGACCCTGGCAGATAGAGAACTGTCTGGACTTACCGCAGTTCTAGAAGTTTTTTGTTATTTGATCTGAAGTATTTGAGATACTGTTTGCTCCTGTGTTGGGTACACCATTAGCTCAGCTTAGTTGTTATCATGCTTCACTACAGAGCGGAAGGCCCTGGTTCGAATCCCCAATGGGGCATTCTGAACTTGGCTTGCTTTTGAGAATTTGTTCTTTTAATTCTGAGATCCCACCTCTTAAATCACCTTACAGTGAAAGGAGCTTTAATTAAAACCAACCCAATGTGACTCATTTTTACTTCTGTTATTCTTACCGTTATATCGGTAGATGTAGGCGAAGCAGGGCCACCCTTGAGAGTGACGACAGGCTGCTTACAAAGGTCAAGGCTGAGTGCCATGGTCACAGTCTTTTGTACATAGCAGGGCCACCCATGAGAGTGACGACAGGCTGGTTACAAAGGTCAAGGCTGAGTGCCTTGGTCACAGTCTTTTGTACATTCAACTTTTTCTCACCGCTAGCGTCATGTTGTCATGCTGTAGAGTGTGTTGGGTAGTCTGTCAGTGTCGAGAGTAGCAATGGTTTTGTCATTGTTATGTTTGTAGGGGAGAAATGAAAAATGCTTGTGAAATTTCCGTGTCTCTGAAGTCATGCTGTACAATAAGCAGATTGTGGAAGGTTTTGTCATGTGTAGGCCTACTGGTATCATAATTCCTAGAGTTGTAAAAATTTCTTTGATAATGAGCATTGATATCATCATTCTAAAAGAAAAGTACAAATGTCCTTTGTACAGGACTCATGCCAGTGGCATATATATGTATATAATGAATTTAAAAGTAAAAATTTTTCGTGATCATTAAAAACAAAAGTTCTTTCAACAATCATGGCTGGCTTTGTTCAGCTTTCAAAGAATATTATGTTATTTACAGGATGAGTTTCATCCTGTCCCATGGTATTTATAGGATGAGTGTCTGGAATTCCTCCTATCTTTTTGCTTATAGTGAATAAAAAGCGAGTTTGAGTGTAGAAAGTTTACTAGTCCATTTTTTCAGCAACTTCTACTTTGTCCATGTGATGGGTGACTGGCTTGGACAGTAGAGAACAGAATGCTTTGTGCTTTTTTTTTTTAGGTAAAAGTTGTACAAATTTATAAGTCGCTTTCTTTATTCCAATCATAGTAGTGTTTCCAGAAATGTTTCTTGAGGGAAGAGAAAACGTGGCTGCTCTGTCTGAGAAGAAGTGTTCAGTGATAGTTGTGCTAGGGTTTCTGTGCTGTGGAAGTCTTTCTATGCTGTGGTAGGGTTTCTATGCCCTTGGTTCCTAGAAGTATCTGTGCCATTTCAGGATGTGGTGATTGCTGTAACGAAGATTCTTATATATTAGAGCTTTGTCACGTTACTTTTTGATCTCTCTGATGTATGTCTATTTCTTCTCTTTTTGAAACATAGAAGAAATGTTCCGACAGAAAGGATAGAACAGATGTAAGACAGGCCTACAGTAACTGTTGCTCTTTGCTTTGTTGCTTCACTCGGAAAAAATGGAATATCTCAAGGGTAGGCCAACATGACTGCTCGGGTCATTTCTCACAGCAAACAGAAAGTTGTCTTTTTTTCACGAAGGGTGTTTTTTTTCTTCATAATTTTCCTCTGGTATTCAAATGAATTCTATTTTCCAGTTGTGGTTTTCTTTTCCCTCCCATTTGCCTTCATTGTCCTCTCTTTCAGAAATGTTTCTTCCTTTCCATCTTTATTTTCCATGCTCGAGTGTTTCCTCCTTTACCTGTGCCCATCCTGTTCATAATTTGTTGAAATTCTCCTTGGTGTGTGAAATATCACAGGATCTGAGTTCTATATGCACCGTTTGAAGTTTCCAGTTGGCAAAGTCCGTGTCTACGTTTGTTCATGTGTGAGGAACTTCCTGTGGGGAAAAGTCTTGTGTTATAATAATCAACATGCCATTCTTGTGTTTTCACATGTGTGAACAATTTCACTCTTTTTATCAGTGCAAATGACAGCCTGCTGATAACATTAATATAGGGAGTGAGAATATCATGTTGTGATTTACTGTTCAAATGACAGAAGATTCCTGTTGTTGAACTGTGGACTGAGAACCATGTATGCATATAAATTTCTTATAGTTGAGTTTACTTTGACTGCAAAGTTTTTGCCAAGCTAGGAACAGAAACAACACACTTGGGATCTGTTTGGTGACTTCACATTCAGTTTGTTTTCCATTATGCTCCGCCATCAATTCTATTATGGTATTTATATTTCCGTTTCTGAAAAGTTATGTGAAAACACCAAGATACGTTCCTCATTCACTCTCCATGCCCGTATGTCTACACGTGAGCTGCTGTCATATTCGTGGCGAAAAGATGTTTGTTAATCTTGGGCAAAAATAAAGAGTAGAACCCGTGCCCGTGAATGACACGGACCAGTGGACCAGAAAGTGTTGTACTGTAATTAAACCATCACAGACTGAACGAGTCAGGTCTAGTGAACTTCTTCACAGCTGTGTACACGGTTGTTGTACTCACTTGGGGTTTCCAAAACTTTTCTTCTGCCTTTTTTCCTCCTGGCTGGCCTCTATAGTACGTTTTAGGAGATGTAATTAAAGCTTTTGTAGTTGCTTATTTTCAAATTAGGGGAGCGATAATATTATGGCTGTTTAAAAATTTTTTCATTAAATATGTTATTGTTGTCTTTTCAACACAAACGTACATGGAACCGTCTCATCAGTAAAGGGGATTCAGTAAGTTAGAGTGCTGATGTGCCAGGGGTAGGGGTCTGTTCTTTACTTTTGCCCAATGATGGAATCACTCGACAGTTATCTCCGCTGTTGACCTCGTGAAACTCGACACGTCACAGACGGACGCCGTCCCGTCGTGTCAGAATTTGCAATGTTGTCCCACCTGCTTATATCAAAGATCTGATTTTCTTAAAGCATGTTTGTCATTTATGTTGTAAAAATTTGAGCCGCGAGTTCCCTACAGATACAGGTAGCAGCCGTAGGATATAATTTTGTCATGTGTGGCTGGAATGTCGCTATGTGGGACACTTGTTGCTCTTTCCAAATCTTTGTTGTCGACTTGTTTATATTTTATTTTATTTTTATAACTATTATTGTCATTGTTTTGTTTTTCTCATTTATTTACTATTTGTATTCCCTTTGTTTTGTATTTTGAAGTTCATCCTCTTCAATTTTGGTTATGCTTTGCCTCCTTTTTTCTGATTAATGGCAGATTGTTGGAAGTATTTCTTGCTCTGAACATTAGAGAGCTCAGAGACTTTGACTTATGATAAGCAAGCTATGAAACAATGAAAAGGCCTGTTTTGGCAATTTGTAAAGTAAGGAATTACTTTGACCTTGGTAGCATAAGCTAATGAATATAATACATGTAAACAAAAGATGCCGTATGACTAGAGACACTTTTTCACGCATTTGGAAGAGTTATTAGTCGCTGACATGGTGAAATATTTTGTTCTGTCTCATCAAAGCTGCTACATTTTTAATGACTGAAGTTTTTTTATTTTGCTTCACTTTTACTTTCCAGTCGGTCATGTTACTGCAGTTATATTGTGGAAGAGTGAGACGGCAAGGGCTCCTCTCTTGTCCATGTCAGGCTTCAGAACAAATCTCTGCTGTTGCCATAGGTTCGAACTCCCGCCAATCATCACGTCACACACCACAGACTTGTGTACCGGATGTTTTATTATTTTGTTCTCGTGAGAACCAACTTGTTGCTTTAGTTGGTACTACTAGAGTAGGGCTGTTCTACGTTAAGGGACCAACGACCACTAACCTAGGAAACAAATCCTGACACCAGGCAGCGCATTCTTCTTGTCACCGACCATCATTTTTTGACGTTTTGATTGGTGTGAATGAGGTCCTCGTCATTTACAGGATGAGACAAGCAACATCTGTGTCTTTGTAGCGAGATGAAATCGTTTTGATATCGGTCAATGATAAGTGTCTTAACCACTGCTCAGTATTTTTCTCGTTGATGAAGCTAAAGCATTTCCAATTTCGCAAGTGTTGCCAGAATGCATAGTGTCGATAGAGGCTTGATTTTTTTACTAGTAGATTCTTTGAAAATTTGTCAAGTGATTGTATTATCTAGTGAGCTAGCCTTATTTCCTCCTTGTTGAATACCAAATGTCTCTTGTCTGCGACCAATCCCAGCTGGCTTTGACCGTGAAGCTTCTCTTGTCCTGACCCAGTAGTCCGTGGTAAACCAGCACAGCTTGTGAGCCGTGGTGGGCCCACAGGGACTACGCCCACCGCATTGTCCTCAAACCTTTTGTGGGTTTTTTTCTTTTTTTTTTTTTTGGCTGTGTTGGTCAGCGCAGTCTGCGTTTGTGATATTACTCAATCATCTCAGATTTGATTTTATGATCTTCATCATCATTGTCATCATTGTTGTCATCATCATCATCATCATCACCGGGTATGAGTGGAGTGTTCATGTTGCCACAACACCAACGACCTCATCTGTACATACCAAGCAGTGTTGCTGTGAGTGTCTGCTAAACTACCATCTTCTATCACACGTTTGTCATATGTTGTCGACGAGCTGTTCAACTGTTCTAAGCCCGAAAAGCAAAAATTAATTTTCCGTTTCAGCAAAGAGAAAAATTTCATTTTTTTAAAATGATTATAGTACACCCTACGTTTTTTCTTTTATTCCCCCCTCCCCCTCCCCAGACATGGGAAATACTCTGTACAGCTACAAAACACAGCTGATAAAAACCCTGTAAGTTCTTTGCCACATGGACAGGCCGAAGGGCTAGAACCCAAGTGGCTGCTTGATCGGAAAAGTAAAGTTGGGGTTTTTTTTCCTTCTTTTTTTTTTCAACATTTAGAATTTGACCTTCCGAGATATTGTGTAAGTGTAAGCACATGCAAGTGATATACCACCACAGATTGAGAAATACCAATTTTTTTTTTTCAATTTCAAAATTCTATGCTTAGTACATGGGAACAGCGCGTCAACAATATCAGCTATTATTACTTGTCCACTGATGTATGCAAAAGGAACTCAGATTGTGACCCTACTCTCAAACCCTTTTTTCGTCTGCTGACCTCGAGATTGTAGCAAAAGATCTACGTGTAAGCTCGTAGAAATTTAAGATACAAAGCGCAGAGCTGGCACCGGGTGTCGCAACTGTTGCTGCGGTTTGTCTACTCAGGGGGTCCATGCCAAAGTTACGCCTCCGTGTCTTTTTGTTGGTGAGCAGCTTCCATGTCAGTTTTGTCACCTCTGGGAACCGTGGACGGTAACAGTAACGGTAAATAAATACAGTGGCGTCCGCTCAAACTCAACACAATTCATCCATAAAACAGTTAATCCCCAATTTTTTTTCCCTCCCTGTTTGAGCAACTTATCTGAACCAAAAACCCAGCTAAACCGAAGACTGTGTGATGGTCTCGCAGATTTCGGTTTTAAGTTTAAGAGGACGCCACTGTGATTATTTATTTGACAAGTTCCCAAAAATTTCTTCCCACTTTCACCTCATGTTCTCGGTGAACGGCCATTCTACTTACTCACCTCACCCACCACGACCCGGCGGTCCTTCCTTACACCTCATTTCTCCATTTTGAATCTGTGGATCTTCTCCAACGTCTAAGTAGCAACACTTTCCTTACCAGTGGCAGCTTCACTTGTCCAGTACAATGTAGAAAATAGCTAGAGTCTAACTGAACTCTCAACATTATTTTGATCTGAAAAACAATTACACACTACCGTGTATTTACCGCCAAAATTTCTTTTCTCTCGACGGCATCAAGGTAAAAATTAAACAACCAAAAATAAAGGCTTTTGATAAAGGGCAGCAGATATTGCCATGGCCTGCTAAAGTGCTCTAGAAGGCTTTTGTCCCTCCGTGATATCCATCAAGTTTGTTATACGGTCATCATGTAAATGGGATCTATCACAGACGCTACCCTCCTAGCCCAGGACGGAAACTTGCACCTCCCCTCGACATCCTAAGGATGCCAGAGGAAGGAAAAAGTAAAAGTAAGAAGTAAAGTAGTAAACTTACAAATACTTTGTCAATGGGGCGAAAAAAACCACCAATGTTTCTTTTTTAACTAATATGCTGACTGATGTATAGGGCTCATCCTGTCCAAATTTAACAAGGAATTTTGACAAACAGGTTTCAGTATCTTTGACTTAGATAGGACAAGCTTCCTTTTCGAAGGACCTTTTCGTGTGTAAGGAAGGACATGCCGTGGTTTTCACGCACACACACATTGACGATTGCCTCCCCTCTGAAGTCTGTGTTTGATCTCGCTGTGGTGTGCACCCTGTGGGGGGTACCCTGGGGTGGTGGGGAGGGTTGGGAATCAAACGTCATTACTCACACCGACTCCCCCCCACACCCACCCAAATTATCGCACGACCACACGTAAATTACCCCTTCCATATTGGACACAAGATTTGTTTGCAAGCACGTTTCGTATTGGACGATGGATTTTTTAGCGTGGTTGTCCATGCCTCAAAATGTTTTAATAATTTTTTTTTGTTCTGTTTGTAATGTTCCAAGGAAATAATAAGCAAGTTCAGTTGATGAATGTCTTGTCCATTTCTGTTTTATACATATAAAGAAAATGATGGCCTCCTGGCCGACAATGTACCTACTCATAGTTGTGTATAATCATAATATAAGATGTAGATACCACTTTGTTCATTCATCCAGTTGATCTGATTTTGA
Source organism: Aplysia californica (assembly GCF_000002075.1). Classification (NCBI taxonomy): domain Eukaryota; kingdom Metazoa; phylum Mollusca; class Gastropoda; order Aplysiida; family Aplysiidae; genus Aplysia; species Aplysia californica. The sequence continues at coordinate 241,713 of NW_004797339.1, read as the reverse complement.
ATAAAATATACAAAAATTGTATGTTAAAGTTATGTCTTTATGAAAATGGTTTTGATAGATTTTTCTAAGCTTTATTTCTCTATACACTGTATAAAAAGCGTAGCAACAGTAATTTTTTTGTATCTTTGTAAGTTACCATCCGTGGTGCTGTTTACTATCCTTAGAAATTAATTTCATTTGTTCAAACTAAGAACTGCTTTGAACTTAAGAAAAATACAACAAAAACTATTGGGTCATTTGAATATATTTTAATGTTTATGTACAATGAATGCATGGACATAGAAAATTCAAACACATGGCGAGCGACTATGAGGAAGGAGTGTAGAACTTTGAGCCTTATTCTACACTAGAAGTTTGTCCCTTATTCTACACAACTGCTATAATCCATCCTTCGAAATTTGTCCAGATTGTAAAAACACGCTTTCACCACACGGCCTCCGAAAAATCTGCCATTCAGGTCCACAAGAGCTGGGGAAAAAGAAAAAAAAAATTCAGAGTTAGAAAATTTTCCGTCAAGCTCGTAGTTTAGAAACAGACTTAACGGTGAATGTACGTATTCATGTTGTTTATATAACTCACTGAGCCCTGGCCGGTCCGGATTCTCAATGCTACTTTTTCAACAAATTTTCAGGAATGTAAAAATTGAGTTACTGATTAAAATTTTAGCTCATATGTGAGTGTGTAGCTGGAGAAGGGCCCCAGTTGTCAGCAAAGCTATTTGTGAGCAATGTGGTGAAAAGGCCCAAAAATGTGTGCCTGGTCAAACATTTAGTTCCATCAGAAAATACACGTTTAACCATTTTTTATAGCATATTGAAAGGATTTTATTATATTTTAAGTCTAAATATTTTTATTAGTTATTTTTGCAACATGAACTTCCCCCAAGGTTAAAAAAGTGCTAGAAATAGGACTTTTCTCAAACTTCATTTGAACTCCCTGTGTTACAAAATGTGGCATATCTAAAAAACTATTCAAGATATTTGAAAAACATTTTTTATAAGTCAGTGTGTTCCGCTTTGAATTTGCTAGAAAAATATGCCCTTATCTTAATATTTAAATTATGGACAACTGAGACCTTTCTCCAGGCACACACACATGTGATGACACATTTCTCCTCTTTATAACACTGTTCATTTTACGAAGTCATTTTAAAAACTTTTCCCCCAAATTTTTCAAATACCCCATTATTTTCAATTTCAGAAAATATTTCTGCTTGCTAAACAATAGTTGCATAAAAAATATGAAGACTAGATCTAAGATATATTTTCCTTCATTATTTGCAATTTATTGGCAATGGCCTGCAAGCGGACCACTTTTCTTAGACTTTAGATTATTTTTTTTGGTCCTGTTCCAGGAATTTGGTCTGGCAGACGGATGGAATGAAAAGTTCAACCAATAAAAAAAACCCAACCACCAAGCTTACAGCAACCTGGAAATAAGCCAGGAACTTTGGAATAGGAGTAAAGCAGCTTATCATTATCAAAGTAATAAGGAATCTCCCACCGGCCTTACTTCTCAAGTTAGGTCTGATATTGTTTTTCTGCAATTCCTTGAAACACAAGCATATAGTCTACCAACGTCCAAGTTTTTTTTAAAGCAGATTTCAACCTGTTATTTGCCTTCAGATAAGAGCTGAATTTTGAGAAACAGGCAAAATTCAGAGGTGACAAAAATGAATTAAGTGAAAGCAGAAATATTTTTAAAATTACACACATATAACAAACACAGTAAGGAGTCTTAAAATCCACAATAAAATTTGAGAGAAAAAAAATGTTGTTTCCATGGATACAGCAGCCATATTGGATTTTGTTGACAAGTCTTACATAATTAATACCGTACTTATATATTTTATGAAAATAATTTTATTTATTTTTTTTTGGCTTGCATTTTGGAAAACATAGATCTACAAATCTGTGTGATGAATTTTTCTTAAACCCACTAGAACATTTTTCATGAATTTATTTCCTGAGGTAATATTCATGTTTGCAAAAAATCTGTGAAAGTCCACACTCGAAACACCAACAAAAAACTATTCCATTTATAAAAAATTCATCACACAAATTTTTTTATCTTTTTTCCTTTCATGAAAACTGGAAGTAAAATGGTCGACTTATTTTTTAAAGTATATATATAGAAAAACCACGTTTCGAGAAAACAGGCGATAAATAAAAATAAAAGATTGCCTTTATGAGGAAATGGTGGTAAGAAACATGCCCGGTAATCGGTATGGGAAGAAAGAAGGCTTTAGGGGGTGGTTCTTATGTGATGAAATAGTAGAAAAAGAGGCTGAAGAAACTAAAAATACCTACAACTTAAAATCCATAGTTTTGAGGCGAATCGGGACTTTTGAGGTGCCGCCCCCCCAAAAGATAAGTTACAAGATGATTGGCCAGCTATTATTGTCCCTTATCTCTCTCTCTTTTCTCTGCCAGTTGGCCTATGACTCGTCTGTACTTCTTGGTTGAGTACACTTGATTTTTTAAAAAAAATTTTATTCAAATCTTTTATTTTATTGTTTTTTAATAACATTCCTTTTGTGTTCCCATTTTTTCTTGTAAGTAACCAATAAATGCAAAAAGAGGGGCGAGTTTTAGGTAAAAAAGGCTATATTAAGATTATTTTCCCCCTCTATTCTCAAAAGTTGGTGCTATGGTAAAACTCGTACACGGCTCATACACACCTTTAATTGCAGACTCTATTCTCTCAAATTCCACAAAAATCCGCACACATTCATCGTCTGGGGCACCGGGAATCTGAGAACAAAACAACAGAAATACAGTCAGTCTCAAGTGGTTTTTAAAAAAATTAAAATCCTAACAGACATATGACGAAGAAAAAAAACCCCAACCTAGCAATTTCTTCACCAACACCCCATGAGTCAGAGGTTCAGGTAAACTTTTGAGGTATGAGGGAAGTTTGAACCATGTGTCAAAAAATTCCTGAAACTTTCTGAAATCAATCCCAAATGTACTACAAGTACAACAAACAATCAAAAAGTGAGAAAAAAAAACCAACAAAATTTTAGTTCTGGAAAAAATAGCAGCACTCATGGAAATCAACATTGAATAAGAAAAATATGATGGCTTCATCGATAGATGTTTATCATGTTCACTTCAAAAGTTAATATCATCATCCAGGTTTTACCTATTGGCGAAGTCAGGACAGAAGACGATACTTGTCACATTACTCACATTCAGCATCTTCAGTTGACAACTACCTGATAAAACACTTTACAAACACAAAAGTACAGTCAAATCTGCTCTAACAGCCACCTGGACAAATGACCCCCCTCCCCCCCCCCCTTACATTTTTTCTACATTATCATGACACTGGCACTGTCCAAGATATCCACCTGTCTAAGACAACCACTTTTCTCTGTGGCAATGGGTGGTCATCTTGGACAATTTCCACAGTATTCTCAGTGAGGGTTCAGGGGTAAAAGTAAAGTATAAGACATACATTAATATTGTGATATATATATTGTTTTGTTAATTTTTTTAATTTTTTTTTTATTTTTTTTTTTGGGGGGGGGGTGAGATTGGTAGGAAAACATGCACATGTAGACCAGTGTAGAAGCAAGCATGTCCAAGTCACACACCAGAGGAGGCCATTCCAAATACTTGGCAGGCCAAGGGGAGCTATACTTCACTTTTACTGGTCCAGGCTCGCCGGCGACTGTGATCAGGCACTTCCCTGTCACATGCAGGATACCCGGGTTCGATTCCTGAACAGGGAGAATATTTATCCAATATTTCTTTCTGCTGGGATGTTGTATCCCTCTCAGCCCAAGTGTGCCAGGACAGGCTCGGTCAGAGGCCAGCCTCCAAAATTATCTAAATTGTGTTGATGGAGGCATAAAAACACCTACTTTTTTTTTTTCTAATTTTAATTAGGTCCCGGCTCACCTCAAATATGACACACTTGTTGACCTTTCCGTACTTGGTGCACTCCTCGGCCGTCTCAGGCTCCAGCTCCTCGTCCACCTCCCCCGGGCCCACCATGTTCTGACAAAACACCACACCCATCATAAACATAGTCACTACATCCCTCCACACTATCTAATCGTAATGATAATGATAATAATAAAAATAATAATAATAATAATACAAATAATAAAAATAATAATAATAATGATAATAAAATAATGACAATAAATTTTTTTAAAACAATAATAATAAAAATAATAATAATAATTTATAACATTTGAATGGCGCATATCCCTGCTCAACAGCAGGCTCTATCTATGTGCTTTACAATCTAATATAATTTCCCCAGCAAACCTGATAGTGTTCAAAAATAATCTCAACATTCTGGGAGGCATAAACTTTAATAGCAATTTATTATTCATTGATCATATTTCTTTTTTTAAATGTAGACCTAGATCTCTTCCATGAACATCAAACACAAAATGAAAAAACAATGTTAGGGAATGAAAAGGACTGAAAATGAAACATTGATCCTCTGCGACACTGACCAGCAACATAATAACTTTGGAGGGACTTTTCAGCATGTTTGTGTTGGACGGCGCTGGTTCTTGAGCAGCTGGCAGTTCTGTTGACGCACAGAAAAAACAAAACAAACCATTAGCAGAAAACTAAAATGATTAATAATTGTGTAATAAAACAAACAATGATAATTGTGTAATAAAACAAACAATGATAATTGTGTAATAAAACAAACAATGATAATTGTGTAATAAAACAAACAATGATAATTGTGTAATAAAACAAACAATGATAATTGTGTTATAAAACAAACCATTGGCAGAAAACTAAAATGATTTATAATTGAGTTATAAAACAAACCATTGGCAGAAAACTAAAATGATTTATAATTGTGTTATAAAACAAACCGTTCACAGAAAACTAAAATGATATGTGTGTAACAAATAAAAAAATTAGCACCAAAAAAAAATAATTGTGTAATAAAAAACAAACCCTTAGCAGGAAAACTAAAATGAGAATTGCGTAATAAAACAAACGATAGTGGAATGTACCTAAGAGGTTGCAACATTGTTATCCACTATTTGAGGAAGCACTGGATGTATCCAGCCTGGACAGAGAGTTTGTGAGACAGTAGTGCCAGTCTATCCGTTCACCACAGCATGTGGATACCACATTATGAAATATTACACGCCAAGCCAACAAAAAATTTTTTAACCGAGTGAAGTCTGAACAAAACTTCATCTGCCATGACCCCATTCACCACTGCTCTCATTTCTCACAGGTAAGGGGCCCTGCTGTAATGAGTGTTCTTCCAAGGAAAATAACAGAAATAATCAGGGAAAAAATGGTATCCCTACATTCAAAAGACAGGTATCCCACTTTTATGAAATTATCTCGCTCACCATTGATATTTTGTGAAAACAATCCTGATTTCAGGAAATTCGCAAGAACACCCATCCACAAAAAAAAACCAAAAAAGTGACACTGCGCGTGTCACATGACACTTAAAGACTTGCCTTTGGGAATGTCTTTCTCGTGGATGATCTTGCCCCCTCTCTTGCTGGTTTTCTCCACGTAGAGCGCTGTGCTCATACCCTGCTCCGACTTGCCCAGACCCTGGCCCTCCTTGTAGCCGTACTTGGCCATGATCTTGGAGGCCACCGAGCCCCTGAGGAACAACACAGGAGGGAGTTGGAGGGAGTTTTTTGTAAAGGTTTTAGGAAGAGTTTTTGTTTAAGTTTTAGTAAAATTTTTAGTTAAATTTAATAAGAGTTTTAGTGAAAGTCTTAGTTAAATTTTAGTGAGAGTATTAGTAAAAGTTTTAGTTAAATTTTATTGAAAGTTTTAGTTAAATTTTAGTGAGATTTTTTGTGAAAGAAAGTTTTAGTTAAATTTTAATGAGAGATTTAGTGAAAGAAAGTTTTAGTTAAATTTTAATGAGAGATTTAGTTAAATTTTTTGTTAAATTTTAATGAGAGATTTAGTTAAATTTTTTGTTAAATTTTAGTGAGAGTTTTAGTTTTTAAAAATTTGTTAAACTATAGTGAGATTTGCAACATACACAGGTCATATAAGTGCCCAAGTTTAGAAGTGTTACTAGAGAGTTGCATACAAAGAAAAAAAAGAAGGAAGAGAGATAAGTAAGTTTAGTTTTACGGCACTAACAACAAAAACAGGTCGTATAAGTGCCAAAGATTAGAGGTGTCACTGGAGAATAACATACAAAGAAAAGGAGGAGTTTTAGCTTTCTGGAGTTCTAGAGCACTCGTAGTTGTTGCAACACATAGGTCATAATATAAGTGCCGCAGTTTAAAGATGTTACAAGAGGGGAGCATACGAAGAAAAGGAGGAGGAGAGAAATTCTGTCAAATCGACCAATATTTCCCCCCCACCAAAGTGGGAGCTGAACATACACACAGGCACAAGATAACATCTACTAATCGAACATCTAAATTACTTTAAATAGTAGCAAAGAGTCTACATAACAAGAGGGGCTACTTCTCTCTTTGAGCCAATTAAAAAAGTGTCCTCAAAATTCGGTGGTGCCCTCTTCGCAAAAGCGCACCTTTAGCGAACAGAGTTATCCTACTTGAGTTTAAAACATCAGAGTGAAACTAGCAAGTTTTTGAATGAATTTCCGAAGAACGCTTTTTTTAAATGGTTACGCTGACAAAAACCCTCTTCCGGAGGAAAGGGTGATTGTTTTCTTCGTTTAATTTGACTTTAGAATGAAAGGCGAGAGGTCATTAAAATTTTTAAAAACTAAAACTCCGTACTGAACGAACCCGAACTGCTGATGAACAGCAGCCGATCTGCGCACGCAAGGAGGTGCTATTCCTATTCTTCTTCTGGAAAAACGAAAGAGAGCTTCAAAACAGACTGCAGCGCCATCTGAAGCAAAGAGCATACTTCCTGCGGACACTTTTTGGCTGAGTGGCCCATCTTGTTATTTAATATCTTTGATAGTAGCAACAAACAAAAAAGTAAGATGATAACAAATTAATGTAACTCCTCACTGTAAAGATCATTTCAAATTGCAAGTTCGCCACATTATTATCTGTTCCATATTTCTCGTCCAGTATTATACAACAACATGAGAGAAATGCTGCTGTAACCACCTCATGGCATGACTCAAAAGGAGATGGGTACACTCTTGTGAGGGAAAAACAAATTTCCTTGTCATGAAGAACAAAATAGTAAATTCCTTCTTCGTGTTCTTTAGAAAGTATATACTCTATCAGACTTTATATCTGTGTAAAAAAGACATCAACTTACATCATGGCCATGCCCATATTTGGGGGGGATTTTGCTCTTTCATCTGTGGAAAAATAAAAGGAAAAAGGTATCGCATCTCTCAGGTGGGATCGTTAAAGGTGAGAAAAGAGACAGAAGATGTGACCACTTAGCGCAATGGGCAAAACTTCATATATCTATGGAAATTATAAATTAATTATCCTTCTATTGAAATTAATTGGACACTAAAATACTCGACTGTTCAGACCCAGTGGAAACATGAGCGGGGAGTCAAAATTTACTGATTCTATTGTCTATTTTGTCTACTACATCTCGTATCAAGACGTTTTCATACAAAGTGTAAAGTGACATGCACAAAGAGATTAAAATATTATCTCTTCACGGAAATATCACCTGCATACTGGTAACTTCCTGGGAACACATTTGGACCCATCGCCAACATATCGGCAATTTGAACAAGGTTGCTTGTTCTGTTATTTCTATTCGGTTGCTTATGAGACACCAGTGACATTGAAAGTGTAAGAGAATGGTTTGTGGACCATCTTATTTCATTTCATTTTCACATCCTCAAACTGCTTGGCAGGGTTACAAATAAATTACATCCAAATTCAACTGAGGAAAAAAATTATGTCCACAAAGAGATGACAAAAATATATCACTACAGACAAGAAAACAAGACACACGTAAAATAAACAAATAAAAATTCCAGATTTCTGGATATATCCCGGAAATCAACACTGTTGAATGAAAGAAACTACTGAAGGTTGTTTCTCCTGGAGCACACAAACAAATCCAGAACTAAAAAAAATACCCCCCCGCCAAAAAAAAAAACGATGACCACTCACCAGGATTCACTGGCGCCTCTTCCAGCAAAGCCGTAGGGGGTGCAATGGCCGCTCCACCGCTTTCTGAAGTAGAATAGACAAAAAAACAGACAAAAATTATTACATTAGCCCCAAGTCAGTTTACAAGCGTATACAACAGTAGCATTAAGCTCTCTCCATTATCCATGTAAAGTCAAAACTACAATTTTGACCCACTTGTGCGATAGACAGAACTAAAAGTGTATGAGGAAAAAAAAATGCAAAACTGAAGACAATTTTCTTTTAGATCAAATTGAATAAAATCTTATCTAATATAGGGCTTATATAATAAGGAAAACTCACTTTTCGATCTGTCGATTTCTTCCTCCTCTCCCTCTTCGGCTCTTCTCTTCCTCATCCTTTCCATCTCGGATTCCTCGCCATCGTTTCTGTCTCTATCTCGTCTCCTGAGACAGAGGAGAAAAGAACAGAACTATCGCTCACAACGTTCAAGACAGACATAAATGCTGTTCCCATCATCCCTCAGTGGCATAAAAAAGGCCACTTACTAGTTAACTAAATAAACCCAGAGTGTGAACAGGTAGTTACAAAAAAATTAAAATTTTCAAATGTTCACAAATAGCAGGAGGTCTGCCACAGGTACCCCTCAAAGCCAGACAAAACAATCTGCCGCATTCTCTCAGAAACCCCTGGTCCTCCTGTGACTCCCCACACTAATCTCTCTCAAAACATGGTCAGCGTCATTTCACTATCGCCCAAAATCAATTCTGTCGGTTTCCAAAAAAAGCTGTCATTCAAACTGGTTCATTTTCGATATTTCTTTCCTTCCTTGTTTTTTAAGGAAAAATAACGAGTGCCCAAGTCATGGTTCTGTTCTTTAATTTTCTAAAAATTTCAATAAATGACATACTCGTACGGTACATACACATTAGTGTACTTCTACGAAATACGCATAGGGCCTACCTTTTTATATGAGTTTTCATTTGGTGGCTTCTTGGCAGTCACTAAGAATTGAAGAATTGTTCTCATACAGCACCCCCCCCCCCCCCCCCCCCCCACCGTCTATTATTTTTACAGCATAAATTCCCTACACAGTCCAAAATCTCTATGGACAGTTGGTGGGTGCTCTGAGAGGATTGCTACTTCTTTCCTGTCAAACATCTATAGTCCTTATCTCTCCTCCTTTTCTTTGTATGTTACTCTCTCTAACACCTCTAATCATAATCTGTATAAATTACATGACCTAGTAGAGTTGCAAGAGCCGTAAAACTCTTACAAAAACTTAGACAAATTTCCTACCTGTTGTCCCGGTCGTCCCTCCTATCATCCCGCCGATCGTCTCTGCCCCTATCTCTGTCTCGTCTGTCGTCCCTCCTCCTGTCCTTCTCCCTCTCTCGCTCCTTCTCCTCCTTCATCTTCTTCACCACCTCGTCGTACTCGTTGGGGCGGAATGGGTCGTACTCGTCCGCGACCCCTGTGATGGACGGGGTGGGCTCCGACATTGTGAAGGGGGAGGGAGCGGAGGGCGTGACAGGCGCCACAGCGATGGAGGCCTGGGGCTGGATCACCGGAGGGTTCACCTTTTCCAGCTGGGGACAGTTCACAATAATAGTAATAAATTACACAAAATCTACATAACGCATTTCCACTAAGAAAAAGCTCAATGCACTTCATAATAAAGTATTATCTTATCTTATCTTATAATAATGCAAAGAACATAGTTCCAATAGTGATGCCCCTTCTTACCGACACAATTTGGATCATATATAAGAGAAGGGCTGATTCTACCTTGACTATTTGGGCCAACCTGGGCAGAGAGGGTTACAATGTCCCAGATGACACCGCAGATATTTCACACCAAAAATAATTTACTCACAAGAATCGAACTCACATTTTCTGCATGCAACTGTGGAACAATTTTTCAAACCCAAATTCCTGAGCCTCTAAAAAATGCAAATTTTTAGAGTTTTTAAAAGGAAAATGCAAATTTTTTGAGTTTTTAAAAGGAAAATGCAAATTTAAAGACAGAATCAAAAACGGGGAGAACATTCCCTGCAGAAAATATATAGCGACAGACATAATTTATTGAAAGAATTATCTTGCTAACATTACAGAGAAACAGATAGCAATTCGAATTAAAATCTACTTTGAGAAGAACCGAAACATATGACTGTTTGTCATTGTCCCAGTTTGAAAAAATAAAACTTCCCCCGTAAATCTTGAGCAAACTACATGATGTATTACCTTTGTTCCACAACAAACTATACGAAGCTTTCCCTGACCACATACCTTGCCAGTTTGCATGTTAAACTGTAGGGGTGCGTCCACATCCACATGACGCTTGAGGTCAACGACCGGAGCTAGCTGACTGGCCCGCTGACGCTGGGGAACAACAGACACAAAACACGGGGAGTGTGAGCAGTGGGAGGAACTGAGAAACCTATTGCTGACATGTCCTGCCAGAATTTGTGGCAATAAAAATAGCAATTTTCACATTGCAAGCAACACATAACAGAAGAAAAGGAAAAATTAGTTACCGTTCTGTTACAAGTTTATCTACTTTGTATGGCTATTCATTGGAAAAATTGCAGTGGCACATGGAACTCCAAGATGACATATTGAAAAAATTCTAAACACAGAGGGAACCATTTTTTCTTTTTTTTTCATAAAAAAAAATAAAATTGGGGGGTGTGGGGGATGAGGGGTGTTGCTTGAGGAAGGTTACCTCCAACAACAAAAATAATGAATAAAGAATGGCTTTATCATTGCTAATTTTTTTTTTCAGAACATCATCATCTCCCCATTCCATATGGCACTGGAGTTTCATTTCTCACGGAATGGCCCAACACACTCAACGCCAGCTACTTAGACAAGGAACTGACCGACAAAGACAAAATAACAAATTAACTCACACCAGAACCTCACAGGACAGGCAAACAACATAGATCCAGATTATCTACCCATTAAAAAATATATCAATCCTCTATGAAAGAAAAATACGCTTTAAAAAACTTCAGACCGTAACTGTTCCCGAACGATCCATGATATATGCCAAAAATCTTATGCCTGTCAGTACCTTAGGCTGAAGGATTGAAGCTTTCTTTGCCTGTAACGTCGAGGCCAGCAGTTTGTAGCCTGGAGACCATCCGGCTGAAACAGACAAGAAAAAGTGGTTAATCCAAAACAGACAAGCAAAAAATGGTAGAGAAGAAAAAGCATTGAGTCTACTGAAGACCTCTGTGGATACATCAACAAGCTCCAGTTCTCCGAACATGACATTGATCAGAAAATATTCATGACAGGACAATTTGCTCAATTTTCTTCTGTTCAGTAATCCTACATGACATAGCAAGAATCAACAAAGCCCTTTTATTTTTATTTTTTGCAGAAAGCCATTGAAATTAAGGACAGATTATGTGAATTTATTATCAAGAAGGTCGGTTTTTTTAAGGCAACCAATTTTGTAATAACACAGAAGCATCTGCTTCAACTCAACTTACGGACAACTGATGACTTTGTAATTTTCCCACTGCCCAATTCTTCCTTTGGGTCTAAATCGTCATAGAGTGACATGGTGACTCTCCCTCAGGTGCGCTGTTAATACTGTTTTTAAAAAAAGGGAAATCTGCCAATCCAATCTGTAAATAAAGAAATGTTTATAAAATAAAATGATGAAAACTCTTCAAGGCAAGACCTGCATGTTTTATGAGTTCAGAGTACATATAAAAGAGCTCAACACTGGAGCTTAGAAAAATGGCTGTAAAAAACGGGAATGCTGACTGTAAGAAGGTGGTCTTTATTAGTAGATTAGAGACATTGTCATAGATTAACATTTATTCATCGGTTTTCATATATAAAAAGGCTGCCATTATTCGGACCCCCGGGGTGCCAATAATCTGGTCATTATTCAGACCCCCGGGAACAAGTATTAATATGCATTTATTTATTGTCACCCGGGGTGAAGAGGCATAAAACTTATTGGTGAGTTGGATTTAGTGTGTTTGAAAAACACAGTGACTATGTTCACGGTACCATGAACATAGATTTAGATTTAGTTTGCAGGCTACGTTCACGGCACCCTGAATGTAGTTTGTAGGCTATGATTTGACAAACAAATGGAGTCAAATTTGTGTTCAGCAGACAAAACAAACTAAATCTAGACCTAAAAAATAGTAAACACACAGAACCTGAACTAACTCCTGTTCTGCGTCTGTGCCGAGATGCCAGACTTATAACTCTGAGCTCCTCATTCTCAGTGGGTCAATTTGCTATAATTTCATTGGATGAAGATCTAAGCCTAGAGCTACCAACTTGGCATGTTTCCAATGAGACTCACGCCTCCATTATAATATAAACCACCACAGGTGGTTCTACAAGTAGGCCACAAACTCAAGCAGACTGACGTACACTTGGTCATCACACGCGAGTGCGCTCAGCTATGATGGCAGGACTGATACAGGCTCCAACCGGAACCCGGACAGCGGGGGTCTAAATACAGAAGGGGGGGGGGGGGGCGCTTTTTCGATAGTTCCCACCCCGCAATCGTTATTCGCCAGTTTTGGCCTTAAGAGAGGGGGGTTTCGGGGGGGGACATACCCCCCTGAATTTTACCATAATTTGATGTTTTGCAGTTGTTAAGTTTGATATCTTAGCTCGCATCAAACGTATAGATCTCGATGTAGGTCAGGCTCAAATAAGGGGGAGTGGGAACTACCAAAAAAGCACCGAAGGGGGAGGGGGGGTCCAAATAATGACCAGATTGTTGGCACCCCCGGGGTCCGTTATACTTATAAATAAATAAGCACAATAAATCCTACGGCACAGACAGCTCCAGTGGCAAGGGGTTGGAGCTTGACTTGATGAGCTTAAGACCTCACAAGTCTAAAATTACATGACAATAGCCTTGAACTTACTACAGTCTCAGTAACTCAGTATATCATAATTTATAGACTACAGTAGTCTCCGCCTAAGATCCCGGTGCACGGGAGCAAGGAAAAGCGGGATCTTAGGCAAACCGGGATCTTAACTCTAGTCCTGCGGGGTTAACCGGAAGAGGGCTCTTATCGATCGATGACCCACTTACGTCGCCTGCGGGCTTGTGCCGCGGGGTGCCGGGGTCAGGCACTGGTCACGCGAGCGTGCCGCGGCAGGTCAGGGAAACACCTCATCTTTTAAAGCAAACTGATACGATCAATGAATAAGTGTTACGATCACACGAATAATCCCATTATCCCCTCGTCGGTAGATCAGAGACGCTGAGATTGGAAGTTACACCAAATCGAATAACTTTTCCAGAGTTTTCCAGATTTCACACCTATTATGAATGAACTTGCGAACAGCTGTTTATCAGCTATCGTTCGAAAGGGGGAAAAAATGGGATAATTTCCTAATATTTTTTTTATTCAGTTGCTCTCAAATGTCTCCCTCTCGTAGGACAATGGTTCAAAAACCACCAAATATGATTATTTACATCAGGAAACAACGTTTAGTGTAAGAATTAGATCGTTTGAAAAGTGAGGAAAGGTGTTTGCATTGAAAGATGAAAGTCCTATTTCCTGAATATCCTTTCGAGTCCCTCAAGTGTCTAACTGGGTCAAAATGCTCATATTTCATTGGATGAATGTCTCAACCGACGCTCTATTATCTCTACCAACGCCTCGCGTTGCAAAACAATGCAGTAAGTTTCAGATGGCCACTCAGACACTTGAAGCAGATTGACGCACACACATTTTAGCACACAGATGCAGACCCTGCCGTAAATGAAATGCGTTGCCCGCGCGGGACGACGACTGATCAGGGACCAGCTGTGGAGCGCCGCGCGGGATCGCGCTTATCGGGCAAACATTTATCAGGAACCAGAATCTTAAGGGTTAACCGACGAACCCAGGGAAGAATCTATGGTGACCCATGTTAAGGCCCATAATGGGTAAAATGGTCTCCCTCCACTCTAAAATGAACTGACGTGACTCCTGGGTGGGTTTATGACACATGGCGAGCAAAAAGTGGTTAACCTCGATGACCTATCACAGTGCATAGTGGCATGAGGCGTGCCATTTTCACTTATTATCCTGTCATGAGTCTCAAGATCTACGCTTATCCAGTTGCCCCTCCTCTTTACCTGTCGAAAATAAATAGCTTTCTATCTCTGACCGAGTCCCCCTCCCCCCCCCCACACCGCTTTGGTCTTTACACACCATTACGTTGTGACCCCACCAATAAAAATTCAGTCTCTCTCGCAAATTCGGGAGTAGAGACAACTTCTGCAATGGTCGGGGAAGAGTTCACAGTTCAATGTGATCTCGCCAGGAGCGAACGTGTAGGCCCTACCCACCCAGCGAGTGATGTAAGTTTAGGGGGAGAGCTCAGGTGTGAGTGTGATGCGTGGGGAAAACAAACGTGTCGGTCAGTTCACACCCCTGTGTGATCCCATCAGGGGCAAACATTGTATCGCTTCATCGAGTTTTACAATGTGTATGTGATCATATTCACGATAGTGGATGTTCTTTGACATGACGGACAGTTTGTTGATCTCAGACTTTGCACTCTTGTTTGATCGGCTGTGCCTGTGCCCGCCCGGGTTTTTGTTCCGCAAATTATGATCTGAAATGCGGGATCTTAGTCGTATGTAGACCTTCAGAGTCAATCAGATCGGGATCTTAGGGGTGACTTTTGTATAATAAAAATTCTGTTTTCTTAAAACAGCGGGATCTTAAGCGGTGGGATCTTAGGCGGAGACTACTGTACTACTATACTATAGACACTGTCTGCCATCTCTGGCAATACAACTACAACAGTTGGCTCAGTAAGTTAGCTAGCAGTGACAGGAAACTATCTCTTTGCTGCAAGATACTACATAGTTACTGGGCCCATTAGGCTGCAATCAGCCAATCAAACACTTAGTACCCAGATAGTTACCTTTACAAATGTACTCGCTAGACTTCAAAGTCCAAATAGCCTAACATGCATTACTTCGCCGATCCAAACACGGCAGCCATTATAAGGAGGTCAGAGTTTGACCCGGAAATAAATGGGAAGCAAGATGACATAAAGTAGGCTACTTTTTTTTAAACAAAACTCTGGTAATGCAGACCGATACGTGATAGGCATACAGTCTTTGTCTGAATACTACAGAATATAAAGTGCCGTAAATACTAAACTAATTTCAAAAAGAAAAACAACTTTTCACGTGCACTTCGCCTAATATGTAATATTAAACGTATATAAAGAGACTTAGCATTCTTTAGATGTGTCTCCCATGTGGTCTAGTGGTTAGGATTCCTGGCTTTCACCCAGGCGGCCCGGGTTCGATTCCCGGCATGGGAACATTTTTTTTTCTTGTTCCAATTTTTTAGACATATGCGAACTGTTTCCTTTTTTTTTAAATTTTTTTAATATTTTATTTCTACCCACCTTTATAAATGTTTTCGTTTGTTTTATTTTGTTTGCCTTTTCCTTCTCGGGACCACCTCTGTCGTTGGAGGAGAAATCTCTACAAACGCCAGTACAGTAAAAGTACAACGTGTAGGATATGCTGGCTTTGTTCCTTGATTTTTCATGATTAGGTCGCAAAACGGGGACTGACACTTAAGGTCCTGGTTACAAATTATACTGGCTCTGGGTAGTTAAGAGTGATGGTAAACAGTTAAAACAGCAACACATTGACACAGGCAGGGCCGCGTTACCCGTAAGGCTGTTTAGGCTGTAACTGTAGCCTAGGGCCCCGCGCCTCAGGGGGCCCCGCGCTTGCAAACACGACGTTTAATTTAAAAAATGTTTTTCAATAACAAAAAAATTGTCCTCTTTTTGAATTGTTGTTGTTTGTACTGCTGTTGTTTTTACAGTTGTTGTTGATGTTGTTGAGAAGGATGTTGATTCTACCGCTGTTGCTGATTGGTTTCGGCTGCCTTATACTTTGTAACAGAAATAGATCTATAA
>NW_004797339.1:208957-225076 GCF_000002075.1 Aplysia californica | reverse complement strand
TCCCCCCAAAAAAAGTAGAGCATATCATGGATCAAGTTCCTTGAATGGACAGGGTGTACGTGTTCCCCAACACTTGCGACCACAGTAAATTACATAGAAAATGTCGTGTGCACAAATCAAATTTAGATAATGTGTGGCATTATGGTGAAAAGAGGCGCTCGTCAATTTTTGGGCATAATAAATATATTAAATTATTGACATCATTTTGAGGCGTAATTATTTGTCTTGACTTTGAATTTTTTTAAAAATACCCATCTTTCTTGAATAGAAGTCAAGAAAGTAATTTGCGAGAAAAGTAGTAGGTGGGGGTACCTGGTCAGGGGTAAAAAAAGTTAGCAAGAAAATGGCCGTAAAAGTTTGGTGACTTCTAAGCTTTAATAAATCAGGTGTCCTTGAAAACTGCAAGTTTACATTCTTAGTGCCATTTACCAACGTTTTTCCAGTAAAATCCACAGAGAAATGTTTCTTTCAAAGACCATGAACAGGTGTTGAGTCAAAAATAAAAATTCAATACAAATTGCTCTAAGAGCAGAACAATGGTGATTTTTTCGATTCCATATTTTGACACGGGCCTGATTTCCCCAAGACGCCACACATAAATATTATGTCGTATTGTCTGTGTAACAATCACACACAGAAATAGTCTGCCACGGACATGTCTTCATCTATCTGAACAGGAAAATTGAAGTTAGGGGGTTTTACTTTTACTTTTAGTAGAGGTTTTACGGCGTTCGCAACTGCATAAGGTCATATGAGCGCCAGAAGATTAGAGGTGTTACGAGAGAGTAACAGGCATAAGAGAGAAGAAGGGGAGATAAGAAAAACAGATGTTTGATAGGAAAGAAGAAGCAAACCACACCAGAGCACCCGCCAACCACCCACTGTTTGGGGGTTTATTAAGGTGTTTAACAACAAACACAGAACAACAAGAACAGTACATGTATAGAGAGGCACTGTGAAAAAAGTCAAAAAGACAAACCACATCAGAGGACCCAGCATACATAATAAAAGTGGGAGATAAAAAATACAACAAGACCTGGCTCTGTCAAAATGCTTTTATTAAATAGAAATGAGCATGAAACATGAAGATCAGTAATGGCTACAGCAAGGTACAGATGAAGTGAACAAAGAAGTACATGACATGACACATGCTGCTGTGGAGTAGAATCTCAGTGTCTGGGAGGAGCACATCAAAAGCAACCCTTTTTTTCCCCCCCTTTATAAACTTAATAGAGTTTAAATACACCTCTAACACAAACCTACCAACCACTCCATGCCAAAAGCACCCATTATAAACTTTATAGATTATATATACACCTCTAACTCAAACCTACCAACCAAGCTATGAACAAAAAGAGGAGCTTTCTTGAAAATCCTTCCAAAAGAATAGAAGTTTATTTTTTAAAAATAATTACGGTATGTAACCGTGCCAAAAAAATGTGTATTGCACACAAGCAAACAAAAATTTGTAATTTAATTAAATAAATTATAATAAGTCCCATTTGACCTGACGGAAATGGAATTCAAAAAGAAAGAAAAACAGATTTTTATGCAACTTTCATTGGAGTACTTGGCAGGTTCACAAACTCAAACAGACAGACCAGAACCAAATCACAAAGGGTAAAAATCTATTGCTGTCGTCCATTTAGAAAAAACAAAGAAAGCCAAAAACAAAACTTTTTTAACCTTCTGATCCAAAAATCGCGTGCTTGGCTCTGAGCATGTTTTAGGAGGGATAGATGGCCATACACCCAGTCTGTCCCCGTGGTTTTATGCACCTCGCAAAATTTAGCAAATTTGATATTTTTTGCATAATTTCTGATTATTTTCCTTTATCATTCTTTGTTAAAAATTAACAGAATCACATAATTTCACATTTTTGGGCTCGGTTTGCATAATTTCATAATTTTTCTTGCATAAAACGACGGGGACAGCCCAGTACATCAGAATTCAGATCCAGATATAAGAGGCGTGAGAAAAGATGGAGGTTGTTGTCACATGATGATAGATAACATTTATACACTGACTGTTGATAATAAGTGATGGTAAAACAAAAACAGAAATCATCTCTTTTTACAAACCAATGCCATCAGATACCGAGTCCCCCCCTGCATGAAAAGTCAAGAGTCAAAGAAACAGACAGACTAAATTTTTAAAAAGAGGATGTTTTCTTCTCAATACCAACATTCTAAAGATGTTTTCAAAAATTACATTCTGACCGATCCATCGTAAATATCAATGTAACAGAAAAACAGTACAAAAATGTGCAACAAAGAAGGAAACACATGTGAAATGAATAAAACAAATATTATTAAAATTCAAGCTTAATCGTTACATCTAGAGCTTTCAATGCGATCCAGGCGCAAAACACAGAAAGAAATTGAAGTAGATTTTATTTTTAACATCCTTCCTTTCCTGCTTGTGGCATCTGAAGTAAATTAAAATTGAAACCGTTTTGTTTGAAATAACTGCACTAAAACACAGAAGTATTTTATTTCTAACAGATTCAATTAAAAAAAAATATCTAGGCAATTCTTATAAAGCAGTAAGGAACCTTAACGTACAAACTATCTGTAGCCCCCCCCCCCCCCCCCCCTCACCCCAATACACTACTCATGCAGCTTGGTAACCTGCAGTAAAGAAAAACATGGGAGACCTGTGTTGTATTATTGCTCATGTACATTATACTGGAAGGTAACACAGTAGTAACTGTGTATTATCTTGTTGAAGTACAAGAGTGGCTTGTGGTACCCTGTACCGGTAACTTACACACATGTCCACAAGAGCATGGCCAACAACATAGAACTGAACAAACTGATAACTAGTCAACAAAGAATATGCTCCAGACTAAAAACACATTATCATTAAAATAAAGATAAACTGGACAAACAGTGGAGTTAGAAGAAAGAAAAAAAAAAGAGTAAAAATCTCCAAACATGTCATTCTGTGTCATCTTTTAAGAAAAACCGCACTGGTTTATAAACAGTTTGCATTCTTTTTATTTTTGTTCTCCCCCCCCCCCCTGTAATCATGCTGATTTCATTTCAGTTCAAGTCAATGAACATCATTATCTTTGACATGGGCTTTGAACAATGAAGTATGGTACACACATGCATGTACTTCAAAATGGCAAGACCACTAGTCTACATTAATGTGCATTTCATCCATAGTAAATAGAAGAGTATCCATTTGACATCCTTCCTATTGACAAGGTATGTTTCTACCCCTTCAAAGCCACATATATTGAATTAGGTACCTGGTACATCAGGAAATTGCACAATTTTTTATATCTTGATGTATCAAGACATGCAAAACCCAACATATATTACATATGAAATGGTTAAGCAAGCAAAAATGGTACATTCATTAACTACAGCGAGTACGGTGTGTTCATCATGCTAACAAGAACAGTACAAGGCAAAACTTTCTACAAAATGAAAATAATGCCCCCTGCTCTCATTCATAAAGTCGCACTCCCCTAAATACACGTCTAAAATTTCTAAAAATATTTACCCCTCCCCCATGCATATGAAATTGCAACAAATATAATGTCATCAGTTTTCAAATGAACTTCTAAAATACTAACACGGTGTCTTATTTATTTCCTTGCACTTGCATACACATGATTAAATGCAATAATCAGTGACACAGAAAGGATGAGAAAATCACCAGCTTAAGGTTTACGCAAAATCCTCTAACCTGTGCACAGAACTCCTCCATGATAAATATATATTATAGAAAGAAGAGAGAACTGACGTACATGTGTATATCATTGAGTATCAAACAAAAACACAGAAACCTTCATGACTTGCACACATCTTTGCTGGAATACAAAATTGTTTACAAATATAACATATCAGTTTGATCAAATAAATGCAATTTAGCCAACCTTGCTAGTGCTACGGTACGACGTGAAAAGCGCCGAACATACCATTTCAAGAGGAATATGATCAGTTACTAACAATATTTTCATAAAAATAAAAACAAAGACAAAAAAAGTACAGCCACAGTCTTTACAATACAGGAACACTAAGGTGAATACGACTGTTGACCTTTCTACATTTACAACATAGATCTAATAAAAACTAACCACAGCACAGTAGCGCCCACTTAAAAACAAAAATTTCTGAGAATTTCAAATTTTCTCTATTTAGTCATGTTTTCAGTTTTGAAAGTTTACTTTCTTTAGATTTACCACTGTTTTTGGATTAACCGTGTTTAGTTTACGAGGACTCCACTGTACATGTATAGTCTAACAAAACAACAACAAAAAATAGCGATAAAAAACAAAACATTAAAAAACAAGAAGCAGGTTTCCTATATATCCTACATGAACAAGAAGAAATTTCATCTCAAAAAGAAAAAATCTGTCTTTATAAAAGTAACAACTTAAAACTCTTTCTCAAACTGTTATACATGTACTGGGCTATAAAAAGAACATGAAATGAAGTTACACTAGTATGGGGACAGCAGCACTGTGAAGAGCACACTCTTTTTTACTGTATCAAAAGAATGGGAATTGGTAATCAAACAGCAAGATTACTTTCTCTTTTCACAGAACAGATCTCGTTGGCCCACTGAAGAAGAGTTGAAACTGTCACCAAAAAGAAATATGAATATCTACCAAATTACTACATGCAAAACAAACTTTTGACGACATAAAAGACAACCACCCCTCCTCCGTCTGAAAAATAAAATCAAACTTGTGCATGAATACGATTTGTTTTTGTAGCATAGCTTTTTAGATTGAAAAAAACAAAGATCAACATGCTGCAAAATACTAAACCCTCCTTTCACTCAAGAAACCGTGACGGTATCTTCTGAGTCCTCGAAGGCCGATGTGCACTCCTGGAAGGAGTTCCTTCTTGGCTGGACCCAGGACTCTCTTGGAGCTCTGACTTTGCCGCTGTCTCGGCAGCTCTGCTCTTCAAAGACTTCGGATCTTTCACGGGACGTGACGTTGCCGGTGTCGTTGCAAAGGGCGCCTTCCCCCTAACTCGCAATTTTTTATTTGCTGTGCCTGTTGTGGCAGGCGTATTGCCATTTTCGACTTTAGGAAGCGGAGTATCAGAAGCTTCCTGTGTTTTGCTGGTCTCAAGGGGAGGTTCATCAGTAGACTCCTCAGGAGCAGCATCCGGAGTTTCCTTCTTTTCCGCCTCCTCCTCATTACTATTCTCCTCCTTACCCTCTTCTTTCTGCGAGTTCTCTTTCGTGGCATGTGACTCCAGGTGTCTCAAGAGAGTGTCTTTATCCGTGAACTTCCTGCGGCAGATAGTACACGCCCATCCACCCGGCGTTCTTTGGCATCTTTCGTCCAACTCTTTCTCTTGTTCCTCTTCCACTAGAACCTCCTCTTCCATGCCCTCCCAGTCGGAGCCTTCCATATCTTGGTTCATCTGGGAGATCAGGCTCTTCCTGGGTGTCCGTGGAGACCGCGAACGTTTGGTCAGCATTGACATGCTCCTGGGGAAACTTTTCTTTCCTCCGTTTTTGTCGTCTTCACCGAGAGCGCCTGTGAGTAGAGTGATGCGCCCCGATGAATCCATCCTGATGGCGTCTTCGTGTTTCCTAATGTGCACCATCAGATTATGTTTCAGCGTGGCCACTTTGTTACAGATTTTGCACTTGAAACCTTTGCCAGAGGGAAGCCTGCTGAGAACTTTACTCTCCTCCCGACATTTCTTCTCGTGGTTCATTTTGATGACGACTCGGGAGAACGGAGCCTTGCAGATTGAGCAGAGAAATTCTTTACCATCTCCATCCATTCCCGTCTCTTCTTCCTCTATTCCTTCTTCGGAGCAGTGCATTTTCTTTTTGTGCATGTTCAAGAAGAATTTCCGGGAGAACGTGACGCCGCATTTGTCGCAGATGAACGGGGTGGCATGTGATTTCTTGTGCTTCTGAAGCATATACTGACAACTAAAGCACTTGTTGCAAATCTGACACTCAAACGGTCGCTGGTTCAGGTGAGAACGGATATGACTCATCATTCGATACTTCTTGGTCAATTTCTTGTCGCAGTGCTTGCAGTAGTAGCCACTCTTATCCTCCAAAACGCCGTAGTCTGCCGTTTCTTCGTCTCTCTCCTTGTCGCTGTGCTTGCGCTTGTGAGCTTCGAGCAGGAGCCTGTGGGAGAAGGAGGCCTTGCACATGTCACACCTGTAGGGCCGTCTGTGCATCAGGACATGCTTCTTCAGGGCATTGCTGTTGGGGAACTCCTTATTGCACTTCTGACACAGGAATGGCTTTTCTTTGATGTGGACTTTGACGTGGCGGTGTGCGTTGGCCCGCTGCTTGAACATCTTGAGGCAGATGCTGCAGAAGAAAGCTTGCTCGGTGGCGTCAAAATAGTACAGAGCATTGGGAGACTGAGTTGCTGGGGATACTTGTTCACTATTCGACGATTTTACCGCTTTTGGAGTCTGGAGGCTTCTGTGGGGCCATGAGGACCTCTTGTTGTCGTAGGAGTGGGTGCTGACGTGCTTGATCATGTTTCCCAGGCGCTTCATCTCAATGTGGCAGATGTCACACTTGTAGGTTTTGCCGTCGTCCAGGACGGTGTAGTTGAGGTTCTCGCTGTTGCCCAAACACTCGCTGTGCAGGTGCTTGATGAGCTGCACGTTGTGGGCGAAGGCGCCGTTGCACTGGTGGCAGCGGTACGGCTTGGTGTGCGTCTTCTTGTGCTTGACCAGCTCGCCTTTGTCCACAAACTGCTTGGGGCACTCGTCGCACACAAACGGCTTGTCCTTGAGGTGGTGGATGAGATGACGCATCATGTTCCCCCGCTGGACGGTTCTCTTGCCGCAGTGACCGCACTGGTACAGCTTGACAAACTCTTCAGGCACCGGCGGGATCTTCATGTCCGGCAGGTCATCCACGTCCATTCCTTCGGTGCCATCCGTGTTGGGTTTTGTGCCCACCGCCGCCTCCTCCTCTCCGGGAGCCCCTGCCTCACGCAGACCTCCTGAAGTAACTGTGAACAAAGGCTTCGAGTTCCCCACCACCTTCCCCTCGGCCTCGTCTGCAGCTGACGTCAAAACTTCTGTCTCGGGATTCGTTGTAGTCCCCGTGTCCACAACGCCTGACTCAGAACTGTTATCCTCCTCTTTCTTGATGCCAGTGACTTCGGCCGGGTCGGCCTTCATGATGCGGTGCTTGTACTCAAAAGTCTGGCCTGCCAGGGCGACCATGCTCATCTCCTCCACTCTGGTTCCGTCCCCATCCACAAACGTACGCATGGTCACCTCCTTACTGCTGGAGCCTGTTTTCACAAACGTCGTTCTCGCCTCGTGACGTTTCAAGTGAATCGCCAGCAAGGACTTGCGTAGAAAAGACTTCTTGCAGAGAAAACAAGGGTAGATACGCTTATGGATCTGAGTATGTTTCTTCAGGTTGCTCACGTCTTTGAAGCCTTTGTTACACACCTCACAGACAAAGGGCCTCTCCGAGCTGTGGTACATTTTGTGACGGATTAGATTGGTAGAACTGCTCAAGACCTTCCCGCAGATGTCGCACTCGTTGCTCTTAGTGGTCACACCGCTGCGGCTGTGCCTGCGCCGGCCCTGGACGTTGGTCAGCTCCAGCATCATATCCCCCTTCATGCCCTCCGGCCGGAGAATCTGGATGTGCTGCATCTCGTTATTTGGCCCCTTAAAGGCCACGCTGAACGAGCCGTCCTTGTTGTCCACAATCTCTGACACTTCCGTTTCCTCTCCCTCCTCCGCAGCTTTGACCAACCCCTCCATCCCGTCCCCCCCTAAGACAGCCATACCGCCAGGCACGGCGCTATCAGTAGTCTGCGTCTGCTGCACTATGGCTGCAGCCTGTTCCCCGACCGCCGCACTGCGCAGCAGACCCAGAGCTGCGTTGGTGGTGTCTGTGGTTGTCATGGCGTTCATCTTGGGCACCTGCTGGACGGGCTGCGTGAGCGACTTGACCGAGTGGATGACCGGCTCCAGGGGCTTCGGGGGGTCCAGTTTGATGACACCAGCCTCCTCCAGCTCCCTCAGGGGGGACACCTGGTTCAGTGTGATGTTGTTGGCCGGCTGACGACACAAAAACAGAAGAGAAACAACCATGAAAGGGTTTGGAACAGCTTGTAAGAAGGATCTTTAACATTCATATCATAGCCCTTGAACATAAAATTAAGGTCAAAACAAACAATGGAATTTAATTCTTAGACGAGGGGGGGTTAAATAATGCTGTTAGATAAACATTTCCTTCCATACTGACAAATGATTCCCACCTTAAGCCAAAGCGATGGGAAACACAATTATTTGACAAAAAATCCATTTTGAAAAAGAATGTAAAAACCCACCTCAACTTTTTTTAAAAATAATATTGTTCAAAATAATAAGATAAGATAAGATAAGATAAGATACATCTTTATTGTCCAGATCCTGGCACATTGGTTTGGTGTTCCATCACGAGTACACACACACACACACACACACGCACACACACACACGCACGCACGCGCACACACACACACACACACACACACACACAAACACACACACACACGCACACACGTGCACGCACATGCACACACAAGTAGGCTTACAATCACATACATAATATAAATGAGCAGCAACATAAACAATGATAATCGTAAGCTAGATACACACTCAATGTTATTTTGATGCATGCTCTAAGGTCGTTAGTACACTAAACAAGATGGTTAAGATGGAAGCATTTTGATAGATGATGGTAAAAATGACCTTCTGTATCTTTCTTTGTTACAGATCAGAAGCATGGGTCTTTTACTTCTGACTGATGTTTTTATTTGAGGGAACAAGGGATGTTTGTTGTCTAAAAAGATGGAATTAATTTTCTTAGTGCAAGCTGTTATGTACAATTCATCCAAGTAGGGAAATGAAGATGTTGAAATTTTACATGCTTTCCGTATTAGTCGATTTAATTTTTCTTTATCTTGTTGTCTTGTGTTCCCGGCCCATGCTGTTATACAAAAATCGATAATACTTTCTATGGTTGAATGGTAGAACATGGACATCAATGTTCTATCAACTTTAAAATACTTTAGCTTTCTAAGAAAAAATAGTCTTTTGTTCACTTTTTTATGCAGGAGAGAAGTGTGGACACGCCAGTTGAGTGATATCTTCAGAGGTTTAAGCCGACTATGTAGGACATCGATCTAACAATAATCTTCATCTTTTAAAATAACAAACAGAATTTAATTCTTCTTTTAATAAACAAAGAAATACTGAACTGGACACAGCACGAAAAAGTGAACTGTTTGCAAAATAAAACCAACTAGTTCATTTAGCTTTACACCAATTGCAAAACAAACAAACTTCTAAAGAGGCGCTACCTACAAATTAATTCTATTACCACAGTGGATGGAGTGAGGACTACACATTATATTCAGAAAAACTACAGCCCCAAACCAGGCAGGTAAAATGTTTGCTCAAGCTACAAACTTAATGAATCTTATTGGATACAGACTATTATAATGATGTAAAAAAAATATTCAAAGTGCAGAGAGAAACACTGAGGCCAACCTGCAAAACTTGCTTGATGGAGCCATCTTCTCCCAGCTGTAAGATATCTCTGGTCACAGTGACCCCACCCGGTGTTTCCGGTGGCAGTGTGATGTTCATGACAATCTGAGAACTTGGACGTTCTTGTTTGATTTGCTCCAGATGGGAAAACATGTGTTCCTGTTGCATAAATCAAAATATCAACCTTATCTCAAAGCCGAACAGACTTATATGTTCATCTTTACACAAAAATCATAAACAATTTAAATTCATGAAGCAGGACAATCTCTAACCAACAAAACATTTGCAAACCTTAATTAAACGTTCATCTTTAAATCAAAATCCTTAAATACAATTTAAATTCACGAAGCATGTAATCTATAATTAACACACTCAGTTACATGGCATAACATGAAAACTTGGTGTTTCTGTAATAGTCAAACCTTTCTTCTCTACACAGTCTAGAGGTTTGTGTACCGGAAGGTTCTATCTCATAGGGAGGTGTATTTGTAAAGGATTGTGGTGGCCAGTTGGGGGGGGGGGGGGGGGGGGGGGGGGGCAAATCCAATTAAATTGTGTTTATTTCCCCCCTAAAAGCTGACCAAGAAAACCAATAGCAACCTCTCATTTCACAACTAGTTTTCTGTTCATTAAAATCTGCTTTCAAAAGCATATATTTTATATTCAAAATTTTTACACCACTATAGTTTACTTGAAAATTCATCACTTCCACCCTGTGAACATTTTTGAAAAGGGGTCTCAGTCTACAGAAAAATTTAATCTATCACCATTACATAAAAATACGAACAAGAAAACTTTGACTGAAACAACACACATTTTTTTTAAAGCATCTGACTTCGGTTCTGGCCAATCCAGTCTAAAAAAAGTAGTTTACAAACCTTGAAAACTGTCTTCTCCAGAAACTCTAGCTCACACTGTCCACACTTGTAGGGGTTGACCAAATGAATAACGATGTCATTAGGCCCCACCTCCGGGGTCTCCTCCTCAGACATCATGGTCACTGTCTGTTGCTCCATGCTCTTCTACACACACACACACATCTGCTGGTGACGTCCGATTCAACTTGATCCACAAAGCCAGTCTGATAAAACAAGATATATTTAAATATGATTACTTAAGGCCCTTTAAAAAAGTATTTCTAAAACCTAAGTAAAAAAAATTTTTTTAACTAGCATTAAAAAGTCCTGTCTTTATCTCAGAGAAAAAGTAATTTTTTTTTTCGAACCACAACACTGAAACTATTTTTACTATGGTCCATAACTACATCAACATGGGCGCTTTATTACTGTATTGTACAATAAAACTTATGGGACTAACTGAAACCCAAAAATATAGAAATCCAAAGCGTATACATCTTTAACTCTAAGCATCCACTACTTTTGGAGGCTAATTTAGCGTGACATTTTTTCTGCAGAGAACACTGGGTTATTGAAACCACTGCAAATCAACAGTTTTTAATAAAATCTAAAAATGTAACGCAAAAATATCAAATTATGGTGAAACACTCCTGAACACCCCCCCCCCCCCCCCCCCATCCAGATATAATAAATTATTACATTATTACTTAGCCATAGCAATTAGGCCTGGTGGTAATTTACTTGTAATAATATTATAATAAAGACCGAAAGAAAACCTCTATCTAAAAAATTAGGCCTCATAATTTGTGTTGTGACAGTATAAAGTTGAAATCTGTGTAGATAACAATGTCAAGAAAGATGCTAGAATCTATTTGGTCTCAATTTACAACTGAAGATAAGATGAGTTGAAAGCAAAAATTAATAATTATTTATAATTTTAGCCTAGATCTAGAATCTAGATCTAGACTCTAGCTAGATCTATCTCTAGATTCTCGATCTTTTGGGGGGACTAAAAACTGTCGCAAACGAGGCCTACATCTATCTATTATTTTTGTGGCTTCAGCAGCGGCGACCCCCCTTTTTGTTGGCATTTTATTTTCGTATCTACATACACCCCCCCCCCCTTTTCTCTAAGTCAAGGGGTCTCCCCCCTGACAAAATTTTAATGAATAGATCTACCGGTCCGAGATTCTCCATTGAGAGATATTAAAAACGGGGAAATTATGAATTCCTAAGGTTGAGACACAGGCAAAGTCAGTCCGCTGGTCCGGTATTCTTCAATCTTACAGAAAATGCAATACAAACAAACAAATTATAGGTATTTTATAATTTATAGGCCTAGGCTAGGTCATTGTTATTGATATAAACAGATTCCTCTTTTGATTCCCATCAGTTTGATATATGACAATACATATTAGAGTAACTTAGAGCTTCACAGTAATGCATTAAATAGATGCACCCCAGGTCTAAAACAGAACAGGGAAAAATAATTATGTCCAGAGCTGGAAAAAATCGGACGGAATCATCAGTTAATAATTGATAATCATTCATGGGCAGATGCTTGCTATCTATTGTTGCCTAGCCAAGCACTTTAGATAGTTATAGTTCTTGCTGGACTTATGTGTTGTAGTGTAACTGGTAGATCCACTGTTGTTAATGTCCATCTAGATCTATGTATGTATGTGACTGAGTGACTTACCCCGTCCCGTGTAGCCTGGCCCTTCCCGGCCGCAAGCCGCAAAACAAGATCAACCTCGACACTGGAGCCCGCTCAAACTTCGAATTTCTAACCGTATTGGCCACATTATTTTCATTCCGTATACATAATAAGAGCAATTGACAAAGAGTATTGAAAAAAACTAATAAAACATCAATATTAATTTAAAAATTATATTGTAAACAACCGAGTAACCCTCGTCTGTACGGCCATCAACAACAAACGTTACTTTTCGTCTTCGCATGAAATCGTTTCCCATAATGGCGGCCAAAGCAACTGAAAAAGGCCCGCTTCATATCGAACTCGTGGCCTTGGAAAAAAGGGGACGTAGAGCTCGGCTATAAAGCATATAGGTTGCTCAACATAACTGTACCTTTTCAACAAGCTTTTTGGCTGGTGGGTGGCAATCAGTAAACAGCTTCCAATACCAAAACAATAAAATTCTTATGATAAAACATTCTACGTAAATGCAGAACCTGGGAATGGACGCTCTGAAAATTTTACCTCCCTTTACTTCAATTCAAAACTGCAAAACGGAATAAACGAAACAATTGACAATCATTGATTGAGGGCTGAGGGGAACCCGATTTGGGCGGGCAAACTTCGTCAAATCTTTAAAAACACGTTGTTTATATTTTTTAAGCAACTCCAAAACTTTAGCTTATTTTTTGCACTTAGGATTCGATTACATTCATCCTATCATAAAGGCAAAAGATAAAAGAAAACAAGCAATTTCTTTCTCTCGTCAAATTACAACTTACTGGTGAACTGTGGGCCAAGCGCGAGCAGATTACACGACAACTTAACAAGGGACACAACCATTAAAATACAATATATATTTTTACAGAAATGGAAAGCTATCTCTATTTATTTTTTTAAAATTTTGCAAAATATTATCATAATAACCAAAACTGTAGGCCTATTTAATTTTGTTTTTCTAATCCTAGCTGGGGGTTTTCAAATCCAATCCTAGCTGAGTCAAATGACGAAATCCCTTCCTGTGTGTTGTCGGAGATACTTTTTTTGTCTCCGGTGTGGTTCTATCCTGAATGATGACCGTCGAGTGAATACCCCGTGTAGACTTAATTATTAAACTTATATCCTAGGTTGTCGACTGTCACGGCAGCCTCTCTCTCTCTCTCTCTCTCTCTCTCTCTCTCTCTCTCTCTCTCTCTCTCTCTCTCTCTCTCTGCCCTCTATAAAAACTTTACTTCGCTGGTACACCGAATAGACACACAATTATATGAAGGAAAAACATCAGTCTCACCTTGTTGTGTTTCCAGAAAATAATATTATACACAGTTCAGTGTTTCGCCCTCAACGGGCTTCCTCAGGAACATTCACAAAAATAACAATCATCATCATCATCGTCACCATCATCATCATCATCATCATCATCATCATCATCATCATCATCATCATCATCATCATCATCATCATCATTGCTGTCGTCGTCGTCGCTCGTCTTCGTCGTCGCTCGTCTTCGTCGTCATCATTATCATCATCACCATTAGATTCATCATCTATTCATAGTTATCAGCAGGATTCCCAGAATCTGCTCGTCTAACCCTAATTGCATTTATTAGTGAGGGTTCTACGAGGGCTTCTTCGTTGTAATTTAATATTTCACAAAACAGGTAGGCCTACCCCAGTGATAAATTAAACAAGCGACAATCGTAAAGTAAGTTCGATTGTTTGTTTGGGGGGGGGAGTGGAGTGCACGCGCAATAGAACACCTTTGGGACATCTTTCAGAGGCGTCTCAACCAACTCCAGCTCAGACCCCGGACAGCTGCACAACTGGGTGCTGCTATTCTTTAGGAGTGGGCTCAGAACCACGTCAACTGGCGTCATCCACAGAGGCAGCGTGTGCTCTTCAGCGACAAGAGTCGCTTCTGCATCGGTCCTGACAATAGACGGGTCCGAATTTGGCGGACTGCCAACTCAATCACTCTGTCCACTCTATGTCCCACAGATGCACCGCTGTCATCAACCCTAATGGGGGCCTTACGACCCGAAAGAGAGGGAGGAGCAACAAAAACAAACAAACAAACAAACAAACAAATACAAAAACAAACAAACACTCCCCCAAAAAACAAAAAAAAACAACAAAAAACAACAAACAAACTGCTGAAAACGATAAGTTAGCGTCGTACATAGAATTCACACAGGTTAAGCTATTTGTGGTTCTGCTATCAACATCAAGCTTGAATTTACGCACTTGATAAAAACGTTCAAGTCTCATTTTCGACCATGATGCCAGCGCTGTCAAAGTCAGAAGGACAATGACATTGTCAATGACATACAATCTTTATTCGCCTCGCAGGGAGAAATTTGTCTTGGTCATTAACAAGGTTAGGTGCACTCACGCATACACTCACAACAAGACATGACATTAGTAAATATACTCTGTCGCATTTTTAAGTATACACATTTTAAAGCATAATTTAAACAAATTTATGTCACCAGTTACTTTCAAATTTACACACTGACTACATGATTTACCTGTCGCAGGTGAGTTGTTTTCAGATTTCTGAACGTGCGAGTGGTTTTATTACTGCATGTGTGTTACATGTTTTAGCGTTTTTTAAGAGTTAACCATGACACGGCAATAATAAGTTTTAAAAAGAAGCACATATCGAAGCTTTTGTCATTTTTGTAACAATTCGCCCGTGTTAAAAAGTTGTGTTATCTACGTTTCATGATACCACGCTTAAGAGAAAATGTGCGAAATCAGCTTGTTGGAATGATCCGTGGGGGTGCCTCAGTATCCATTGCTACAAGACATTTTAATGTAACAAGAAGAACTGTGTACGCAATAATGGATCTTGAAAGAACAACAGAATCACAAAAGGATCGATTCCGTCGATTTGGGAAGATAAAAGCTACTTCAAGAGAGGGTCTTTTTATACACCTGCTGCATCTACGGAATCTTTCAAAACAGCAAGACAAACCAGAGATGAGTTTAATCCAATATAAAAAAAACGACTGTACTGAGACGGCTGAAAAAATTTGGACTCCGAGCAAGGCGCCCAGCTCACTGCATCAGATTGACGCCCTACAACATCAGAAACAGGCTTGACTGGGCAAAAATGCATTCAATTTGGTCTCGCCTGGTATGGAATAATCTTCTCCGGCGAATCCAGATTTCTTTTGGAATATCAAGATGGAAGAACACACGTATTCTGGAATGTAAATGAGAGGGTCGTTCCTCAAAGCCTAGGTCAGACCAGAGCCTTTGGTGGTGAAGGTGTGATGGTGTGGGGAGGAATTTCAGCTGCTGCCAAGACCCCACTTATGACAGTACGTGGCAATTTATTTGACAGCACACCGATACATTGACGAGATTCTTCGACCACACGACGCTACAGTCATTCAAAACCAGGGACTAACCTTTATGTATAACAAAGCCCCATCCAGCGCATAGAGTTCGTCTAACCACCCAGTTCCTACTTGAAAATAACATCCCAGTTCTTCAACAGTGGCCAACCTACTCACCTGACTTGAATCCCATTGAGCATCTATGGCACTTGCTCGATCGCTCATTTGAAGGAAACAATACCAGCCTCAGACACTTCCTCAACCTGAGAGAGCATAGCATGAAGAGTGGAATAACATCCCTCAACAGGAAGTGAAACGATTAGTTAATTCCATGCGGTGACGATGTGAGGCCGGCATCAGTGCAAGAGGACATCATAGGCGCTACTGATCGTGTTACTTTTGTAGACCACCCCCACACTCTTATAAGTCGGGAATAAACCTGTTACGTTAAATTTCCGTATCGCTGTTGCTTTTTTTCGTTTTTAAAATTGATTTGATTAGTATTCCTGAATGTTTTAAGAATATCGGCTGACTCTAAAACTAACTATTTTCATTTTAACACAGTGTATACTTAAAGATGGGACAGAGTATACATGACAACCCGCTCAGTAAAACATTATCTCTCTCTCTCTCTCTGTCTCTGTCTCTGTCTCTGTCTCTGTCTCTCTCTCTCTGTCTCTCTCTCTCTCTCTCTCTCTCTCTGT
>NW_004797339.1:206550-208857 GCF_000002075.1 Aplysia californica | reverse complement strand
ATTTTTATTTATTTCTTTGAGGGGGGTGTTGTTGTTTTTTAAATTAATATATTCTTCTAATTTTTTTAGACTTGTCAGTCTTTTCCAGCAATTTAAAAAAATATATTTGGTTAGCATGAAAACGAAAAATTTAATCAGAATTTAAAAAGTGTCCCCCTTCTTTCTTTCTTAAGCTCTACGATGCTGCTTTGTAACTGTTTTCTCTCATCATTCGTAAAAGCAGGTCGTCTTTGCGCAAAACAGGTGCCGTAATTCACGACGAGTTGCGTGGACATAGCCTGCCCCCCCCCCCCTTTTTTTTTTTTTAAACTCCCACAAAACTTGTAGTTCAGAGCCGCGGCATTGCTCAAAGTGAAAACGACGCCAATCAATCTTGACCACTTCCGACTGTTCGGCCTCAGGGCCAATAACTCTGTTCCTTGAAAAGTTGCGAGGTGCAATAAAAACGCGATGGATTTGCGTCACCCCCCGCATGGAGCCGCTAAAATCAACTCCTTAATTGTGCTCATCATGGAGACATTAGAGGCCAGCCTCCTGGGCGCGCAGTGCTCACGGTGGTCCTAAAGACCGTGACCAGTTGAGGGAAGTCACAAGAAACTGACTGTAAATGGAAGTCATAGTCATAGGCATAAGGGCCCTTTGTAAACATGTGGGTTATTTCGTGTACAAAGGAAAAAGTTGTGGGAGACTTGTATTCAAAGATCGTGAGCGGGTGTGGAAGTATCAATTTATCAGTCTGTTACAAACATACCGGCATTAAATATTTTTACGTTAATTAACGTTCTGTCTGAGTTTTTATTTTGATAACATCAGACATTAAGTAGTCAGTATTCTTTCTTTCTTTCTTTCTTTCTTTCTTTCTTTCTTTCTTTCTTTCTTTCTTTCTTTTATATATATTATATCTTTTTCATTCATCCATTCATTCATCCATTCATTCATTCATTCATTCATTCATTCATTCATTCATTCATTCATTCATTCATTCATTCATTCATTCATTCATTCGTGTATGTCTTCTTTATTTCTTATTTCCTGTCTTTCTTTCTTTTCCACATTTTTTTCTCACTTCCCATCTCCTGCTCATCACTTTGTGAAATTTTGTACGTCAACAAACTAACAAACACACACACCAACAAAACTTCGACGTAATGCAAAACTCATGCCCTTCCTAACTAAATGCTGCTAATGTGACAGTAATTTGAAATTTTGTTACTCTTGATTGAAGTGAAGCTTACTGAGCCAGTACAAAACAAAATACCATGTTTTAATATGTACACCTGCTTAGTACATAGAATTAGTATGCTACTTATAAATTTATTATAATCAAATTGGAATTAAGAGTGACACACCCAAAGCTAAAATCAACTGATTCCCAAGTTCCAAAGTAGACCCATGTTTAATTGATGTTGGAACAACTATTTACAGACAAAGTGTACTGTATATAAGAGCCACAAAACAGCGCAGGAAATATTATTCCATGACGTGTATTGGTACCTTACGTAGGCCTAGAGGGAAAAAAACAGAGCCTGAGAGACTTGCTGTTCCGAGCACTTGACTTCCGAACTGTCTACCCCAAGTCAGTAACACCCAGTGCACACTGTCAATCTGATTTGTCGGATTGAGCCGGATTCAGCCTGATTTTCCTTCACAGATTAAATAAAAGCTGCCATTTTTGCTCAATATATCCGATTCAACTCGCGACCTTGAAAAAGAAACATAAAATTTGATTTTTGAAAACACAGTCGAATTTTGTTGAATTCGGTCGTATTGTTATCTTTTACCCCACCCATGGAAAGAAATATGGCTGGCTTCGACTCAATCAAATGAATCAAACTGTGAGTGCGCACTGGGTATAACATGCACGAGAAAACAGAACCCCTATAGGAGTCTGAGAGACGCGCTGTCCAAAGCACTTGACCCTTGCATCGTCTCGTCTACGCTAAGTGAAATCATAAATACACCTCGCTAATGGCGGTGCAGCACATCCCCTGAGCACATCCCACAACACCTTGCCCTGTCTCACGGGGCCGATTGTGTTCTGTCTCCGGGGAGACTTGGTGTGAGGCCAACACCTTCAAAGACTGCTCAACTTCTCAGTGTTCTCGCCAAGAGTCAACGTTTATGACTGGATTAACGAGGCCGATTAGTTCTACCATCCTAGCGGGGAGTAGCTCCTCTCTTGTGGCGAGTACCGTTGTGGCATTGCACGTGCATGAAAAGAGTTGATTGTCGCTAGTGGTTTCTGGGACAGGGAATTAGTAGAGGGTGCAGTCCGAGATTCAAGTTCCATCTTCAGTGCAACCCCCC
>NW_004797339.1:202704-204901 GCF_000002075.1 Aplysia californica | reverse complement strand
GGGCGTTGGAGGTAGAGTCTGGGTGAGCCTAGGCCACATCAAATATTCTACACAAAAAAGGTTTCAAGTGTGTTTTAAAGATACAATTATCGAATCTTTTCAGTCTGTATTAATAACAGTTCAGAACATGAATGGTTCTATAGTTCAAGATAGGCTACTTGGCATAAAGGTCAGTGTAAGAAAAACGCTTAACTTTGATGTCAAGTAGGGACTGTGAGATATCGTCCCACGGGCCCCAGTTTGCCCGCGGGCAGCGAGTTTGAGACCCCTGGTCTATGAAGGCGACGTCTACGAACTGAGAGATGCTATATTTTTTAGAAGCCCGGTCGTTTCTGAGAAGTGAGAAAGAGATTCTAGATCTGTTATAAGTCCAGTCGTTTCTGAGAAGTGACGGAGAGGTTCTATATCTGTGAGAAGTACCGTCGTTTATGAGAAGTGAGAGAGAGAGAGGTTCTATAACTGTGAGAAGTCCAGTCGTTTCTGTACGCCATGTCTCTCCGATGACGTAATTCCTCTCAGCTGGCTGGACGTCAGGCTCAGACGGTCAGGCGAAAACGAGGTCTCCGCAGCACAGACAGTGTTCCATGACGTCACAGTGGGAACGGACGATGTACGCCGGGAGTTTAGATTGTCACCAGAGAGGTCGGTTGTCTTGCTAGCATTTCCAGAGTAGGAATAATATCCCGTGCTCTCGTCGTATGTCCAGTTGACGGAAGATGGCGTGGTCGAATCTGGCGGAGGGAAGCACTTGTGGAAGAGTGTGGAGTTGGAGGAAGCTAACAGTAGCCTTGGTGATGTCGCTTGTTGGTCAGAAGTTACGGCGTGGGGCTTGCGTTGAGTAGACGCTACTTTTCTCTTACAGGGTTTCGCATCTTTGTTTTGGTAGTCACGACTTGGCCGCCATTTTGTGGAGTCGCAGACGTCACGAAGAGAAGAGGAGGATGAGTCGTCAGAAAACACACCACTGTCTGCGAGCGTGCTCTGTGACGTGTCACTGCCGGCGACTGTCTGGCTCGTGGTGTGGGGGAGAGGGTTCAGAGAGGAGGGGTTGGGGGCGGGCACGACAGGGGAAGGAGTGTAATAGTTGTTTGTCCGTGTGTCATTGGTCTCTGGTGACCGAAGGCGGAGGTTCGGACCTCGTTGACCACAAGGGGTTGAAGTCCAGAAATCATCACCGTTAACTGAATGCTGATGTTGTGGGTTGATGTGACGGCTTTCAGAGACAGAGTCGTTGGGGACTGCAGATCTTATATCTGTATGTTTGGAACTATCCAGACCCGAGTTGGGTCGTTTGAACAGATTCTCTTTGTCCAAAGTTGCGTTGTTGGAAGCCGCGACGGGTGGTGTGGACTGTAAAAAATTCGGAGTTTCGTGGATGGAGGGTGTGTAGTGGAGGCTAGGGTTCTCAGCGGCAGGGTGGGGAGGGCGATACAGCGAGTGGGACCAGTGGGCGTGAGAAAACTGTGATGGCTCTGACCACACCGACTCGGAGGTCTCATTAGAACATCTCTGGTAGGGTGAACCCTGATTAGACGTCATCAACATGGCTGAATGGTTGCCGAAAGGATCAGGGCTAGGTACGTGCGTGGGAAGATTCGCAGAGGCAGCAAATTTTGGAGGGCAAGAAGAACTGTGAAACTCGTTACAGTGACGGAACGAAGTCATGTTATTACTGTAAGGGATCAGAGGGAAGACATTATGAGCACCATGTTCTCCGAACCCGCTAACTGTACCCTTGACGTCACTGGTAGCTTGCAGGCCATAGCGTCTGACGTCATCGAGTCTCAGAATTTCTGTCAGGGTCTCGATGCGTTGCATGGCGGTTTTCAGAATCCACATCTTGGAGCCTACTTTGTAAGGCAAGGGTTCGAGACTGGGTACGTCTGATCTGTTGTCGTCGTCTCCACAGCCTGTCTCCCGGAGCACAGAGTGCAGGATCTTGAAGAAACCAGCCAGGTTGTTCTGCCGCGCACGCTCCTTTAAGGGGAGGAGCAGAGGAATCAAGGAATTGTTTTAGGAAGCAGTTAACATTCATATTTCTAAACTTCTTGTACACCCCACACCGCCCCCAGTCCCAGAAAAATAAACGTACAAATCCACAACGAGCAAAAATACGATGAAAGGAATAAGAACGACAGCTGTTGTGTTGTTGTTGTTGTTGTTGTTGTTGTTGTTGTTGTTGTTGTTGTTGTTGTTG
>NW_004797339.1:200693-201935 GCF_000002075.1 Aplysia californica | reverse complement strand
TGTTTGGGCGAAAGTTAAGCAA
The DNA here is from genome assembly GCF_000002075.1 of Aplysia californica. Classification (NCBI taxonomy): domain Eukaryota; kingdom Metazoa; phylum Mollusca; class Gastropoda; order Aplysiida; family Aplysiidae; genus Aplysia; species Aplysia californica. The sequence goes on along the minus strand of NW_004797339.1, from coordinate 201,913 downwards.
TCAGGACAACCCCGACTTCTGAGCTTGATCAATTTAGAACCCAAAAAAAGAAAGAAAGAAAAAAAAAAAAACTTGAGAACTGCCTCTGAGTTTAATTCATTCAAAATAATTTCGAGATGTAAATCTACTTCTTAAAAAATGGGGTTTTCTTTTGAGCTAAAAACAAACATCTTAATTGGGATTTACATATGAGCCTAAGTAATGAAATAAAGCAATGTGGTATACTTTTTAGCATATTATACCCTGTATAATTTAGAGAGAAAAAAACCCAGTATAATTTGTTCTTACTAAAGCGTTTGATTGCAGCCTCCTCCTCTCAGCCTCCTCTTCAGACAGCCCTTGCAGTTTCTTCGATCGTTTTCTTGGGGGTTCCTCCAACTCTCCACAACTCTCAGAATGTCCGGCATCAAGTTCAGAAGGTTCAGGTTCGCTCACACTGTCGTCCATTTCTCTCTTTGTCATTGACATATGATTTTTGGCCTATTGCTTATGCCGAAGAACTATATTCTATCTCGTCTTTGCAGGGTTTTTTTAAAACACACGTACACGTAGTTACAAGTAAATGTCTTTTACTCAGTCGAAGTACGATACAAACAGGTTTAATGCAGTGCTGAATAGATAAGCCCTATCTATTATAGTATACTGCATACAATTATATCGCAGATCTGCTGTGCATGGTTTCTGGTGGCCTGTGTTGCTGCATGAAGCTTCCAGCACTGATTCCATCACAAACATGCCCGAGGCCCTTTTTGCTCCAACTGATAAGGCATTTAGGATGAGCATAATTTTATCAAGGAAAACATCAGAAAAATGCACACAGAGATAATTTGCTATTAAGCGTTCTGTTACCTCCAGCGACTCACGCCCCTCCTTAGCCACGCCCACTGTGATCCTTCTGCCAATCAGAGCCCATCACTCAGGTTCAGCACGTCACACAGGTCCGATAAGGCGGGAAGGTGTGAAGACACCACAGGAGGCTTTGAGTGTAATTAATTGATTGGCGTTCTCGTTTCTCGCTCATCAGGACTGTGCTACTGCTGTGATTTGCCGAGAACGATGAGTGACCCTTGAGTAACCGCTGGTCACTGGGTGGCATGCGGGTGGTCCCGAAAAACTTGCTAATTTGCATCTCATTTCCTTTTCTTGCGTGCCGTTATTTTGTTTTTGTTTGTTTTTTTTGTTTTGATTGTTTTTTTAAAACCTGAGCGGGAAGAGGGGGG
>NW_004797339.1:197838-198917 GCF_000002075.1 Aplysia californica | reverse complement strand
CCCCTCCCACCACGAAAAAGAACTGACTGTTAAAACAAATAGGAAGAAGATGAATCTCCCAGCTCCAATATACCCCCCTAAAACAAACAAACAAACAAACAAAAAACAAACAAAACAAAGTGTTCAGGCAAACAAACACACATACATACATACATACAAACAAACTACAAAAACAAAAGTGTTACGGCAAACAAGCAAAAAATCAACGTACAGCCTTTAACGGTACCAGCATGATACAATATATGGATACACACTATGTATTTGGTGACATCCAGGATTCCTACACCGTTCCTGTACATAAATGCAGGAAAGACATTTCCCTCCTTTTTTAAAAGAAAAAAAAGGAAAAGAAAGAGAAAAAAAAACCACAACTAAAAATCTCTGTCTTCTCATCAACCTTTGCGCGGTCTCAACAACACAGAGCGCACTACACAAAACCACAGCATCTACTCAAGTAACAGACAGACTTTAGGTAGCACGGCAAGTAGCCTCTAAGATGCTAATGAGGTAATCTCATCATAGTTTATGAATAATTATGTTATCAGCTCTTCGAGGGAACAGAACAGGTTCCTTCTTCAGCCCCTCACTCACTTACGTTTTCGCCAAAAGAAGCTCGGCGGGCTAAAACAGCCATCTCATCGGCATAATTTATGAATGATCATTACCAATTCTGCGAGAGGAGATAACAGGTGAACAGGTTGTTACTTCAGCCCTGCGTTAGAATGTTAGAAAGACCACCATTCTCCTCGACTTCCTCATACCGTACCTAGCAGACCGCACGTAGCAGACTATAAAACTATAAGGCTGGGAGCCCTTGACATCCCAGAGAATCCTTCACTCTGTCTTTGATGGTCACCGTCTCAGCTGACCAGCGTCCCACCCAACGCCCACCCCACAATGCTTTGCATTTAGACTGAGCTGGTTCTTTGAAGTTCATAACGGCGTTCTGCGGTGAGGGCCTTTCTCACACTTTTGTTTAAACTATGTAGTGTTCTGGGAGAGAGAGAGAGGGAGGGAGAGAGAGAGAGAGAGAGAGAGAGAGAGAGAGAGAGATGGAGAGAGAGAGAGAGAGGGAGAGA
>NW_004797339.1:195759-197620 GCF_000002075.1 Aplysia californica | reverse complement strand
AGAGAGAGAGAGAGAGAGAGAGAGAGAGAGAGACTTTTCCACAAGCATCCCTGGTGTAGAGGCTCTGAGTGTCACCGCCGCACGCAGATGTTCATAACGGAACTCTACTGGGTTTTTTTTCACCTTTTTGTTTCAGTAGATTTCTCGGACACAGAATCTTTTTGTCCAGTGTCTTGCGGAGTAGCGGTTTTTATAAGCAGTTCACCGTCACTCGCTGAATGATGTTCATAACGGCACTATACAAGGGCTTTTTTTCCCCACATTTTTCTTTCAGATTTTTTTTTAAAGGGGGGGGGGGGGATAAAGAAACTTTTCAATCAGCATCTGTGGTTTAGCAGCTAAGCGCTCCACACTCTACAGTCACACACAGAAGACATAAGTTCAATTTTCGCATGGGGAGAAGTTTTATTGAGTATCTCAGTCTGTAGGCTGGCAAATTGTGTATTCAAATGCTATCTTGTTTAACACTATTAATTATTCAGTTGTCTTTGGACCTTATAATGCTTCAGGAGAGGAATTCCAAAATTTTAATTACTGTTTTGCGACAAATAAAATATTTTTATAATTTGGGAATACGAGGAAAACAGAATGTTTCCAAAACTCTCAAAACATAGCGCACGTTTTCTTCACAAAATTAAAAAGAATAAGAACAAGTTTCTGTATTTGACCTTTATTGTCGAAACATTTTATTTTTTGTGCTGAATAACAATGTATATATATAATATATATGTGCAACCAGTTCAAGCCAACAGACCAACAGGCTTTTTAAAAGTAGTTTAATTCGAGGAATTACTATTATTTTTTAAGAAAAAAAAATAAGGCATAGAAATAATGGATAATCACAGACCCGGACAGGCTAAATTCATACTGATATTTATTATTCCCCAGGGACAAGTTATGCAGATGTTTAAGAACAGAAATGGCGGAATAAGCCAAAACTGTTATCGATTAAAAGTCGACAATTTAATCCCAAAGCGGCCATTTCCAGGTCATGCCTTCTTTGAGGTAATTATGCAATGCCAAGGTTGCACTGGTAATTCATACAATGTTTAAGTTGTGCTTATCCACAATTTCAAGGTTACAAGAGGCAACATATCAGTGTTATACAAGTGATGGATACACACAATGTCTTGGTAGTACAAAAAGTGGATTAAATACACATACATCATACAGTGGTAATGTTGTGCTAAAAGTCAATACATCAAATGTCAAGGTTGTACGGTACTGATAGTAGTAATTTATATATTAGGTCTACATACACAGTTAAAAGTTTTACTTATGAAAAATGCATACAATTTCAAGATTGCACTGATAGTAAATAAATGCTCGGGCTGAACTAACACAGTGTCCATATTATGCCAATACACATAGGCCTACAATGCATGCTAACAGTTGAACGTACAACATTCTGGTTGAAAATAGACACTCTTATTTATACTGAGCGTCTAGGGTTGAACCAAGGAGTTTAGAACTAATAATCTCCTTGGGTTGAACTAAATAACGTCTCACATAGGCCGACTTAGTTTTCCCGGCCTGTGTTACCTTGCAGGGTCGAGGTAACGGTAAAGCAAACGTTTTTCTCTCGTTTGTTGTAGGCCTATTATCTGTTGTATGGTTAAGCTGTTTTTGGCTAATATTTCTCTTACCCCATCTTTCCATCCTTTTCCTTCTTTCTCTGTTTACGTCTGTTTATATATACAGCGTCAAAACTAGACTAAAACTAAAGATTCCCTGCTGGTAATCCGCGTCAAGTTCTTGATTTTATAAGGCTAAGATTAGACATTTTCTTTTTAGAGAAAATCAACTCAGGTTGGGGGAGGGGGAGTGGGGCACCAAGAGAAAGAGGAGGGAAAAGGAGAGG
>NW_004797339.1:190594-193077 GCF_000002075.1 Aplysia californica | reverse complement strand
TGAGAGAGAGAGAGAGAGAGAGAGAGAGAGAGTGTGTGTGTGTGTGTGTGTGTGTGTGTGTGTGTGTGTATGTGTGTGTGTGTGCGTGTGTGTGTGTGTGTGTGTGTGAGAGAGAGAGAGAGAGAGAGAGAGCGTGCGTGAATATTGTTCGTACATGCATTTATGTAAAGCGCCTAGAGCTGTGTTTACTCGGGAGTGGGCGCTTTAGAAATGATCTTCATTATTATTTTTTAAATTACTTTTTGCAAGATAGATCTACTTGTAATTAATTTTCAGTAAGGGAACGCAAGAAGAAATCCCACATGGCAAGAGATCAAGGGGAACGCCACGTGGGACCTGGAGAAGCGTCATGGAAAGTGATTGATCGGGGACTCCTGAAATATCCTTTCGAAAACTTCCAAACTTTATCAAAATGATCAAGACGCTGTTGTACTGGGTAAATCACACGATATCATACACGTACTTATACTTTCATTGATAGCGTCCGGATGGGGTATGTCTCGATACTGCCCAACCCGACAACGCAGAGGAGTCAATATTCAGAAATTGTTAAATATGTCGTTGTCAGAATAATGTATTTTTCTACTGGGTTAAGTCTAGCCTACATGTTAGGAGTCTGACATACCCCAACAGCGCTTCATACTTTAGGGTACATGTCTAGAGGATTTGTTCGGGATTTAGCGTTGGGATTGCGACGGTTCCGGTTATGAAAATCAATGTTAGAGTTGTTTCTGTGTTACAACATTTTGGAGAGAGTTCCATTAGTGTGATATCACATTGTATGAGTATCAATTCTTTTTTGGCTCCGCCGTGGTTGTCAAAATAATATCAGATCAAAGTGTTAGCGCCCCCTCTCCCTCCTCCGTCGAGCCCTTTTTATCATGCAGCATTCTAGTCTCATTTTAGTCTATAAATAATAAATACGAGGTGCCTATTGGGGACCGGGTCGGGGCGGGGCGATTTGCTAGCCAGATTGAGGGCGCCAAGCGGCTATCGTGGCACAAGCCGATCGTGCCCGACTCATCGCCTCAAAAACAAACGCATTTGTTTTCAGTTTTCAGGCGACGAGTCGGGCGATTGTCCCCGACCTAACCCGATCCGACCTGACCCGATCCGACCTGACCCGATCCCACCCGCTATGGGCACCCGGTACATAATTAGAGAACCGATCCCCCCCCCCCCCCATGGGCACTCCGTATTACGTCACAACTCACAGTCGAAGGCGTCGGAGGAGTAGTGGCTCCCATCTAGCCCGACCAGCACACGGCGAGGGATGAACACCTGGTCCGCCATCTCGCTACAACGTCACGACACACTCACGACACCGAGATGAAGTACCGACACGTCACGCTGACAGCACCGACACGTCACTGTGAAAGCAAAGGCACGTGTTACACTGGCTGTTTCACTGACACGTCACATTGACAGCAACGACACGACACGCTGACAGTAACGACACGTTATACTGAAAGCAACGACACGTTACACTGAAAGCAACGATACTTTAGACTGGAAGCAACGACACGACACATCACACTGACAGCAACGACACGACACGTCACACTGACAGAAACTACACGACACGACATGACATGACACACTGACCACTGACAGCAACGACACGACACGTCACACTGACAGAAACTACACGACACGACATGACATGACACACTGACCACTGACGGCAACGACACGACACGACATACTGACAGCAACAACACGACACGTCGCACTGACAGCAATGAAACGATACGTCACACTGACAGCAACGACACCTTGTCTTCCAGAAAACGGTTAGTACGTCTCCTCTCCAAACACAACCTTCATCCGTCTGAAGAGATTCACACTCACAAACACTCGCAAAGTCACGGTACGAACCGCAGCAGGTCACTGTAGTATTGTATTATTAGTATTACACAAACGTCAGCAGAATAAATTGTGGTGGAGATCAGATATGGTTCGAATAATCCCTCACATATATAGCGATATTGGAGGTCGGTCCAGTGATGCTCCACGAAATTAATTATGTAAATATTTCCAGTGGTAAGTTCACAACAGTGTTTCTGCTTACAAGCGTCGGGTTTCAGGACTCTGTGTCGAGTGGGCCCAACAGTTGACCGCACACGACTGTATTGTATTTCTTCTTGGCGTGGTCCAGGGGTGAAACATAGGCTTACAGCACACACACACACACACACACACACACACACACACACACACACACACACACACACACACACACATACACACACGCACACACATACACAAACGCATACACACACACAAACGCACACACACACACACACGCACACACACACACACACATACACAAATGCATACACACACACGCACACACACACGCACACACATACATTATCTCAGACAGACACATACACAGTCACTCACACACGCGCACTTTGGGGTGCTCTCTGACACATGTATACAGAGAATAGAGGATGCGGGAAAAACTCAAAGGTCCTTTC
>NW_004797339.1:186856-189844 GCF_000002075.1 Aplysia californica | reverse complement strand
AGATAGATAAAAATAGATAGATAAACAAAGAGTGAGACGAGAGAGAGCTAAAGAGAGCGAGAGAGCGAGCGAGCGCGCGCGCGCGCGCGCGAGAGAGAGAGAGACAGAGAGAGAGAGACAGAGAGAGAGAGACAGAGAGAGAGAGACAGAGACAGAGACAGAGACAGAGACAGAGACAGACAGAGAGAGAGAGAGAACTGTCACAGTAGCCTATTAACAAATTACGGGGTTGGGGGGGGGAGTAGTTAAGTGTTTTACGACGCTCGCAACTGCATAAGTTCATGTGAGTGCGTGGGACACATTAAACATTCTCAGTTAATAGGAAATATTTAATTTTACTCGGGTGGCGGCCGAAGCCTACTCTTATCTATTTTTGATCATCAAGGGATCTTTAACATGCACAACTTGCACACGGGACCTCCGAGATTCTTCGCCCTTATCCGAGAAGGCTTGGTATGTATCTCACTTACCTTAAGATCAGGGGTCTGGCTAAAAGACAGCAGTGAGGAGTTACTAAGGAGGAACCAAGGAGTAGCAGTTGAAAGGCGGCAGCAAGAGTCAGGAGTCAGGGGCCCAGAGGAAGGGGCAAAGGAAGTGAGGGGTTGGTGGCAAAAAGTGGAGGCGAAAGCAGACGACACAACATTGTTAGAGAGAAGGAAAGGACATGAGAGGGGGAAACAATTAGAAAAGAAACTTTTCCGTCGCTATCCGGATTCGAACCGGACCTATTTAATAAGAGGTGAACACCTAAACCTCTGGACCACGAGAGCCCGGTATAGAGCCTATTTTGGGGCGCGAGGTACCAACACCAAAAGCAAAATAAGACGCTTTTGAGAATTGGTACATGAATCTATTATCTTGAACTTAAACAGTACCCCAGCGTATTATTTTTTACAAAAATAATGAGATGTAAGCCTATATCCGTAGTATAACATGTAACTCAATTTCTGTAATAACCAGTTAACGTTCTTTCATGTCCAAACTGTGTGGTTTTGTAATGTTCTGATATCAACATACACGAAGGCACCTGTTTACTGTAATAGTGGATTTTATCAATATACGATTACGTCGAGAAATTTTGTAATTTCTGAATTGTTTCTTATCCCCCCCCCCCCCCCAAGAAAAAACAAAACAACAACAACAAAACATTTAATAAACAAAATTTAATTGTGCATCATTATAATTTATGTTTGCCCGTCTTTTGAATTTTTTTTAATTTACGAGGGAAATGAAAATCGATAAACGTGCAATTTATCATTAATAGCATTATTATTATTATTATTATTATTATTATTATTGTTGTTATTGTTGAAATTATTATCATATATATTTTGTGAACAATGTCTTTTTGCCTCTTACTTGAGGAATTTCCGACATTCGCTATTCATAGAACTTCCGGTGTATTTTACCAAGAGGAATTGTTGGAAAAATCTTTGAGCGGATGTCCACTTTCTCTCACATTGATCGCCATTTTACTCTATGTAGCGAGTTGCAAAAGGTGTCTGCTGTTTGAAGTGTGTTGACGCACTCCATTTAGTCTGAGACAATTTGCAAGTTATCCAGAAAGGGGTGACATCCATGAGCCACACATGAGATTTAATATTTTTGTTGTTGTTGCTTGTAGTTGATATGAAAATGCGTGATTAGTTTTCACTGTGGGCTGTTGTGGCTGAAAGTCCAATATTGTTATCAAATATGACAGTTCAGGGGTCAAGGGGGAACTGACCTTTGACCTTTCATATTGGGTTTCAGTTTTGGAAGGCAAGGGAATCCAGAATGCCTTTATCTGGTATACATTATAACAAATTCAATTACTTTTGTGTAAACACAAAAATTGAAAACAACACATCAGAACAATAACAAGAAAACAATTAACACACCAACAAATTAAAACACAACATAGAGGAAAATAAAAGAGAAACAGCAATATAGATAGTAGGCTATGCAAAGTACTTATATTCTTCACATGAAAATAAATCAACTCAATGTCAACAAGTGAGTAAGAGACGAAGTGAAGCGCAAGTGAAAATAAACTTTCTTTCTAAAAGTAAAGAGGTTCGGGTTTTAGAGTTTTTGTATTCCCCATTTTCCCCTGGTTTGTTTTATTCCCTGACGGTGTGTGCTTTCTTTTTCTTTTCTTTTTAAAAAATGCACAAATCGCGGAGCAAAAAATGCCAAAAATCGCGGTCACGATTCGCAGGTCGCGGCCGCGACAAACGCAGATGCCAGACAAAGCAAAAACCTGTAGTTTTATCAGTAGGAGTCATTAAAGAGGTTGTTCAAGGACGTACCAACGTATTTAAATGGCAAGTGTTGGGGAGATAAAACAGATCTTTTCCTGAGCACCTTGTGAGACTTAAAAGAGACGTGAAAATGAAGGTTCTTCTCCTCTTCGCCATTCTTATCTCTGTGTCAGGTGAGGGAGACTTCAGTACATGCATCAATGACAAATTCCAGTAACATTTACTCGTTATAATGTGGAAGTGGCTGTCTGCATGCCTTTACCACCACAAGCTAGAGCTTAAGGCTTAGACTATCATGTAATGCTCCATTATAATATAGTTAAACTAGTTTTCTTGTGCACATCCAAATTCTTTGTTTCTTGTGTGTGTGCGTGCGTGTGTGTGTTTGTGTGTGTAAGGTTTATTCGCTATTAACTCAGCATCGACAAAAAGCTCTATATATACTTGCATGGGATAGAGCTATAATATATATTACTGAATCTCTTGTAACCTGTTAATAATAATATATACTACTCTTACCGGAGACAATCACAAGTCATCTCCTCCTCCTCCTCCTCCTCCTCCTCCTACTACTACTACTACTACTACTACTACTACTACTACTACTACTACTACTACTACTACTACTACTACTACTACTACTACTACTACTACTACTACTACTACTACTGCTACTGCTACTACTACTACTACTACTACTACTACTACTACTACTACTACTACTACTACTACTACTACTACTACT
>NW_004797339.1:174185-185522 GCF_000002075.1 Aplysia californica | reverse complement strand
TCTCCCTCTCTCTCTCCCCCTCTCTCTCTCTCTCTCTCTCTCTCTCTCTCTCTCTCTCTCCCCCCCTCTCCCCCCCCCCCTATCTCTCTCTCTCTATCAAGTATTACCATCCTTTGTTGACGAGTGTGCTGGGTGAGCCTTTTCTGATCTCTTACTTCAGCGAGCCTCTGTTTCAAAGCGTGTTTCCAAAGGAAAGTATTCCCACAGATGTTCACAAAATGGGAAGGGCAGGTAGGAGAAAAGCGTAGACTACAGATTATTCAATCCGGCTCAAGTCTTGGGCAGTGTCATTATACATGGAGTAGTATTATTGTACACAAAAAGTTGAAAAAGACGCAAGAGGGGTGGAGTGGAAAGTGGTTGTTTGCACGGGTGAATATTTTTGACATGTGTTCCTTAGACAAGGTTCGACTGTATTGAAAGCTCGTAAAAAGGTTGTGGGTGGTTGGTGGGTGCTCCGATGGGCTTTGTCGGATCCTTCCTTCCTATCAAACATCTATCGATTTTTGTCTTGTCTCTCCTCCTTCATTCATTACTTTGTATGTCATTCTCTAGCACTACCTTTAATCTTTGGCACTTATAAATGACCTATTTGTGTTAGAAGTGCCGTAAAACTCTTGCAAATCCTCAAACGAAGGGCTGCTGCCGCTTCTAGAACAGTTACGTCATTCTTCAGAACCCTTGTTTCCGAACTGCAGTTTCAAGATCTCTAAGTCTGATCATTGTGGTAGTGGCACATAACCTTGTCCTAGTGAATATTATTATCTCTCCCTGTCGTTTTATTCTTATGCAAGAAACATTCTGAAATTATGCAAACTGAGTCCCAAAAATATGAAATTATGCGATTCTGTTGTTGTTTATTTTAAAACAAAGAATGATAAAGGAAAATAATCAGAAATTATGCCCCCCAAAAAATGATCAAATTTTGCTAAATTATGCGGGGTGCATAAAAAAACCTCGGGGACAGTATTGTATTACAGAGGTTGGTGTTTTGACTCGGTAGGCCTACACCAACTATACAGGACAGGGTAGAGTAGGCCTAGCCTAGGCCTACATGATTGTATAGATCTATGATTTTGAACATAATAGCATAGCCTATACTATAATTAATGAGGAAAATAATAATGTTAGGTAAATAGATCTGTATACATGTAGTTGACTCAACTTTATTTTAAAAAACAAAAACAAAACAAATTTAAGTGGGTGGTTGGCGGGTGCTCTAGTGTGGTTTGCTTCTCCTTTCCTATCAAACATGTATCGTCTTTATCTCCCCTCATTTTTTGTGTTTATTACTACTTGTAACACCTCTAATCTTCGGCATTTATATAACCTTATTGTGTTGCGAGTGCCGTTAAACTTTTTAAAAAACGTTTAAAAGACAGATCTAAATTTATTTTGCGCATTTAATTTGTGTGATGGACGTTATTTAGTGAACAATGCTTTTTGCCTCTTTCATGAGGTACATCCGCTATCCTCCATTCTATAAACTTCCGGTTTATTTTACTAAGGAATTGTTGGAAAAATCTTTGAGCGGATGTCGTCCAAGTCAGTCGCCATATTGGTCGCCATTTTGCTCAGTGTAGCGAGTTGCAATAAGCTGTCTTCTGTTTGAAGTGTGTTGACTCACTGCATTTAGTTTGAGACGATTTGCAAGTTATCTAGAACAATTGTTTGGCTGTCGAGTCGCTTTTCTGAAGATTTCACGTCGATCTTTAGTATCTTTGTCTTCCAGAGATCGATTCGTTCCTGTACTGAAGTAATCTCTAGATTCTAGAAGAGTCCTGCCTTCTCTTTGTCTCTACCGCCGCCATGGGGAATTTTGCGTCACTTCTCCCAGATGAAGCAGTAATAGAGTGTATTGACTTGGTGGAAGGTCAGTTCTATGGCCTGGAAGGACCGCACATGTTCTTGGGATTTGAGGTGAGACGTGATGATTTCTTAGTCGGTTTGAATGTTGAAGGAGAGCGGCTGTTGTTTGAGGTAGATATCTCTAGTGAAGGTGAGCCAATTGTCAGTGCTCCTTTGGCTGGAGGGCCAGAATGGTACAGGGACTGGTTGGGGCGGGTGGCTAGGAGAGAGGTGAGGTGGGCTACAGGACCAAGGTGTGGGGAGGTGATAGCTTTATATGACGTAATGTGGCGGAAACCGATGAAGGGATAGGACTAGATCTAGGTGGTGGCTAAGTGATTTAGATCGCTGAGTCTGAGTGATGAACTTCTGTACTGTATTGTATGTGTGGCAAGTGTGTGTTGTTTAAGTTGTATTCTATTATTCTATCGATGTGTGTATGGTTTTAGGATTTTTGTAATTTTGGTTTTTGCCCACGTAGAATCTAGATTCTAATCTAGATCTAATCTAGATCTAGTGTATACATGCATGTCTGAAGTCCAGAGTCAGACTGTTCACTTTAATATAAATTAATAGGTTTTGTGGGGATCTCTCTCTCTCTCTCTCTCTCTCTCTCTCTCTCTCTCTCTCTCTCTCTCTCAGTGAATTGGCTTGTCCATGACTTGGATTGGAACCTGCAGACATTTTTTTCTTTGTTTTTATGTTGTAGATAAAAAGTCAATGTATGGATGAGTGTGTTGTTAATGTGTTCATCGTCTTAAAATAGTTAAATGTTTAGAGTTTATAATTTATTAGATAAAGGTAAGACGCCATAGTACAACCAGTAATTTGTGGTAGGAAGTGCGCCAGTCTCAATAATAATAATAGGTTTCACCTTCTTTACAACCCACTAACACCGACCCTTTGTTTGTCTCTTGTCATATATTATATATATATAGCCAGTCAAGTCATCGCTGATCATTAGTTTTATTAGTTGTAGCAAGGGAAAAAGACAATTAATATTTTTAGGGGAAGAGGAGGGAGAATAAGACAGCTGTAGGAATTGATAAGGGAGGATATCCATAACGAGCAACCACAAGTATGAGACAGAGTAGAATACTAAGAATAGTGGGCTGGGGTAGGAGTAGGGTTTGAGGTTGGTCTCTTCTTTATTGTTTGTTGAGATGGTCGCTCGTTACGAAAGTCCTTCCATTGATAATGAGGAGAGCTGAGATATATTTAACAGCTGGGAGTTGTGTTGTTTTTTGTTTTCTATTTAATTTATAAAGTTGTTTGTGGGGCTTGTGCTTTGAAAGGCATGGGGTGGTGGGGCTATTCAGTCTGAAGAGGAAACTGGGTATGAGGGGTTGGGTGTCAAAGGGGAAATGACGCTCAATCCCTCATAGTCGGAGAAGTCGAAGACGGTAGTCTCAGAAAGCCAGGTAACAACGATAGCGACAGCTCAGTTTGTTTTTGGGCAGGGCAATTTTTGAAGGAGCTGAGGGAAGTTGGTGGAACACATCCACGAGCTACATGAAATTGAATATTTTATATTTTTTTGAGTAGTTGATATGAAAAAGGTAGAACTATTTTAAGGGTGTGGGCTGTTGTGGCTGAAAGTCCAATATTGTTATCAAATATGACAGTTCAGGGGTCAAGGGGGAACTGACCTTTGACCTTTCATATTGGGTTTCAGTTTTGGAAGGCAAGGGAATCCAGAATGCCTGTATTCGGTAAGAAGGGGTATGGTAGTGGGCCCATCTTTTTCGTTTTAAATGATAGCAGTTTTAAATTTTGTGTAAAGGTTTGATGATTGGGATTTTCGGTTTACTTGGCTGGCCATAGTGTAGAGACAAATATGTGTATAATATTTGTGTGTGTTGTTGTTTTCCATAGCCCTTGCCCCTAGAGTAGATCCCCATTAACATAGTCACCAGTAGATGAGACTGAGCGCACATATTTCGGCCTATTTTTTTGTCTGGTGACGATGAACTAAATTTGGTTTGCTCCACTAGGGAGTGGGAATGTGGGAAAGTGCCCGCCTCGTGACTCTTTGGGAGCAGAGGATGTTAGGATATAAAATACTTTAAGCTGACAATAATATTATGGTACTGTCGTAGTTCGAGTTCTGTGTGTTTGCGATTTTGTGTTGTCTAGTATTTGTAAGGTGTTGTTTGCGTTGTGTTTACTGTTATTTTGTTCTTAGTACTGTGTACCTACTAACTTTCTTCCCCTGGTTGTACTGATTATTATTCATGATGGCGTTCTTATAATAATAGATTCTAGATCTATGCTAGGAACGGGCACGGGACAAAATTATAGATTAAAAAATTATTTTGCTTCAATGGCAGCGACCAGTAAAGTAGACAAGCTTCATTTCAACAGTTGTTTGCTTATTTCATGCTCAGTCATCTCATAGCTGCGCCTGTTGGCAAGGTACTCAAAATTATCATCAGGTATCTTCTGTTTGCCTACAACTGCTCTGAGCAAGAGAACACCTCTTTGCCAACAAAAGAGATGAAAATAGTGTTGTTACCACCTCTCGGAGAGCTTCGTATTTGCATAAGTGTACCTCTCCAGAGCCTGCGGTCTCATATTTTGTTCATGTCAGAGAGAGTCAAGTGCAGTAGAAAATTTCACCTACCTTAGGAGCAGACTGTCTCAAACAGCCAATACAGACACAGAGATCAGTAACGGTTGCTAGAGCCGGTGCAGCGTTCAGACGACTCGAAGGAAAAACATCTGAGAGCACAGAGTAGAGACCTCAGTCTCAGCACAAAGCTGAAGGTTTAAGACAGCGTAGTGATCTTTGCCATCGTTCTCCTCTATGTCAGTTTCATGCCTTGCACTTTTTGGCCGTCTTACAACACTGTTTCGTCAAGTTTATAAAGAGATTCAGATATGTACAGGATGGAAGGTTACAGTTTGTTTTTGAAACAGTGCAGATCTGTTTGCTATGTTGAATAGATCTTGGAACTTGGAACAGTTTGAGTGTTGCTATATTTTGTGACTTTTTATTTTGTGTGCTATGTTTTAAAATGCAGAACTTTGTCCAAGTTGAGATGCAGAAATAATTCAGTGTCAAACTTCTTCGGAAGCAAGATTCTAAGAAAAGAAACTCCAGTTTGGGACAACTTAAGTGAACAAAATTTGCCTTCAGACTTTAGGTTGCCTTTGCCTTTGTTAATTTTGTTTAACATTTGGCACCTTAGAAGTTTTTAAAATTGTGATTGATGTCATAGATTTTTTCACTGTGTAAAAACGTCCACCTGAAAACAGGCGTTCCACCAGAGGACGGAGAGACACGTTGGACCGGCAAGAGAGGACGAGTCACTGGAGAGCCCGTCATGAAGCCGGAAGACGTGGCCACTCAGCAGACCTAAGCCAAGACTGGCCTGAGCTGGATGTCCAGCAGAGACTGCCACAGTTCCCCTTCCCCATCCCCTCCCTTGCAGAAGTTGGAAGTACTGGGCCTCATCGTGGCGCAAGGGTGAACACCCTGTTCAAACCTCAAGACACATGTCGTGCTGAAACAGGAGCAGACTGTGTGGAGAGGTTTGAGCTGGATGGCCAACACAGTACTACACTCACCAGTGTGAAGGATGAATGGAGAGTCTATAGGCAAGTGTGCAAAATGTGAGCTGTTTGACATAATTTGTTGGTGTGTTGAACGAAAGTCCGAACTTGAATTTCTTGTGGTTTTTTTAACCCTTCGAGCCCCATGCGTGTATATTTTCAGCATCACTTTCATCACTTTCACCTCCCTTGGTCCCAAGAGCATATATACTCAGTTTCGGGGGGTATCGAATATGCGCATTTTCGGAATTAGCGAACCTAATTAAACTTTAATTTTCATAATATTTGTACGTTTACCTTTAAAAATTGTTATATGTTATTATCTAAACCCTCATTACAAAGATACTACATCACTTTTTAGAATGCATGCCTCTTTTTGTGAAATACTGCTGTATTGGCTGGGACTGGGGTAAGGGAGTGCACAAAAATGGCTGGGGCTGGAAAGGTTAATGTATGTATGTATTTCTTGTAAGTAAATTGTTAAATGTAAGTTTTGACTACTGCCACAACTAGTAAAAGATGTCATGTATATTGGGGCTGGAAGTGTAACACTACAGGTTTTTCATACTGTCCTTTGTTTAATTCCCCTGACTGCCCAATAGCAACGGAAATGACTCTAACACGACTAGGTTAAGGACGATATCCTAATGAGTTATTTCCCTTTGTACAAACTGATGAGATGGCCTGTTTTTTTTGTTTTTTTCTGCAAGTATGTAGCCTATTTCTTGTAAGTAAATCTTTTGATCGAAGTTTTGACTTTGTATTCTAGCTGACACAGCCCTGTGCTCTGCTATCTTCAAACCTGGTCATAAATGAGACTTCTTGTGGTGCTAGAGACTATAAACCTGTACTAGAAAAAAATTAACAAAGTCAAATAATTGATTTTTGTTTTAAAAAATGTATTTATGTATTATTTGTCTTATAAATACTTTTGTATTGGCTATTCCGTACCACAACTTGTGCATGAGTATCAAGGTACCAGACCTGCCAAGTGGTGTGATAAAATTGGCAATCTGCAACTGGCATAGATTCTTTGTTTATCTGTCCCCCGTCGTTTTATGCAAGAAAAATTCTGAAATTATGCAAACTGAACCCAAAAAAATGTGAAAGTATGCGATTCTGTTAATTTTTAACAAAGAATGATAAAGGGAAATAACCAGAAATCATGCAAAAAATGATCAAATTATGCGGGGTTCATAAAACCACGGTTACAGGTTTATAACAGAGGCACAAATCTCTGCACAAAGTGACAAAGTCAGATACAGAGCTGCCGGGTACACAGAGAAAATTGGAGCCCTCTGATTAGTTCTGTTGGTATCATTGTGGACAAAGCAGATGGCCCTGGTTCAAGTACCGGGCTGGGCCTTCATGAGCTCTGGTGGTTTGTGGAGTTTTCAAAGCTCTCAACCCACACGCCTTTGTCCTATCGAAGACGGACTTTAAAATTTGGGGGTCCCGCCACTTAAATAGCCTAATAGTGTTGGTATGTACTTTTAAAAAACCTATACAACGACATGATAAGGTACATATAAAAAACTATCCTGACTGTCCTCCATGTCACTGACATCGACAACTATGTTCTCAGGGGAGAGGAAGGCAGCAACCCCCTCCTCTAGATCTGTCCTTTCCTCAACAAACTTACGGAAACTTTCACCGCCAACGTCTACCCCGACCATCAACATGGCTGTCGACAAAGGCGTGTTGGCGTGGAATGGCAGTCTCAAGTCTCAGCTACCCAGTGTACTGCCCAGACAAGCCAGGCAAGTTTGGTGTCAAGATAATTCCAGCTCTTGTGACTTCAGCAATGCCCACTGCACACTTGCCAAGTAGCCTACTCAGATAAAATTGGAGCCCTTCGATATATTTTTTTCATAATCTGTTCTTGAACCCCAAGTGGATTTACACAAATCAGGGCGTTTTTTTGGAGATAAATTGAAGTCCATTCCTATCAGTTATGCGCAGCTGATTGTAAATGACAAGAAATTACGTTGGTTTATTTGCAATGTTTGTATGACTTGCTATAAATGAAGTGAAAATACACGTTTTTATCTGCGTGTATTTAATATACTATTGTAAAATGATTTATTTGCTATTTTCGATGTGTAATGTGATCTACCGCGGTTCTGGAGACTCCATTTTGTCCTTGTTTCCTTGACACATGACAACAATCCAGCAACAGACTTGCTTACACTTACAGATTTAACAACAAAGGACAATGCTGATGACAAGGAAAATGAAACTGATTCCTCAGACAGAGCAGAGTTGACACAAGGAATTTATTTTGCTTTAAAGTGCACTTCATCTGTACCTGCAATAGAAATGTCGACTGTTGTGACCCCAGCACGTCACTGACTTCAGCACTTGACAGCCATGGAAGGTGTAATGGTGATGAGCAGATGGACAACTTAACAGACAACGATTTTAAACTTCTATCAACAAAAGTGGCGACATCTATGAGGACAGGAGATAGCTGGGAGACGCGGGCCCGGGGACTCTCTTGAACTCATCATCCAGCTCACAGCTACTAGTAGTAACTACTGAGTTCCGTCTAGTTGTGGAAACCTCTCTCCAACTCATCATACAGCTCACAGCTTCTACTGGGGTCTCATCTAGCCATCTAGTTGTGGAAACCTCTCTCCAACTCATCATACAGCTCACAGCTTCTACTGGGGTCCCATTCAGCCATCTAGTTGTGGAAACCTCTCTCCAACTCATCATCCAGCTCACAGCTTCTACTGGGGTCCTATCTAGCCATCTAGTTGTGGAAACCTCTCTACAACAAAAACAAAAACATTTTAATGGGCCTACGGCAGTCCTAAGCCTGCAAACCAACTCCAGTTGGGAACTCAGAAGGGAATGTTTTTTTTAATAACCCACCCTCACCCCAAGAGAAAAAAACAACAACTCAACGTGAGTGGTCAGTGGGTGCTCTGGTGTGGTTTGTGCCTTCTTTCCTGTTAAACTTCTATTATCCTTATAATATCTCTCCTATTCTTTGTATGTTACTCTCCAGTACTTACTTTCACTTTTTCTGTCGTCTTATGCCACAAGGTGTCGAAGATTTTATTACGAAAGAAACTAAAGTTTCCTCATTTTTCGACTAATTAGTAATAGGGTTCAAATTTTGAATAATGTCGCTTTACAATACATGTACTTGCCTCACAACCATATTGCAACATTTTGTCAACATCACGTAAGTGTAGTCTTAACAGCTTTTTTTTTTTTCAGGTATTTTTTTATAATAAATATTTCATTTTTTCTTTATATCTGTAAGTGTAAGGGTAAGTAATGTGGCCCTTCAATTAAAAAAATGTAGGGTCTGTTGAACGCTTGCATCGAGAGCTGTGATAGATTATTGTGGAGGTGGGCTATCTACACATATATATAGAATCCTCTATCTACATATAGGATCATCTATGTACACATAGAATCATCTATCTACACATATATAGAATCATCTATCTACACATATATAGAATCATCTATCTACACATATATATATATAGAATCATCTATCTACACATATATATATAGAATCATCTATCTACACCCCGGATGAGAATAAAGAGAGTCTGTTTTCGTAACGGTGTGCAAGTGCATGCGATCTACATGTACAATGTATTTTATGTACATGTATCTAGATCTAGGCCTATTTAAAAACAAAAACAAAAATGAGGGTCAGTTTTGGTAACTAAGTGATCGATTATTTTATTTATAATATGATTTATAATAATATGTACTAAGGAATAACAAAATAAATTTAAAAAACCTGACAAAGCACATGTAGCATAACGTGGAACATTGGGGAGCCAAGCAAGCAGTAAACCAAATACGTTCTTATTGCTGGTGTTCTTTTCTCCAGACGTGGCTAAGGGACAGTGGGGGACTGAGGGATTGAGTGACTGGGGGATTGAGGGACTGAGGCACTGGGGGACTGAGGGATTGAGTGACTGAGGACTGAATGACTGAGGGATTGCGTGACTAAGGGATTGCGTGACTGAGGACTGAATGACTGGGGGATGGAATGACTGGGGGCCTGATTCGAGTGACTTGAGGGACTGATGGACTGAGGCTTCACGAGCACTGAGATGAAACTGCTGGTTTTTCAGGCCTGTGTGTCACGCTGCGTGGTGTGGGTGTGTCGTAAACACGTGATTAGTGTGGGTGTGTCGTAAACGCGTGATTCGTGTGGGCGTGTTGTAAACGCGTGATTAGTGTGGGCGTCGTGTAGTAAACAAGTGATTAGTGTGGACGTGTCGTAAACGTGTGATTACTGATTAGTGTGGGAGTGTTGTAAACACGTGATTACTGATTAGTGTGGGCGTCTCGTAAACGCGTGATTAGTGTGGGCGTATCGTAATCACGTGATTACTGATTAGTGTGGGCGTCTCGTAAATGCGTGATTAGTGTGGGTATGTCGTAAACACGTGATTACCGATTAGTGTAGGCGTGTCGTAAACGCGTGATTAGTGTGGGCGTGTTGTAAATGCGTGATTAGTGTGGGCGTGTTGTAAACGCGTGATTAGTGTGGGCGTGTTGTAAACGCGTGATTAGTGTGGGCGTATCGTAAACGCGTGATTAGTGTGGGCGTGTCGTAAACGTGTAATTAGTGTGGGCGTTTTGTAAACGCGTGATAAGTGTGGGCGTGTCGTAAACGCGTGATTAGTGTGGGCGTGTCGTAAACACGGGATTAGTGTGGGCGTGTCATAATCGCGGGATTAGTGTGGGCGTTTCGTAAACGCCTGATTAGTGTGGGCGTGTGCTCTGGTGTGGTTTGCTCCTTCTTTCCTATCAAACATCTACACGTATTGTCTTTATCTCTCCTTCTTTTTTATGTTTGTTACTCTCTTGTAACACGTCTAATCTTCGACACTTATATGACCGTATTGTGTTGCAAGTGCCGTAAAACTCTAGATTAATTAAAACTAAAAAATTTAAAATATTTTTTTCCCTGACTGCGCTTGATAGAAGAATACATCAATTTACTGACAGTTTGAGAATGTTTCAGTTTGACATTGACATAGCACAGAAAACTATGCAACATTTCCTTATATTGTTTTCGTTGATTTTATTAACGAGATGAAAATGTTCACTGATCCAGTGATTTCTAATATTCATTTCTCCAATGAGACGGGAGCACAGTTCGAGTAAAATTAAGTGTTTGTTTGAATAAAGAGAAGCACATCGACACAATTTTTTTCGGGGGTGGGGTCTCATTTTATTTTATAGAGGCCATGTCGGAGTAGTCTAATTTGAATTTTTCAAAAGTTCCTCCAATTTGTGCGTTATCTGCCCCATACGGGTTCTGGACAATTACAGGCAAAGTCAAAGCAGCTGTTGCTGTCTCTGTTCAGGCCCCGCATACTGGCACAGGGGATGGTAAAACCCTGGCAGATTTGGTCAGCAAGTTTGTTGGCTCCCACCTCCGGGCTAGGCTTGCAAGCTGGGGGGGGGGGGAGGATTTGAAAAAAAAAAGTTTAAATCAGAATTTCACAGCGCATGCAACACAATAAGGTCACACAAAGAAAAGATGGAGAGATAAGGACGACATGTGTTTAATAAGAAAGAAGGAGTAAAACATACCAGAGCACCCGCACAAATAAGTAAATAGATAAATAATAATAATAATAATAATATTAATGATAATAATATTAATGATAATAATAATAATAATGATAATAATAATGATAATAATAATATTAATGATAATAATAATAATATTAATGATAATAATAATAATAATATTAATGATAATAATAATAATAATATTAATGATAATAATAATAATAATAATAATAATAATAATATTAATGATAATAATAATAATAGAAGAAGAACAAGAAGAATAGTACAAATGTAGCAGTAGTAGAACTAGAAGTAGCAATAGCAGCAGTAGTAGAACTAGAAGTAGCAATAACCTTACACCTTTTTGGG
>NW_004797339.1:170670-174085 GCF_000002075.1 Aplysia californica | reverse complement strand
TGGGGAGTAATAAAAATCTGTTGGGGGGTAATATAAATAATCTATTGGGGGTAGACAATAAAATCTCTTCGGCGGCGAAAAATACACAAAATACAAAACAATTTGGGGAGCTAAATTTAAAAAAGGAGAAACCCACGAGATTTTTTTGAAGTTGTCCGTGTGGGGCCCAAAGATCACCACCCCCGCTGTTGGTACATCAGAATGCCACCACTCCCTCTCCCTCTTGTGTGGGTGTTGTGGGCCCCCCCACCCTTCTTTTATATATTTTTTTACATTTGTACTTACCCCCCCCCCCCCCCCCCCGCCCCCCCCCCCCGTAATATTACAATATTACATTGTTCACTTATAATGATAAAAATAATATATGACATATATATCGCACAAATCTGTAAAACAATCATTGCTCTATGCGCAATGCATAATATTCATGAAAAACATGCATACACACATACATGCACATAATAATATATGCACTAAAAAATAATAGGTGTCGCGACATGGTGGGATCAAGCGCTCGTCAGTTTTGACTTTGAGGCCTACAGAGTTATTGATATCATCTAATTAAAGCCTGTCCATTTGCCTTCCTTTTGATGAAAACAATATTCATCTATGCTGAATAGAAGTCGAAATATTTGTGATTGAAAGAGGTGGGGTCACCTGATTTCAGAGGTAAATTTCCTGAGAAAACGGTCGCCAAAATTTGATAACTTCAATAGCTTGAGAGCCCTTAAAACTGAAAAATCACAAATTTTGTGCATGAAATGAACGTTTTTTAGTATGGACGTAAACGGTGTTTAGCGCGAAAAAAAAATTCAATAAAAATTCCCAAACCTGCGTAAAAATGCCAGTTTTTTTTACTTTCATTATTTTGAAGAGCGCCTGATTTCACCACGCTGCCTCACAATTTCAATTAGAGTAAATCATTCAAGGAAATTATTGCATACACACTCTTTTTTACTAATAAAAAGGAAACAAATTGAGACTCATGTCTATGACAAAAGCGCTTTAATTTTTTAAAAAACAAGTTACAGTGGAATTCTGATAAAGTCAACACCCCGGACAGAAAAAAAAGTGTTGACTTTGAGCAAGGTTGACTTTATCCATTGTACTACATGTACTGGCCATTGAAAATTGAAGATGACAGCTATAAAATTACAAAGTACCTGGTAATAAACAAGATGTAATCTCAATTTCAGGGAGTATAATTCTGAAGTTGTCACCAAAACAAGAGATAATGAAAGAACAAAGTACATATGTGTAATTGGAGGAGTGTACACCACTTGCTCAGGCGAAATATCTCTTCTTGAATGGAATTCATCTTAGGATTTAGCCCCAAATTGTTGACTTTACGCAAGGTTAACACTCAAGCGGTTGACTGTATCAGAAACACAATTACTTTAACAAAGAAGGTAAGAAACGGGATTACAGTGAGGTGTTGACTGTAAGCAAGAGTTAACTTTAACTTTAAGCAAGTTGACTTTATCAGAATTCCACTGTATCTCTCACACTCACAATCTCTGTTATTACTGATAATTTAAGCTGAAAAAAAAGTGAAATCAACAAATGCAGAGTTCATCATTTATGTCAAAAATATTTTTTCACCTCACAAAAGTGTAATATTACATTAGTGCAAGATTCCCCCCCCCCCCTTTCTTACACTTTTCTTACAGGAGCCCAAGACACCTCTCCCCCCCCCCCTCCTAGGCGTAAGATTATATTTGAACGGCCCCCAAACACACTCACCACACATACATACACAGGCGCGCGCGCGCACGCACACACACACACACACACACACACACACACACACACACACACACACACACACACACACACACACAAGAAACAAAGACTTGGGATATGCACAAGAAAACTAGTTTAAGTTTAACTATATATCATTATAATGGAGCATTACAGTGGAGCTCGGATTCAACGAGGTCGACGGGCCTGACCTAAAATCTCGTAGAATCCGAGTGTTCGTTATAGCCAACATTAGGTTTTGTGTAGATAATTACAGGCAGTGAGCAAGTAATGTATAAAGAGAAGTCACAAATAGTGCCTGAAATGCCTGCATATTAATTATTATGAGCTGTGTAAAAAAAAAAAAAGACCGATTCGTTCAAATGCATTTCTGTGTCATCTCGATTGTTTACCCCAAAGCTGTGTTGCTGTGTAGATCCTAGCATAACAGCAACTTTTGATTTCATAGACAAGCGCACAATTCATTACGAAGATCTACGTCAAGACTAGTTTATCATTGTAATAATGATCAGTTGCCGAGGGGAAAACGTTCGTATCTGCGACGTTCAACGCCCGGATCGCTAGTGCGCCCCCTTCCCTCCCCGACACACACACACAGTCACATGTGTGCAGACCGCCCATCCGACTCCGACACACGCCAGAGTACACACGTGCGCGAGCCAACAACGCATGTGTTGGTATGGGGAAAAAAAAAGGCCTCTGATTGGTCACATGCAATCGGCTAAGTGAATAATGGTTCACGATGTAGTTGCAGTTGATGGTTTCCGGGAATAGATAAAGTTCGTTCTGGGAGAAAAATGAGCGAAGCCACGTCTGCGGCGGCAGTTCACCCTGGAAGCGACCTCGTTGAATCCGAGCTCGCTGATTTAAGTGCTCGTTGAATCCGGGTTATTTTTATTGATTTTAAAGAAGAAAAAAACCGGGGAATCTATCTCATCTCGTTGAATCCGAGCTCGTTAAATCCGAGTTCTACTGTACATGATAGTCTTAGCCTGAAGCTCTAGCTTGTGGTGGTAAAGGCATGCAGGCAGCCAATTCCACATTATAACGAGTAAATGTTACTGGAATTTGTCATTGATACATGTACTGACGTCTCC
The DNA here is from genome assembly GCF_000002075.1 of Aplysia californica. NCBI lineage: Eukaryota > Metazoa > Mollusca > Gastropoda > Aplysiida > Aplysiidae > Aplysia > Aplysia californica. The sequence continues at coordinate 171,227 of NW_004797339.1, read as the reverse complement.
CTCACCTGACACAGAGATAAGAATGGCGACGAGGAGAAGAACCTTCATTTTCACGTCTCTTTCAAGTCTCACATGGGGCACAGGAAAAAAGATCTGTTTTATCTCGCAAACACTTGTCATTTAAATACGTTTGTACGTCCTTGAATAACTGGCCTGTTTTCTGACTCCTACGGGAAAAAAACACAACAGGTTTTTGGTTTTATGGGCGGGTCGTGACTGATTAGAGATATAGGCTATATTATACAGATTGAAAAAGAAACCCGGCGGGAGATGTTGTAAACTTTGCCCTTGTTGTGTTGTTGTAGAGCTGCAGATGGCTGGACTATAGAGACAATGTCACGAGGTCGTGACTCCCCCCCTCTCTCTCTCTCTCTCTCTCTCTCTCTCTCTCTCTCTCTCTCTCTCTCTCTCTCTCTCTCTCTCTCTCTCTCTCTCTCTCTCTCTCTCTCTCTCTCGGGGGAAGTGTAAATCGAATGAGTCCCGATGAGAGAGCTTGGGGGTATAAGGTAGATGAAGGGGAAAAACAAAATGAAGGCAGAAAGATTACTTCAGATAGG
>NW_004797339.1:157521-168101 GCF_000002075.1 Aplysia californica | reverse complement strand
GTAGCAAGGGAAAAAGACAATTAATATTTTTAGAGGAAGAGGAGGGAGAAAAAGACAGCTGTAGGAATTGATAAGGGAGGATATCCATAGCGAGCGACCACAAGTATGAGACAGAGTAGAATACTAAGAATAGTGGGCTAGGGTAGGAGTAGGGTTTGGGGTTGGTCTCTTCTTTATTGTGTGTGTTGAGGTGGTCGCTCGTTACGGAAACCCTTCCCTAGATAATGATGAGAGCTGAGATTTAATTAACAGCTGGGAGTTGTGTTATTTTTTAGTTTTCTTATTTAATTTACAAGCTTGTTTGTGGGGCTAGTGCTTTGAAAGGCATGGGGTGGTGGGGCTATTCAGTCTAGAGGAAACTGGGTATGGGGGGTTGGGTGTCAAAGGGGAAATGATGCTCAATCCCTCATAGTCGATGAAGTCGAAGATGTTAGTCTCAGAAAGCCAGGTAACAACGATAGCGGCAGCTCAGTTTTTGGGCAGGGCAGTTTTTTGGAGTTAAGGGAAAGGGGTGGAACACATCCACGAGCCACATGAAATTGAATATTTTTTGTTTTTTTGAGTAGTTGATAAAAAAATGATGTTCTAGTTTTAAGAGTGGGCTGTTGTGGCTGAAAATCCAATATTGTTATCAAATATGACAGTTCAGAGGTCAAGGAACTGACCTTTGACCTTTCATATTGGGTTTCAGTTTTGGAAGGCAAGGGAATCCAGATTGCCTGTATTTGGTATGATAGGGTAGGGTAGTAGTAGTGGGCCCATCTTTTTCACTTCAATGATAGCAGTTTTAAATTTTGTGTAAAGGTTTGATGATTGGGATTTTTGGTTTACTCGGCTGGCCATAGTGTAGAGACAAATGTGTATAGTATATATGTGTTTGTTGTTGTTTTCCATGGTCCATGCCCCTAGCTAGAGTAGATCCCCATTAACATAGTCACCAGTAGATGAGACTGAGCGCACATATTTCGGCCTATTTTTTTGTCTGGTGACGATGAACTAAATTTGGTTTGCTCCACTAGGGAGTGGGAATGTGGGAAAGTGCCCGCCTCGTGACTCTTTGGGAGCAGAGGATGTTAGGATATGAAATACTTTAAGCTAACAATAATAATAATATTATGGTACTGTCGTAGTTCGAGTTCTGTGTGTTTGCGATTTTGTGTTGTCTAGTATTTGTAAGGTGTTGTTTGTGTTGTGTTTACTGTTATTTTGTTCTTAGTACTGTGTACCTACTAACTTTCTTCCCCTGGTTGTACTGATTATTATTCATGATGGCGTTCTTATAATAATAGATTCTAGATCTATGCTAGGAACGGGCACGGGACAAAATTATAGATTAAAAAATTATTTTGCTTCCATGATTGGCAGCGACCAGTAAAGTAGACGAGCTTCATTTCAACAGTTGTTTGCTTATTTCATGCTCAGTCATCTCATAGCTGCGTCTGTTGGCAAAGTACTCAAAATTATCATCAGGTATCTTCTGTTTGCCTACAACTGTGCTCTGAGCTCCAAAACACTTGTTGAAGAAAACACCTTCTCTTTGCCAACATCAGCTTATCTGTTTCTCCAGCACCTGTGGTAACTTTGGACTTGCATTAAATACCAAAAGAGATGAAAATAGTGTTGTAACCGCCTCTTGGAGAGCTTCGTATTTGCATAAGTGTACCTCTCCAGAGCCTGCGGTCTCATATTTTGTCAAGAGTCAAGTGCAGTAGAAAATTTCACCTACCTTAGGAGCAGACTGCCTCAAACAGCCAATACAGACACAGAGATCAGTGACGGTTGCTAGAGCCGGTGCAGCTTTCAGACGACTCGAAGGAAAAACATCTGAGAGCACAGAGTAGAGACCTCAGTCTGAGCACAAAGCTGAAGGTTTAAGACAGCGTAGTGATCTTTGCCATCGTTCTCCTCCACGTCAGTTTCATGCCTTGCACTTTTTGGCCGTCTTACAACACTGTTTCGTCAAGTTTATAAAGAGATTCAGATATGTACAGGATGGAAGGTTACACAGTTTGTTTTTGAAACAGTGCAGATCTGTTTGCTATGTTGAATAGATCTTGGAACTTGGAACAGTTTGAGTGTTGCTATATTTTGTGACTTTTTATTTTGTGTGCTATGTTTTGAAATGCAGAACTTTGTCCAAAGTTGAGATGCAGAAAAAATTCAGTGTCAGACTTTTTCGGAAGCAAGAGTCTAAGAAAAGAAACTCCAGTTTGGGACAATTTAAGTGAACAAAATTTGCCTTTAGACTTTAGGTTGCCTTTGCCTTTGTTAATTTTGTTGAACATTTGGCACCTTAGAAGTTTTTAAAATTGTGATTGATGTCATAGATTTTTTCACTGTGTAAAACGTCCACCTCAAAACAGGCGTTCGACCAGAGGACGGAGAGACACGTTGGACCGGCAAGAGAGGACGAGTCACTGGTGAGCCCGTCATGAAGCCGGAAGACGTGGCCACTCAGCAGACCTAAGCCAAGACTGGCCTGAGCTGGATTTCCTGCAGAGACTGCCACAGTTCCCCTTCCCCTCCCTTGCAGAAGTTGGAAGTACTGGGCCTCATCGTGGCGCAAGGGTGAACACCCTGTTCAAACCACAAGACACATGTCATGCTGAAACAGGAGCAGACTGTGTGGAGAGGTTTGAGCTGGGTGGCCAACACAGTACTACACTCACCAGTGTGAAGGATGAATGGAGAGTCTATAGGCAAGTGTGCAAAATGTGAGCTGTTTGACATAATTTGTTGGTGTGTTGAACGAAAGTCCGAACTTGAATTTCTTGTGGTTTTTTTAACCCTTCGAGCCCCATGCGCGTATATTTTCAGCATCACTTGCACCTCCCTCGGTCCCAAGAGCATATATACTCAGTTTCGGGGGGTATCGAATATGCGCATTTTCGGAATTAGCGAACCTAATTAAACTTTAATTTTCATAATATTTGTACGTTTACCTTTAAACATTGTTATATGTTATTATCTAAACCCTCATTACAAAGATACTACATCACTTTTTAGAATGCATGCCTCTTTTTGTGAAATACTGCTGTATTGGCTGGGACTGGGGTAAGGGAGTGCACAAAAATGGCTGGGGCTGGAAGGGTTAATGTATGTATGTATTTCTTGTAAGTAAATTGTTAAATGTAAGTTTGGACTACTGCCTCAACTAGTGTTATCTTTTATGTCATGTATATTGGGGCTGGAAGTGTAACACTACAGGATTTTCATGCTGTCCTCTGTTTAATTCCCCTGACTGCCCAATAGCAAGGGAAATGACTCTAACACGACTAGGTGAAGAACTATATCATAATGAGTTATTTCCCTTCGTACAAACTGATGAGATGGCCTGGGTCTAGTATGTATTTCTTGTAAGTAAATCTTTTGACTTTGTATTTTAGCTGACACAGCCCTGTGCTCTGCTATCTTCAAACCTGGTCATAAATGAGACTTTCTTGTGGTGCTAGAGACTATAAATCTGTACTAGAAAAAAATTAACAAAGTCAAATAATTGATTTATGTTTTTTAAAATTTATTTATGTATTATTTGTCTTATAAATACTTTTGTATTGCCTATTCCGTACCACAACTTGTGCATGAGTATCAAGGTACCAGACCTGCCAAGTGGTGTGATAAATTTGGAAATGTGCAACTGGCCATAGATTCTTTGTTTATCTTTCTCCCAGCGTTTTATGCAAGAAAAATTCTGAAATTATGCAAACTGAGCCCAAAAATGTGAAATTATGCAATTCTGTTAATTTTTAACAAAGAATGATAAAGGAAAAAATCAGAAATTATGCAAAAAAATGATTAAATTATGCGGGGAGCATAAAACCACGGTTACAGATTTATAACAGAGGCACAAATTTCTAGACAAAGTCAGATACAGAGCTGCCGGGTACACAGATAAAATTGAAGCCATCTGATTAGTTCTGTTGGTATCATTGTGGACTATTAAGTAGTTCTGTTGGTATCATTGTGGACACGCCTTTGTCCTATCGAAGACAGACTTTAGAATTTAGGGGTCCCGCCAAATAGCCTAATAGTGTTGGTATGGACTTAAAAAAACAACTATACAACAACATGATAAGGTACAGATAAAAAAAACTATCCTGACTGTCCTCCATGTCACCGACATCGACAACTTTTTTCACAGAGGAGAGGAAGGCAGCAACCCCCTCCTCTAGATCTGTCCCTTCTCAACAAACTTGCCGAAACTTTCACCGCCAACGTCTTCCCCCACCATCAACATGTCTGTCAACAAAGGCGTGTTTGCGTGGAATGGCAGTCTCAAGTCTCAGCTACCCAGTATACTGTCTGCCCAGACAAGCCAGGCAAGTTTGGTGTCAAGATAATTCCAGCTCTGTGACTTCAGCAATGCCCACTGCACACTTGCCAAGTACTCTGATAAAATTGGAGCCCTTCGATATATTTTTTTCATAATCTGTTCTTGAACCCCAAGTGGATTTACACAAATCAGATTTTTTTGTGAGAAAAATTGAAGTCAATTCCCATCAGTCATGGGCAGCTTATTGAAAATGACAAGAAATTACGTTGGATTATTTGCAATATTTGTCTGACTTACTGTAATGAAGTGAAAATTCACGTTTTATCTGTGTGTATTTACTATACTATACTATAATGGTTTATTTGCTATTTTCGGTATGTAATGTGATCTACCGCGGTTCTGGAGACTCCATTTTGTCCTTGTTTCCTTGACACATGACAACAATTCAGCAGACAGGGATCACCCAGCAACAGACTTGCTTACACTTACAGATTTAACAACAAAGGACAATGCTGATGACAAGGAAAATGAAACTGATTCTTCGGACAGAGCGGAGTTGACACAAGAAATGTTTTTTGCTTTAAAGTGCACTTCATCTGTACCTGCAATAGAAATGTCGACTGTTGTGACCCCAGCATGTCACTGACTTCAGCACTTGACAGCCATGGAAGATGTAATGGTGATGAGCTGATGGACAACTTAACAGACAACGATTTTAAACTTTTACCAACAAAAGTGGCGACATCTATGAGGACAGGAGATAGCTGGGAGACGCGGGCCCGGGGACTCTCTTGAACTCATCATCCAGCTCAATACTGAGTCCCATCTAGTTGTGGAAACCCCTCTTCAACTCATCATACAGCTCACAGCTTCTACTGGGGTCCTATCTAGCTATCTAGTTGTGGAAACATCTCTCCAACTCGTCAAGCTGACAGCTACGACTGGATGGGCAAAAAATCCCCCGAAAACATTTTAATGGGCCTACGGCAGTCCTAAGCCTGCAAACCAACTCCAGTTGGGAACTCAGAAGGGAATGTTTTTTTAATAACCCTCCCCCACCCCAAAAGAAAAAATAAGAAAGGGAAAAAAACTCTAAAAGAAACCTCAGTGTGATTGGTCGGTGGGTGCTCTGGTGTGGTTTGCGCCTTCTTTCCTGTTAAACTTCTATTGTCCTTATAATATCTCTCCTATTCTTTGTATGTTACTCTCCAGTACTTACTTTCACTTTTTCTGTCCTCTTATGCCACAAGGTGTGGAGGGGAGGTCAATTGTTGGATTTATGCTAGGTGTTTTGATCGTCATGCTGTTCCTTTGGAGGGTCTCTTTGACCTCGTTGATCTATCTTTTTCTTGGCTTTCCTTTTGCCATGAAGTTGAAGCCATCGAATCACCGTGGGTGGTTGACGGGTGCTTTTGTGTGGTTTGCTTCTTCTTTCCTATCAAACACCTATCGTCTTTATCTAACCTCCTTCTTTTTTGTGTTTGTTACTCTCTTGTAACACCTCTAATCTTCTGGCGCTTATATGACCTTATGCAGTTGCAAGCGCCGTAAAACCTCTACTAAAACTAAACTACACTAAAAATGGGTTGCTTGTTTTAATGTTATATTTCTGCTTTTTGTTTTGGTTCTGTGTGTGTGTGTTTATCATTGTTTTGTGGGTGGCTTGGGGGCCGGCCCCCACTAGTCTTGAACTTCTTCTTTGCTGCCTCTCAGTTGTTTCTGTCTCTCCATCATACTTGTTTCTGTCTCTCCATCATACTTGTTTCTGTCTCTCCATCATACTTGTTTCTGTCTCTCCATCATACTTGTTTCTTCCGACTAATTTGTTTTCTTACTTTTAATGAGGGTGGTTGGCGGGTGCTCTGCTCCTTCTTTACTATCAAATATCTATCGTCCGTTTCTCTCCTTCTTTTGTATGTATGTTACTCTCTTGTAACACATCTATTCTTCGGCACTTATATGACCTTATTGTGTTGCAACTGCCGTAAAACTTTTTCTGAAACTAAACTAGGAGTCTGCGATGTAACAACAGTGAGGCGCTTCAATGAGCCATGCAGAAGTGAATTCACTTCTCGTGTGAGGAAATATTTTCGTAATACCGGTAGGCCTACATGTAATTAGTAGAATATCCCGGTCTGCTGGGACGTTTTATCCCTCTCAGCCTACGTTGGCCCTAAACTAGAAAATTCTAACATTTTAATCTAAATCAAAGTCTTGTTTTGAGATCTGGGACCTACTTTTTGAAGAGTGAAGTGCGTTCAAGTTGTTGGTGTCACTTCTGTAAATTTATACCACCATACTCAACTGGTGGGAACTGGCAATGTGGTGCCATCTGTTACCGGTATGTAAAATCTATTAAAAAATGATCTGAAGTTGTTGAAAAAAACGTCTCCCACAGAATAAAAACTCCATAAGTCAAACAGTTTTGTTTTTGTTGCTTTTTTTTCTTTTTCTTCTGATTACACACAAAAAGATGAACAAAATGTCCATGAATTATGAGCATTACGGAATACGTTTTTATGTTTTGATCCTACATTCGACGGTCACTATATAGAGTGAAGTGAAAAAAGAAAAAGCCCTTCCTGTGAAATACTGTCAAAAGACTGGGTCCCTAAAGGGAAGGTGCTTCTGAAATGGGGCATTTTTTTTTCAAATTTGCCGTATACTACTGTATACAAAAAACATTTGCTGTTATGTACAAAACTGAAACTGTCTTCAGTGTAATTGAGGGTAGTGGTGAAGGATTTGAATAAGATTAGGACCATCATCCCTCTATGGCAACCTAGAAAAGAAGTAGAAGAATATTATTATGTGAAGGTTGCTTTTTCCACACTATTTGTAGGGAATATATGCAAGTTGCCTCATTTGGTAAGATTTTATTATGAAAGAAACTAAAGTTTCCTCATTTTTCGACTAATTAGTAATAGGGTTCAAATTTTGAATAATGTCGCCTTACAAAATACATGTACTTGCCTCACAACCATATTGCAACATTTTGTCAACATCAGGTAAGTGTAGTCTTAACAGCTTTTTTTTTTTCAGGTAATTTTTTTATAATAGATATATATTTCATTTGTTCTTTAATCTGTAAGTGTCGTAAGGGTAAGTAATGTGGTCCTTCAATAAAAAAAAAATGTAGGGTCTGTTGAACGCTTGCATCGAGACATGTGATAGATTATTTTGGAGGCGGGCTATCTACACATATGTGAGGCAGCGTGGTGGAATCAGGCTCTCGTCAAAATAACCAAAGTGAAGAAACTTGCTTTTTTCTGTTGGTTTGTGAATTTTTATCAAATTTTTGTTTTTTGGCTCAAAACCTTTCATGCCCATTAAAGAACTCATTTCTGTGTGGATGTTTCTGAAAAACGTGATTAAAGGCACAAAAAAAGTAAATATTCAGTTACCACGGACTCTAAACCTAAGGAAATAACTAATCTTTGGCGGCCATTTCCTCACTAATTTTACCTCTGAAAACAAGTGACCCCACCTCCTTCATTCGCAAATATCTTGGCTTGTATTCAAGATAAATGGATATTTTTTTCATCCAAATAAAGACAAGTGAACAAACTTTACAATGATGCCAATAACCCTATATGCTCAAAAATTAACGAGAGCCTGATTCCACCACGCTGCCCCACATATATAGAATCATCTATCTACACATATATTATACATGCGCTCAATGATATTTCTCCCAGCAGAAAGACCAAGATACTAGATTGAAAAAATCCTCCCCACCCGAGAATCAAACTCAGGTCTCCAACATGCAACGATAATTGGCTTACCCACTACACCACAGACAGTGGTCTGTACACCACAGACAGTGGTCTGTATCGTGGTGAGGATGGACAAAAAATGAAAATGCTGATTTGTGCGTGTGTTCTTTGAAAAAATATAAAAATGTACTTACTTGTTGATTTGTCTGTTATCTTCAGCTTTGTCGTTTTGTTTTGTTTTTGGTTTGTTGCTTTTGTTTTTCTTTGTTGTTCTTGGTGATGCTTTTGTGTTGTAAATAAAATTTTCTTATGGGGATTTTTTTTTCTTGTGGGGGGGGGGGGGGGGGGTGTACCCACTACACCACTAGAAGAATACAGAATTGAGTGAGAGTGAGATGACTGCGTCCCTTCTTCCCTTTGCACAGGTTCGTGGAAACGCACGCTCCATATAAATATAAACCTGTCGCCATGGTATTATGCACCCTGCATGCCATAATTTAGCAAAATTTGATCTTTTTTTGCATAATTTCTAATTATTTATTTTTCTTAATCAGTCTTTGTTAAAATCAACTGAATCGCATACTTTCACATTTTTTGGGCTCAGTTTATATAATTTCAGAATTTTTCTTGCATAAAACGATGGGGACAAATGAGATGATACGAATGACGAGTGCTTTTTTTGGTACGACCCTTGTAGTATTTGACAATAAAAATAATATTACATACTACATGTCATATATATGTATCTTGTATTCATCTTCTTGCATGACCTCATAATTTCTGCTTGGGTGGTGGAGGGTGCTCTTGTGTGGTTTGCTCCTTTTTCCCTATTAAACGTCTGTTGTCCTTTTCTCTCCTCCTTTTTTTTGCGTTTGTTACTCCTTTGTCTTGTACTTGTAACACCTCTAGATCTAATCCTCGACACTTATATGACCTTATATTTTTGCAAGTGCCGTAAAACTCTTACGAAAAAAAAATTGCAGTTTGGAATGGGTAGTAGTACCAGTAGGTTCACTAGGAATGTTTTTGAATCATGTGGAAGTGGAAGCGTTTGTCGTGGGTCCGAGCAATCCCTATCCAAAATGATGAAGATGTAGAGATAGTACGTAGGCTATATGCCGGACAAGAGGGCTAACTACCCCAGATTTCGGGGGTTTCCAGAAATCTTGATCTACACAAAAAGTGGGCATTGCCGTACCTCTATGGGAGAAGTTTGGTTTCTCTGGTGTGTTTATATTTGTTTGGCTATAGAGAAAACTCTTATTGTCTTTTAAAGAAACTGAACAAGGAGCAAAAACGTTACCTTCGATTTTCTCAAAACAGCATTTTCCGGGAGATCCCCCTTGTGCTTAAAAGCGACCTTATGGCCTAGTATCGATAGAGGCATGAAACACCCAAAAGAATTGAATTGTAATTATCATGCATGAAGACATTTTCCCCGTGGGTGGTTGGCGGGTGCTCTGGTGTGGTTTGCTCCTTCTTTCCTATCAAATACCTATAGTCCTGATTTCTCCTCCTTTTTTATGTTTGTTACTCTCTTGTAACACCTCTAATCTTCGGCACTTATATTATGACCTTTTCCTTATTGTGTTGCAAGTGCCGTAAAACTCTTTAAATTAAAACAAAAACTAAAACATTTTCCCCTGTGTTCTCAGTTTTGTTTCTGTTACACTCCCGCTAAAGTAAAGACAGTTTCAACTGGATGTGACCACTCCACTAAACGTTAAAAGAAAAAAGGAGGGGGGGGGGGGGAGATATTGGTCCCGTGTCCCTTGTAGTTGTAGGCCAAGAGCTTGTTCACTTCCGTCTGAGGGCTTTAAAAAAACTCTAGATCTAGCTCTTTGAGGAATTTACCCATGCCCACGAAACTTTGCATGGCACTTCTGCAGGCCAGCGACCAAACAAAAATATTTTTTCAAAAAATCTTTACCTAGTAGTAGTAATAAAAAAGGTTTTCTCTTTGGGCCCTTTATTAAGAACTGCTCTTTGGATGCATACCCAGGATCACTAAAATAAATGACTTACAGTAATAATATTGCCACCAAATTGCTCATTTTGAGACAGCGACACCGCCCTGCCCCCACCTTTCTGTTACATTATATCTTGTTTCTTCCCCCGGCTGCCTGGATGGATGTTTCCACGTGCTCTACGTGAGTCTCGGAAATACTCACCCTGTTTCATGAATTAAGTTGAATTGTGTTTCTAATCTTAGGCGAACGTTAAAGTGTGGTGCTGAGGAAAATGTATCAACTTTTAAATGTGTTTTTTTAGGTGTATGCTGTAAATCCCCTATCTTTTTTTGACTCGGTTTAGGCTGACACTGACATTTAACACAAAAAACAAACAAACGTGTCAGAGCCTTAGTTTGCAGTGGCGTTTATTAATGAGAATGGGCTTTTAGGTTCTGTTGTTCGCTTACTTTTTAGACCCGCATGCAAAGACCCAGAAAGATTAAAGAGAGCGATTTGTTTTCATCCCATTTTAACCACCGTCAGACGAAAGTGAACGAGCAGTAGGTGCTGGGTAATTGAGGCAACGTACGTTATTGTAAACGTTGATTCCAGAATGTATGATTTAATCCGCCCCCCCCC
>NW_004797339.1:132889-156112 GCF_000002075.1 Aplysia californica | reverse complement strand
AGGGGAACAACAGAAAGATTTTTGGACCAATTTTTGTTTTGTAAGAATGTTAAAAACACTTTTTGTGTAACCAGGGGGCATCACTGCAAGTTAAAAAAAAATAAAAATACAGCCCCCAAGCCAGGCCGTTTCGTCTGCTGAGACCGAGTGAGTCAGACTGCTATCCGTTGTTCTACAATCTTGTAGGTAGGTAAGAAATAGTAGAAGAAATTGTACACAGATGATGATAATGCCTTCAACACAGTACTATACTTGTACTGTAAAGAGCCATTATCTTTTACAGGAGTTTACAGTTGGATTCTACTCGGGAGTGTTTATCCAACGCGCGCAATAATTGCGTGCACCAACAACACTTTATCTTTTTGCTATTACTCACGCAATTGCGTGCAAGGTATCGTAGCCTACTTTGCTATGCACGCAATTCCATGCTGTAATGATGTAGAATCTAGTCAAATTACCTTATCTAGATCTATATCTAGTAGCAGATCTAGATCTAGATCTAGTAGTCCTCAAAGTCAATCATGGATGTGGACCTTGCTAGCACACTCACACAAGTTAATAGTTAAGGGGAGGAGCAACCCTTGATTTTGCAGATTTTGGGTCAGGCTAAGCACATTTTATGTTGGCTGATTTTTGAAGATTAACCCTAGAAGCGCTCAGCGTTTCACCGGAAGTAACCCGCCAAAAATGCCCCGCCGCCACGGCCGATCAGTTGTAAACATGGGGGTTTGGCAGGGGGGAAACAGCTGAGATACCCGAAATGTATACCTGCTACACTGAAAAATGACCATTTACGGCTCAACAGATGATAAAAAGCATATAAAAGCATATATTTTCTTTAAGCTGATAGAATGAGCCATTCAAAAATGATCAGCCATCAAACAAATACAAACAATGCCGAGAACGCGATAGACTCAACAATTAGTACATCAGCACGGCGAAACAAGTGATAACACATAGCGTGTAGTCGCTCAGCGGGACCGCGTCACTTTATCGATCGATATCTCGGCCAAGAGACGCTCTACGAGGTCAAGATAACTTGCAAAGTCATTGGTCACTATTTATAACTTTGGCCTGTAATTGATCTACGTCATTTTCCATATAAGGAACACTGGAATTTTCCATTGAAAAGGGTCAGCGTCTATGCCCTTTAAATAGGGCCTGCGCGCTTCCCGGTCTAAGTAGGTCAGCCCTATATATAGGGCGTGCGCGCTTCCCGGGTAGCCCGGCTCACGCCCTTTATATAGGGCCTGCGCGCTTCCAGGGTTAACCATTTTTTCCCCTAAAAATAGCAGGGATACAATTGAGAAAGACTTTGTTCTCCAGGTAATTTGCCTTTAAAAACATGAGGATGGATTAATAGAGTGAATTTTCACAATTATTGTCGGTTTTCGCAAAATGTAATTTTTGTGGAGTTTTTTCCCTACTCCTTCCTTAGATAAAGTTTTCTTCCTTTTGACATGAAACTTTCAGGAAACATAGATATATCTAGTTGGCAAGGCTGCCATCAATGTGACTGAAAGATATTTGCGAAAAAGTAATACTTTTCCATATATGGCAAGCGATTACCGTCATTACGCAACCTAAAATATATACTTTAAATAGGAAAATTCTCATAATTTTTTTTCTTTTGCACTTATTGAAAAAAACTTGCTGTTACTCTGATAGGGTTTGGTTCAGGTATATGGTCAAATTTGGTCTGTAAATAAGAAAGCCTTAGGGCTTTGAAATTCATTGTTTATTTTCAAGATGGCGGCCGTTTCCATAGCAACCGTTGTAGCTATGCCAAAATAAAATTGTGTATCAAGAGATTTTACTATGTCTAACTTATATGTGTACTTCGATTTGATCTTGAGCAACAAACATAGAAAATAAATGGTCCTCAAGGGTAGCTCCTGCTCTCCTCCCGTTAATTTCACATGAAGCTACAGTAGGCTACAGCGAGCACCTAGCACGCCTCTGTGATTGGCCCAAATATCTATCTAGATCTAGATTAGATTCTAGATATTAGATGAGGGAGGACTTCCGTAACGAGCGACCACTATGAGACAGAGCAGAAAATTGAGGGCTAGAGATCTAGGGGTAGGGTTTAGGCTTAAGTTAGGGTTAGGGTTAGGCCTCTTCTTTATTGTGTTTAATGGGGTGGTCGCTCGTTGAGGAAGTCCTTCCTTAGATGATGTATTTCCGAAATCTATTTTTGTCGTTTTCAGGGGTTTCCCCCAAGGTGGATGGTTAAAGAATAAAAAGATAAAGTTGTATGAGAAATGTTGCCATGGTATTCTTTTGCTTTCCCTCCTGTTTCACATTTAACTACTATTGTCTCTTTTCTACTACATATTGATGCGCTGAAGAGCATAATTTATCTGATTATCGACTTCACTTCCGTCGCAAATTGATAGTTAAAAAAATGTTCAATGGTTACTAATGGAACTTTATCACACTAAGTCTTGAAGCCTAACTACGTAGTAATTTCCGCACTTTGGACCAATTGAAGTTTTGCAGTTAGGTTTTGACTAACCATGACAACAAAACTCAAAATGATCAAAACCATTATATTCATCCCAACACTCACTTACCAAGGCCAAACATGGACCACGAACAACACCTTAGAGCAAAGAATTACAACTTTTGAAATGCGATGCCTAAGAAAAGCAGTAAACAAGACCAGGCGAGACAAAATTAGAAACACAGTAATCAGAGAAATGGTAGGGACAAATGATGTCATGCATCACATCCAACTTCAAAGATTCAAATGGTTCGGACATCTCATGCGATTACCAACACACGACCCAGCACAACGTGCCTACATAAAAAAATTCGATGGCAACAAGGCAAGAGGGCGACTGAGAAAGACCTGGATAGATGGAGTCAGGGAAACATTGACCACCCATGGCATCCCCCGACCCAAGCTCTCCGGCTGGCGGCAGAGAGACGTCGCTTTCTTTCCGCAACACCCAAAAGGGTATAAGCGCTGATAAAAGTAAAAATAAAAAAGCAGTTAGGTTTGAAATTTTCTTGAAATTAATTGATTTATGACAATTTTAGTGGCTATGTATTGCAGTTTGACCCTCAAACTCAAAGCAGTGCGTCTGTGTGCGGGAGTGAAATAGATAGAATGTAGAATAGAGGGTTAGGGCGGATGGGTAGGGTAAGGTTAGGTCTCTACTTTATTGTGTTTGTTAGGGTGGTCACTCATTTCAGAAGTCCTTCTGATATGACTATGACTACAAACTAGGCTTAAAATTGAAAGTAGGGTCTCTCTTTTTTCTTAGAGTGTTTAAATGGTTGAAATCAACCCAAATATAGATCAAGTGTCAAGTGTGTTTGTGATTTTTAAAAATAATAACAAAATGGAGTTGAGCTGAAACTTGAAAAAATCCTAGAAAATTGAAAAATACTGATACATAATAACTCTGCCCGTAAACTGATCTCAACCAAATGAAGACATGCGGAAAATTCATTTCTTGAACTACCATAATAGCATAATTTTAAAGTTGCTGGAAGAGTTGAATTAAGATTAATTATCTTTTAATTTGAGCAAATAGATGGAAAATGAAGGAAAACCTGATAATCACAACTTTATAGGAAAAATGAAGAACTTGTCCATGCTGAACTGCACTAGAAACCAGTTCGTTGGAATCATTTTTATTTCCCAACACAGTTGCTCTAAGCTGCAGATCATTTTGTGTAGTCATTAAAAAAAGGAGTTTTTGAAAGCAAATTTTGTAAAGAGATATATTTTCTTTGTTCTAGGGATTCAGGATATATATCAGGACAGCTCCAGAATTTTTTTCCATGCTTGGGTGGAATTTAATTTTTGTCATTCGTAATAGAGAGGAGAGTCATTTACAAATTTGGCTATAATTTTTCTCCAAAGTAAAGCTAGATGTTTTATTCTTCATTTGAACAGGAAAGGAATTTTATTCAACATCTCACTGAATATCTTACCCTCAAACAATGTGTGAGGAAAGACTTAAAAAACCAAGAACTGTTGAGAATTAATTATCTAATTTGTATTGACAGGGGTGTAAAACATTTCCAGTCTCTATCACTATCACCCACTCTTTTTCAACCTTTGTTATTGTTGTGTGTGACTATATGATGTATCTAAGTTTGTGTAAAAAACAACTGATTGGCCTTAATGTATTAATTGTGTCCACGACACATGCATGTAGTAAACCAAACCCCAAACTTAGGTCTGTGTATTCTTGCCAGGTTCTAGAAAAACCGAGTGTTTTGCTGCTGTCTGCTGCGGCGATGGCCACGTCCCAAGATACGGTCAGTTCTGGCCTGCCTCCGTCTGACTGGATGGCCGAGCTGCCGGAGAAGCTACACACCTGGCCCCTCATGAAGCTGGCAATACCAGGTGAGAGGGAGGTGAAGGGTCAAGGGCAGATGTGGGTGGATTGAGTGTGGAGTGGGAGTTTGATTAGCCTGATTAAAAAGATCATTAACACAATGGGAGGTCATTTAGTGCAGGGAAAAAGTAAGACAGGCTGCATGTTTTAGGACTTTCTTTCCCGAATTTCCACTTTTCCCATATTAAAGAAAATGTCCCCCCCCCCCGGGAATGTTACTTCTAAAGCAGAAATCCACCACCATGTTGTTTGTTCCATTGGATCTGATAACTGTTTCATCTACTTCTTAGCATGCATTTTCACCCAGGTTCGAATGGATACCCAGCTATAGACAACGAATGTTTTTGTCAGGTTTTGAGTGTTTGAGCACTTCATCGGCTGCTTGCACTGTATGTTTTCTGGGAAGCTGAGAAAGTTTCTGGGTGTTCTAGGGTCTGCTGGGGTAATAATAGCTGTAAAGTGCATCGAGCATTCTGTTGAGAGTGAATATGCGCTATAAAAATGCAGTTATTATTATTATTATTATTATTATTATTATTATTATAGTCCTGTTTCCCAAGCACTTAAGTTTTCACCTATGACAGATTGTTGAAATCAAATTTTGTACAGGTTCGGTAATAGCCATTTAATCATTTATTAGTCTTTTATTGTGGAAATTCTACTTTTGCAGATTTAAGCCTGGCTAGTTCATTGGTTGGTAATATCACAGTCATTATAGCAGAATTATGAAAGTCAAATTTTTGGTGTTTATCTTTTTATTATAACAGTGTTTTGTTTCATTTGCTAAAAATTTAATAATTGTGACATTTTCTTCTTTGCTTATTAAGTTATAAGGTTGAATAAGGTAAGCACTTTTTCTTTAATTTTTTCCAAATAGATAAAAAATAGCTTAGGCAGTTTTGTTCTGGCTGTGACGACGTATTGTTACCCTGTGCACAGGTTCCCACAACTCTGCCACGTTTGGCATCGACCCAAAGGCCGAGTGTGCTCCGGACGCCCCGACAAACGTCGCGAACAGCGTGCGTGTGCCGGTGCTTGGTGAGGCCGTGAGGGCCGTCTGCCGGGCCTGGTCGGTATGTCAGAAGCTGGACTTCCGGCAGCAGCTGGAGTCTGGCATCCGCTACTTTGACCTCCGCATCTCCACAAAACCTGGATCAGAGGACTTTTATTTTGTGCACACGTTGTACGGGCCAAAGGTCAGTCTTTTTGTCTTATGATGTTGTTTTTCGGGGTTATATATGAAGGTATTGTACCACAGTTTAGATGAGTGTGCAAGTTGCGCTCGTTAAAGATCCCTTGGTGGTCTAAAACTGATAGTGGCTTCGGCCACCACCCAAGCAAAATTCAAAATTTTCTACCAACTGAAATTTTTTTAATGTGTCCCGCGGGCTCATATGACCTTACGCAGTTGTGAGTGCCGTAAAACACTTACAAAAAAAAAGCAACCCCCCCCCCAAAACAAAAAAAACAACAACAAAAAACAACAAAAACAACCCCAAACAAACAAACGATCAAACAAACAAACAAAATCCCCCCCCCCCAGTTTAGATGTTAGGTGACTGGTGTCTGTGGTGTAGCGGTGAAGTGCTTCGCTGTCACATGGAGGAGACCTCCCTAAGTTCCCACTGCTAACGATCCCGGTTCACTTAAGATCCCGGTTCACTTAAGATCCCGCTGTTTTAAAAAACCTGAAATTTTACCCTTCAAAAGTCACCCCTAAGATCCTGCTCTGATTCGCTCTGAAGGTCTACATTCGGCTAAGATCCCTCATTTCAGATCATAATTCACGGAACAAAAACCCGGGCGGGCACAGCCGATCAACCAAGAAAAGTTGAGATCAATGAATGGCCCGTAGCGTCAAAGATCAGCCATTACCGTGAATGTGATCACATAAGCGTTGTAAAACTCGATGAAATGGTACAATGTTTGCCCCTGACGGGATCACACCAAGCTGTGAACTGACCGCCGCCTTTGTTTTTTCTCCTAACATCGCACTCGCATCTGAGCTCTCCAACTAAACTTAAATCACATCGTTGGGTTGGCAGAGCCTCAAGCTCGCTCCAGGTGGGATCATATCAAACTGTGAACTCTTCCCTGACCGTTGCAGCCTTGTCTCTACTCCTGAATTTGTGAGACAGACTAAATTTTAATTGGTGTGGTCCCCACAATGTAATAGTGCATGACAAAGTCGGGGGAACTCGGTCAGAGATGGAAAGCTATACATTTTGGACAGGTAAAGGGGAGGGGCAACTCAATAAGCATAGATCTTGAGACTGAGACTCACGATAAGATAATAAGTATAAATGGCATGCCTCATTCCATAATGATTGGTCATTAAGGTTGACCACTCTTTGCTTGCTGTATGTCTTAAACAGACCCAGGGGTCACGTCAGTTCATTTTAGAGTGGAGGGAGACCATTTTACCGATTGTGAGCCTTAACATGGGTCACCGTAGATTCTTCCCTGAGTTTGTCGGCTAAGATCCCGCAGTTTCCTTGCTCCCGAGCACAGAGATCTTAGTCGGAGACTACTGTGTCTTGGTCTTTCTGCTGGGATGTTGTGTCCCTCTCAGCCTGGATTGGTCCTGACAGGCAGCGTCAGAAGCCCACCTCCTGAATGATCTACGTTGTGTCAATTGAGTCATAAAAAAAAACTACTATTGAAAAAGAAGATGCAAAAGGATGTTAGATGTTTATCCTATTGGTAATATTTTATACCAGTAGGGTCAGATAGGAGAGATGAGGGACCATTGATTCTTGTGGGAAAACATTTGGGTAACTGGGTTTTTCTTTCTTGATTCATAAAATTTTGAGCTCTGTCCCTGATATTTGTGAATTTTGTTAGTGAAATCAAAACACTTATCTCTCCTTTTCGCAATATCTCTAATCTTTGGCACTTATCAAACCTAACTGAGTTGCAAGTGCTGTAAGATTCTTTACAAAAACTAAAACTGTTTTTTTCTGACTTATATACATATATATATATGGCTATTCCATGCAGTATATCTGGGCTGTCATGACGACTGCTGGGCTGCCTAAATTGACAGATTTTTCCAGTAGTTACTGATTTTGGACCTGTTCTACTGCCATACCGATAAAGGTTTAAAAACTACCTGATCTTCGTTTAGCACCGAGAGTAAAAGAAAAAAAAAAGCGTGTTCTGCAGTGCTTCCAAACTTCCCTGTTTTTGTCAAAATCCATATTTTCTGAAAGTTCTGTATTTGCCGCATCATCATATCAGCTCCATGAGTGTAAAAAAAAAAAGAAAGAGAGAGAGAGAGAGACAGCGTTGGCTCATCAGCATTCCGTAGCAAAGGATCAGTACTTGCCTCCTTAACCTCTCGGATTTTACAGTGACTCTCGGCAGTAAGTTGTACATCTGGGTGTCTAAAAAGAAGAGGACCAACTTAAATGGCAATAACTTGGTTATCTTTGAACTAATTTTGATCAAACTTCGCAGAAATAAAATTCAACTATGGGGACGGTACATTTATCTGTAGGGAAAAAATCAATGTATTTGGTAGGAAAATATCAAATTAAAAACATTTCTACCAAAATTGACTTAAATGCAAAAAACTTTGCTACTTCTTAAAAGTCAACCATATTGTTCTGTTTCAAATAGTCACTATTAATGCATTTAAAGAACAAATTCCTACAAAATTGATATTGCTAAATAAAATCAAGGAAGGTGTTCGCTATCTAAATCTCCGGGTGTAGATAATTTCTTTCTATACAATCTCCCAATACGCCACTCAAAATTTTGAATAACTGTGGTGGCATGTTTCTGGGTGGATTCTTTGGACGTCCTGTTCAACAGTGAGTTTCAAATGTTGGATTGTTTTCCGGTTGTTCCCCTAGACCCTGTCTGTCAAAAAAACCCAAAGGTAATAATCGAAGGGGCTCAAGTTGGGAGGAATGTAGCAACCATTTATTTGTTAATTGTGGCTTACAAGGCGTTCCCCCAACCTTTCTTGCAACCATATTATTGTCAGGTCCACTCTTGATGTGTGGGTTGTGACCCATCCAACTGGAACCAGGCCTGTGCAACATAACACATTCTCCCCAAACTTCCACAAAACTTTCTAAGCATGTTTAGATATTTGTCTGTGGTGACGGAAACCATACCGGGCCAATCACTCCCCCGTAGCTACACGCTTGTACGAAATAGAATTTTGCGTTTTACCCAATTTTGGTTGAAATTTTAAAATCTTGATATTTCTGGAGCACATTGATTGATTTTCTTCATATTTACAAACTTAGTGTTCTCGTGGTTGAATGTATACATTCTGATTTTTGTTCAAATTAGTGTAGAGATGACCGAGTAATTACCCTTTAAGCGGGTCCTCTTTTTTAAGACATCCTGTATTTGAAACTGCCAGATTGCGCATTTCACACACTTGACCATTGTCCCTCTATGCGGTTGGCAATATATTTTCACGGTCTGTCTAGTTCCAGAGAATTTGTCAGTACTGGTAGGAGGATTCTACGGCAGCAGGATAAGGCAGGGGTGCAAGAAACTGATGCTAAAATATTAAAAAAGTGGAAGTGGTGCTCAGCGGTTTTAACATTCGACAATGGGACGTGTAAATGGAGGAAAATTAGAATACTGGCTTGGTGATTGTATCATCAGAATTGATGTTCTTACATTTGTGAGGCATCATAGTGAAATCAGGCGCTCGTCAAAATAGGCTAATGAAATCAAATAAATCTGTATTTTTTTGGCCGATGGGCAATTTTTTAAACTAATATTCTTTTTTTGGCTCAACACCTTTTATGTCTATTTAAAAACACATTTCTGTGTGGATTTTACTAAAAAATACGGTGATTAAAGGTGCAAAAAATGTAAATTTTCAGTTTCCATGGACTCGCAAGCTAAGTAAATAACTCATTTTTTGGTGGCCGTTTTCTCACTAATTTTAGCTCTGAGACCAGGTGACCCCCACCTCCTTCATTCGCAAATGTCTCAATTTCTATTCAATGGATTATTTTTTCATTCAAAACAAGACAAATGAAAAAGCTCTTAAGATGTTACCAACAATTCCACATGCCGAAAAATTGACGAGCGCCTGATTCCACCACGTTGTGACTCATTTGCTTAGCCTACTGTCAATGGTGCCATGACAAATTTGAGTAGAGGAAATTGAAAAAATGCCATTTTCAATCCTTGGAAGGCTCTAAATTTCAATGTGGACCTTCTGGAGGAAAAAAACCACATTTTTAAGATGCATTTGGAAGTTGATCTGCTTGACGCGGTACTTGAGGATAAGATCTGGAAACTAAATTTTATGATTAGAGCCCTGTGCGGCATAGTGCCCCTATGTTGGATGCCTGTACATCATAATAGTTTGTTACTGATTAAAACTGGTTCTGTTACTAAGCATTTTGGAAAAAAATTAATATGTAGTATTTTCGGCATCACTACATCCCACACTCTCATGGTCACAGTCCTTTCAGCTTCGGCTCTAAGTACATGCTGTCTTCCACTGTCACTGTTTGCTCTGCCGTTAGCCGATCTATAAAGTTTTCTTTAAATAAATTTTGTCTTGCATGCTTTTTAAAATCCGTGAATGCTGAAACCCAAACATGGTTTTTACAGTTATGTTCTGGCCTTTCCACAGGCCAAGATCGGGATTCATGAAAAAATTTTTTTAGAGCAAAGCTAGTTCAAATATTGTCTGTCATACCACAGTCAGACTGGACTTATCAGTGCACTGTTGGTATGCTTTTGTGAGAATATATGTTTTAATAGCTTCTTTTAATACGGGCTGAGTTTTGAAGTCAGTTTGACAGTCTCCTTGCGCTCAATTCCACATTCAAGACTGATTGATGGGTGCTTTGAATGATTGATGGGTGCTTTGAATGATTGATGGGTGCTTTGAATGATTGATGGGTGCTTTGAACGACATTTCATACCCGCCCCCCTCCTCCCACGTACATAAATACACGCAAGGGTACATATACACACACACACACACACACACACACACACACACACACACACACACTCACACACTCACACACATTTTAAAAATATGATTACCCAATATCACGAAAAACAAGCCCCACATGTACATCTTTTTTTAGACAAAAAGGGATTGAGAAAACAAAGAGTGCTGAGGGGGTTGAGGTGAAACGTGATGTTGAGGGAAAGAAAACTCTCCAACAACAGTGGCGGAGGAGATAAATCCTCAGACAAAGGAAAGAACGTTGTAACATGTATAGGGGCCTACATTTTGCCCCAACTTACTTACACGGTTTCTAAGTGGGTGGTTTGCAGGGGCCTACATTTTGCCCCAACCTACACGGTTTCTAAGTGGGTGGTTGGCAGGAGCCTACATTTTGCCCCAACCTACACGGTTTCTAAGTGGGTGGTTGGCAGGTGCTCTGGTATGGTTTGTTCCCCCCCCCCCCCCCCCAGCGTGACAGCCGTCGTTAGTTTACATGGGTGACGTCACTCCCAGCGAGCTCAAGTAATACGCGTATTTAAAATCTAAAAAAAAGAAACCTCTTCAAGGGGAAGCAACCATTAAAAAACACCTTTGGATTAGTTATTACAGGGTTATGTTTCCTGAACCCATCCCGCGCGCTCATATGACGTTATGCAGTTGCGAGCGCGTTAAAACACTTTACAAATTAAAAAAAAAAAAATGTCTGATTTTGTAAGCACACCTCACAATAATTGATTTTTCTCTTTCCTCCCAAACTACACCTCACAATAATTGTTTCTCTTGTCTCCCAAACTACACCTCACAATAATTAATGTTTCTCTTTCCTCCCAAACTACACCTCACAATAATTATTGTTTCTCTTCTCTCCCCAAACCTCAGCTGAGCGAGATGCTGGAGTCGGTGAGCTCGTACCTGTCGGAGCACAGGAAGGAAGTGGTTCTGCTGGACCTGAACCACTTCTACGGCATGGAGGAGGAGCACCACGCCATGCTGCTCTCGCTGCTCACCTCGCACTTCGGGGAGAAGCTGATGCCGTGTGGGGACCCGCGCCAGGTCACGCTGAGGCACATGTGGGACCTCGACAAGCAGGTGGGAGCTGGGAGCCAAGCTTAGCTTGGTGTTCAAGTTTTGTTTGTTTTGGGTTAACTGTTGGGGCCCAAGCTTGGTTTGGTTTTGATCTTTTGGGGGGTCAACTCTGGTGGCCTGTGGGTGGTTGGCGGGTGCTGTGGTGTGGTCTTCTCCTTCTTTCCTGTTTTGTTTGGGTTATCTCTTTTCCTACCATACCATGGTTCTCAACATCATCGTGACCAAGCCAGTTTTTCTTTTCTGACTCTAGTCAGAAATAATTAAATTTTGTTAAATTTTTCAAAACTCGAATGTGTCATATGGTATATCATAATACAAGGAAATGAGTCACTTATCAGAGGATTCAAAGAACACAAGTAATCTGAGTAGTCTGAGCCTATAAAGTAATGGTTTGATTATCTGAGTCATAAAACTCTGGCTGGAAGAGATGGAAGAATTTGCCGAGCTGCAAGACACGACTCACGGCCTCCAAGAATGTGTATGTCACCATCATCATTGCCTTTCTCACCCTGCACCAGGGTATAGGCCACGGACAAACACCTTCCACTTTTCTCTATCCTGAGCTAGCCTCTTGATGTTATTCCATATGTCACCTTACTCTCGGACTTTTGTCTACCCTCAGAATTTTTCTAGTCTCCCAGAACCTTGCGGTTACCCTCTGTGTGTCTCCTGTGTGTGTCTCCTGTGTGTGTCTCCTGTGTGTGTCTCCTCTGTGTGTCTCCTCTGTGTGTCTCCTGTGTGTGTCTCCTCTGTGTGTGTCTCCTCTGTGTGTGTCTCCTGTGTGTGTCTCCTGTGTGTGTCTCCTGTGTGTGTCTCCTGTGTGTGTCTCCTCTGTGTGTCTCCTCTGTGTGTCTCTGTGTGTGTCTCCTCTGTGTGTCTCCTCTGTGTGTCTCCTCTGTGTGTCTCTGTGTGTGTCTCCTCTGTGTGTCTCCTCTGTGTGTCTCCTCTGTGTCTCCTCTATGTGTCTCCTCTGTGTCTCCTCTATGTGTCTCCTGTATACCTCTGTTGTTTTGTGTTTTCCCTTTTCAGTTTGCCTACGACAACCCATTGTGATCAAAGTGACATTGACTTTCCTTTCTTTAAATTTAAGGCAGCTGAAAGTTCCGATTTGTGTCAAAATTATGGATTTTGAGATGTGGGCATTTTTGGCTTCTGTGCCCCCTTCCTCCCTGTTCTGGTGTCATATAATGGGGTTTTTTTCTTTGCTGTTGCTCGCAGACGACATTCATTTGATTCCTCATTAATGAAATCTTTTAAATTGAGTATCTTTATCTATCTCCTGGAATATTGCATCCCACACAGCCTAGTTGGTGCTGACAGATGGGGTCAAAGGAACCTTCATCTTAAATTATCTAAATTGTCTTGATGAGGGCATACAAGATTGCAGTCATATTTTTGTGGAGAGCGTAAAAGATTATATTTTATTTGAGGGCGTACAAGATTGCAGTCACATTTTTGTTGAGGGCGTAAAACATTACAGTCGCTTTTTTTTGTTGAAGGCATAAAAGATTAGTCACTTTTTTTGTTGAAGGCATAAAAGATTAGTCACTTTTTTTGTTGAAGGCATAAAAGATTAGTCACTTTTGTTTTGAGGGCGTAAAAAATTACAGTCACATTTTTGTCTCCCCCCCCCCACCAGGTCCTTGTGTTCTACCAGCACGACCTGGCTTCTAGCTTCACGGAGGTGTGGCCGGCGTCCTCCATCATCGCCCCCTGGGCCAACACGCCCCACGAGGAGCAGTGCCTACAGTTCCTGTCCCAGCGGTTTGACCAGCCACAGCCCGACCACTTTGTTGTCTGTCAAGGTCAGTGGATGGTCAGCTCATTGCCTGTTTTGTTGGTGTGCTGGTAAAAATTTTGCTATATATATGTAGTATAACACAGATAGCTCGATTATGTTGGGACCGGCCTTGGTAGTTGGAGGGATCCGTAGTTGGAGGGATATCTTACAAAGATAAAGAAGAAAAAAAGAACGGGCCTGCAGGCACCGTAAGACGGATGCGTGATTTCGAGTTTTCTGTGTTCAACATATCCGTGTTATACTGTAATACCTAGTGGTTTCTTTTTAAATCTAGGAAGGCTTCAAATTCCAAACTGTACATCATCAAAGGAAAAAACCCCAACACATTTGGTACACGTGCAACATTTTCTTTTCAGTCAGTTTGAGGGAAAGTCACCTTTAATAATATTATTTCAAATACCCATCAGTCTCTCTGAAAAGTTCTGGGAAATGACATCTAAAGTACAGTTCATCCAAAGTTTAAAAGGTTTCGGGTCGTGAATAAAAAAAATTAAAAAAATTACAGGAATGATAAAATAGCAAATTGCCTGAATAATGTGTTTTTGAGAATAAAATTATTGAAAAGTTTCCAAGTAAAATACCCTTGTGTGTCCTAAATGATATATGTAATTAATGCCATTTTTGGAGCCTGTAGTGTACAAACAAAGGCATAGTTATATAAGTGTATTGTGTCTGAGGGCACCACTGGTACTGGATATCTTAAAGACAAGAGGACCCCCTTAAACGGCAATAACTCGGCCATCTTTGAACCATTTTAAATCAAATTTAGCAGAAATAGAATTCAACCATATGTCAGTGTAAAAAAAATTAATCCATTTGTTAGAAAAATATAAAATTTTAAAAATTTCAACCAAAATTGGCTGAAATGCAAAATTTTGCAACTTCTTAAAAACCAACCATATTTTTCTATTTGAAATTGTCACTATATGTGCATTGAAGAACAAATCAATACAAAGTTTTACAAAATAAACTCACGGGAGGTAGCCATTATTTAAATCTCCAGGTGTAGACCATTTCTTTCCATACAAACTCTAAAACGCCACCGGAAATTCTGAATAACTCTTGTGGCATGTTTCTTGGTCGATTCTTTGGACGTCCTGTTCAACATTGAGTTTCAACTATTTGATTGTTTGTGGGTTGTTTCCCTACACCTGTCTGTCAAGAACTCCCAAATGTAATAATCGAAGGGGGCTCAATTTGGGAGGAATGTGGTAACCATTTATTGGTTAATTGTGGCTTATAAGGCATTCCCCAAACCTTTCTTGCAACCATATCACTGTCCCCGTCGTTTTATTCAAGAAAAATTCTGAAATTATGCGAACTGAGCCCAAAAATGTGAAATTATGCGATTCTGTTAATTTTAACAAAGAATGACAAAGGAAAATAATCAGAAATTATGCAAAAAATGATCAAATTTTGCTAAATTATGCGGGGTGCATAAAATCACGGGAACAGATATCAGGTCCACTCTTGATGTGTGGGTTGTGACCCATCCCACTGGAACCAGTCCTGTGCAACACAACACATTCCCCTGCCCAAACTTCCCCCAAACTTTCTTGGCATGTGTAGGTTTACTATCTGGGGTAACTGTTGTGGTTTTACCATCCTTTTCCTAAAACCATAACGAGCTGGTCATGCCCCTGTAGCTGAATGCATATATTTTCAGAGGTATAATTTTGTGTTTTACCCAATTTTGGTCGAAATTTTTGAAATTTGATATTTCTTGAACTCATTGATGTCATTCATGTTTACAACATTGACGTCCCCATGGTTGAATTTTATTTGTTGATATTTTAAAAAAATCAGTGTAGAGATAGAATCTAGATATAGCTGAGTTATTATCCTTTACTGCATCCCCCTTTTTTTAAAGACACCTGAACTATAACCATTATCGTGTCAGATAGCTTCTCTTTGCACAAACTCTTATTCCTTTGTGATACAAAATACAGTGCAGCCTCTCTATATTGACCTTCGATATAACGACGTCCTCTGTTTAGCGACAGGTCCCGATTTTTTTCCGATATATTTTTGGTTGCCTCTCTATTACGACAACTGTCGATAACAACATTTTTTCTGGTCCCAACAATGAAAGAGAAAGGCTGCCCTGTAACCATCATTCTGTCTATGAAATTCTCTTTCCTTAAACTCAACTAAATTTTTAACCAGACCCTGGCTCAGCTTATTTTAGAAATAAAATCCGTGAAGTCCAAACCAAAACTTATTTAAGTTCTACTTGGGAGGAAGGAAGGGGGAATGATATTGACCATCAGTCTCATCTGAAATCACTTTCTCTCCCTCCCCCCAGGTATCCTGAGCCCCACCCCCAGCCACTTCCTCAACGTGTCCAGCAGTCTGGAGTCCATGGTGTGTCGCTTCCGGCCCCGCATCTATTCCTGGATCAGCCAGCGCGCGGCCACACACCCGTACAGCCTCAACATTGTCATGGTGGACTTCGCCCAGGGCGGGGACTTTGTGCAGAGGGTGCTGAGTTTGAACCTGACGCGAGCTGAGGCAAAATGAGGGCACGGACCGAGAGGAATTCTTACTTCATCATTACCGGGACAGTGACAGTGAAAGGACGCTGCTGATTGTGTCATGTGTGTGTGCTGGTGTGTGGCAGACTGTCATAGGATGTGTGTTGTATTGGATGTGTCATATCGCATTGTGCCACATAAGATGTGTCATATCATATATTGTGCCTCATAAGGTGTGTCATATCATATGTGTCACATAAGGTGTGTCTTATCCTATTGTGCCATACAAAATGTGCTATAGCTTGTTCACTTTCGTCTGACCGCGGTTAAAAACGGAATAAAAACAAATTTCCGTGTTTAATCTTTCTGTGTCTTTGCATTCGGGTCTAAAAGTTTAGCGACCAACAGAATCTAAAAGCCCATTCATAAAAGTCACTGCAAACTTAGGTTCCAACACTTTTCTTTGATGTAAGCCTAAAGCGGGTCAACAAAATGATAGGGGATTTACAGCATACACCTTAAACCAAAAAAGTTGACATATTTTCCTCAACACCACACTCTAACGTTTGCCAAAGAAACACGATTCAAGAGACGGGGTGAGTCTTTTTCGAGACTCACGTGGAGCACGTGGAGGCATTTAGACAACCGGGAGATGAAATCTTCAAGCTTACACTGAAATGTTGGAGCAGGGTGCTGTCGCTGTCTCAAAATGAGCAATTTTTAGGCAAGGTTACTGAAAGTCATTTATTTTAGTTATCTTGTGTATGCATCCAAAGAGCTGTTTTTAATATAGGACCCAAAGAGAAAAACTTTTTTATTACTGGGTCAAAAATTAAAAAACAACAACTTTTGTTTATGGTCGCTAGCCTGCAGAAGTGCCATGCAAAGTTTCGTGGACATCGATAACTTCCTCAATGAGCTTGAATTTTTTTACACGGTCAGATGAAGATGAACAAGCTATATATATTGGTTGTGTCACCGACAGTCCTGATGACGTCACTGTAGGCGTACTGTGGACAGTCCTAAAGTACCGGCGTCTGTGGTGTAGTGGTTAAGATCTTCACCACCGCATGCAGCATGCAGAAGACTTGAATTTGATTATTCATTGTTGCAATTCATTGGAAAGCTGTGAAAATGTACCAAGCCCTGAAAACAAAATATTTCAGAAGAGGAAAAAACTTCCATTTTAAAGCAATTGTAGGTACCCATGTAATGTATCTTTTTTTGCTTTTATTAACATTTAGAATTTGAATTTCCCCAATATATTTCTTGAGCGTATCACAGATCATACGCAACTAAAACCACATATCACTTGCAACTAAAACCTCAGATCACACGCAACTAAAACCACAGATTACATACAAATAAAATCACAGATTACATGCACAATCACTTGCAACTAAAACCACAGATAAAAAAACTGCAATTTTTAAAACTGTCAAACTTTTTGGGCTTAGTACATAGTAGCTGACCAACTGACCAATGAATTAGTCCTTTCGTCACATAATGGATGTGTGTGGAACTTTCTTGGTGTAGTCACGGCATGGGATGAGTGTGCTGGCCTCTGGGAGACCTGTACACAGTACACAGACCTGCCTATGTTTACAAATTATTCGCAATATTACGAAAAAAATGCCAAATATTTTACCCCATTCCGAAAATACAAATGTACTGTGAAAAGTCAGAAAATCGAGTCAATTTTATGAATAATTAATTCTACGACTAGATTGCACCGAAATAATTCTTTAACTCCCAGCAGTTTTGCCTGTTTTGGCTTTTTCATTTATGTTTCAGG
Organism: Aplysia californica; assembly: GCF_000002075.1. Taxonomy (NCBI): domain Eukaryota; kingdom Metazoa; phylum Mollusca; class Gastropoda; order Aplysiida; family Aplysiidae; genus Aplysia; species Aplysia californica. The sequence goes on along the minus strand of NW_004797339.1, from coordinate 138,651 downwards.
GGTCCTCCATACCCTCAAGCCTCATGTTTATCCACTCCAGCTTTCTTAAGGTGTGGCATATTTTTTGTGTTACTAAAAATAAAAATAGATGCAGTAACAGAAATCGGACTACCCCAACAATTATGAAGATGAAATTTTTTTTTACAATTTAGAGTTTACATTACTTTATGACAAAGCACATTGAATTCTGCATGTAATGTGTCAAAGACACCTCATTCTGCCTGTAATGTGTCAAAGACACCTCATTCTGCCTGTAATGTGTCAAAGACACCTCATTCTGCCTATAATGTGTCAAAGACACCTCATTCTGCCTATAATGTGTCAAAGACACCTCATTCTGTTGAGAATAAAGAAATGAGGGCCGTTCTTGTGCATTCTACAAATTCTCGGTTATTTCCCTTGAAACTGGAAATTTCAGAGCGAGAATTTAAAATAAAACCATCAATTTTAATACCTATTCTATATTTTTTTGTCTATTTAGTCATTTTTATTTGATAAGAATACCTTACAAATCTTTCTTTAGAAAAGTAAATGTATTTTATGGGCGAAATACCACATCACAAGCCATCGTATATTTATACGATATAGTACTGCATGAACTGCTGGGAGTTAAGACGATCATGAGTAGGCCTATTCGTTAAACGCTGGTTTCCAATAGACTGATTAGGCCTACTGTTTAGTATCGTTTGTTCTTTATACGACTTGTGGTATCGGGCGCGTAGTTTCCACAATACGTCTTGATTCTATATTTGGAATACAACAGCAGTTTTTTTTAAAACTCCACCTTGTTATCACACTTTTGAATTCAGGATTCCTTCCGTTTTCCCGGCGAGGAACGTAATTTTGTCATTCGGCAACGCTTAGGTCTAATTGATTTCACGTAGGCCCCTACTTTATATAAGGAAAATAATACTAGCTATTACTAATTTTTAAGTCAAATTACTAATTTTTGGCAGTTTTATTACCGATTTTTAAAGTCTCAAGTAGGCAGGTCTGCCTGTACATTGTACCGATGTGTGTTTGTGGAGTGTCTGATTGCTCTGTGAGCCTGTACCAGTCTGTGCTTGCTCAGCATTTATTTTTTTGGTGATTGTGTAGGTTTTTTTTGTTCTAGTAAGGTTTTACGGCGCTTGCAACTGCATAAGGTCATATTGGCGCCATTGTGTAGGTCTAACACCCCTTTCAACACTGGAACATTACACAAAAGGCTGGACTCTGAATCTAACGTCCATCTCTGAATCTGATAGGACAGAGCCGGATGGATGGAGAGCCTTAAAAGCTCCCACAACAAACTTAACTTATAATGGCCAGTTGAGGATTTGAACCATGGTCATTTGCTGTGTACTACAGCATGATACCGACTGAGCTGACAGTGCACCCTATTCTGTGGTTGATGGACCAAGTTCTGCTTTTCACCTGGGAGCCAAGTTGAGTGTATTAAAAAAACAACTTTTAGTGTACCCGCACGCACAGACTCTTTTTTATGTGATTGTGATTGATATGTAGGGCCTGTATATGTGAGGCATCGTGATGAAATCAGGCGCTCGTCAAAATAACCAAATCAGAGAACCAGGCATTTTTCTGCCAGTTTAACGATTTTTATAGTCCACATAAAAAAGCATTTCCATGTGAATTTTACTGAAAAACAAAATGCGTTATTTTTCAGTTTTCAAAGACTCTTTAGCTACTGGAGTTACCAAACTTTGGCGGCCATTTTCTCACTAATTTCACCACTGAAACCAGGCGACCTCATTTCCTTGGATAGTTATTTCATTAGAAGCAAGGGAGATAAATCAGCTTTCAGATGATACCAATAACTCCACATGGCCAAAACTTGACGAGCTCCTGATTCCACCGCGTGGTGACACAATTAGTCCTGTTGTCACGATGGACGTGTGGGGGGAACTTTCCTGGTGAAGTCACTCAGGGTGAGTGTGGTGGGTTCTGGGAGACATGTACATATGTACCGATACACTCCTTGACTGAAACAGGGAAAAGTATCATGTTCGCATGGATACCTAGCCATGTGAGCATCCGAGGAAATGAGCAGGTAGACGACCTGGCGTAGAAATCCTTATCCCTTCTGCTGGGATCAACGACGAACACTCTCCCACAGACTGACTTTAAAAATAAAGTAAAAAAGTACACCTCCAGCCTGTGGGAGAGCCACTGGAAAAAAACAAACAAATAACAAACTCCACAATATTAAACCCAAAACGCGAAATCTTTCGGGCCTCTCCAGAAAAGACGAAGTCATTTTTACTCGATTACGCATCGGACACACGGCCCTAACACACAAATACCTCCTTCTGGGAGATGAGAAGCTGTTCTGTGTTGGATGCGGCCCGACACAGATTTTACCATTAGACACATGTTAACAGAATGTCTAGACTTCGTAGAGACCTGAAAGAAATACTTTAATTGCAAAAAATTACAAGATATTTTCTCTGTCGTTGTTCCCAACAGAATCTAGATTTTATGAAGGCCATTGGGAAGTTATGAAATAGATTATTTGAAATTTTAAAGTGTTATTTAGAAAGTTGTTTGAAATTTAAAATGTATTTACACTCGATTTTTAGCGTTAAAAAATTTTTAATTAGTAATATTGACCAGAATAAGGCCGTGAAATGAGCTTTTGAGAAAAAAACCAACTTGTTCCGCGCGCTCATATGACCTTATGCAGCTGCGAGCGCCGTAAAACTTGTACTATAAAAAAAAAAGTGGAATGTCTGAGCTCTGTGAGTCTGGACTGGTCTGTGCTTGCTCATCCTTATGTAGGTCGTACGCCCCTTTCAACATTGTAACCTGACTCAAAAGGCTGGACTCTGAATCTAACAACCATCTCTGACAGTGATAGGACTGAGCCAAGTGGATGGAGAGCCTTAAAAGCTCCCCCTAAACAAACCAAGCTCATAACGACAAGTTGGGGATTCGAACCAGGGCCATTTGCTGTGTAATACAGTATGATATCAACTGAGCTAATTAAACAGTTTGCTGTGTGATACAGCATGATACTGACTGAGCTAATTAAACAGTTTGCTGTGTGATACAGCATGATATCAACTGAGCTAATTAAACAGTTTGCTGTGTGATACAGCATGATACTGACTGAGCTAATTAAACAGTTTGCTGTGTGATACAGCATGATACTGACTGAGCTAATTAAACAGTTTGCTGTGTGATACAGCATGATATCAACTGAGCTAATTAAACAGTTTGCTGTGTAATACAGCATGATATCAACTGAGCTAATTAAACAGTTTGCTGTGTAATACAGCATGATACAGACTGAGCTAACAGTGCACTCTATTCTGTGGTTGTTGGACCAAGTTCTGCGTTTCACCTTGGGGCCAAGTTGAGTATTTAAAAAAAACTTTTAGTGTACCTGCACGCACAGACTCTTTTTCATGTGACTGTGATTGATATGTGTATATATATTTAAATATATTTATTATATATATGTTCATGCTTGGAATTAGAAAGCCAAAATTTCCTGTGCTTCACAGTGGAGTCCGCTTAAATCAAAATCTACAGAACCGCCAAATTGCTTTGGTTTAGCTGTGTTTTCAGTTTACAGAGGTTGCTCAAAGGAAGAAAAAAAAACCCACTGGAAATTTTACCTTTTTTAACGGTTCAATCCTGTTTTCAGATTGACCGTGGTAGGTTTAAGTTTTAGTTTAAGCGGACCTTACTGTACTTTCTAAATCTGAGACTGAAAAGTGTTGCAGTCTGAATGGTTAAAATGTATTTTTGTCGTTTTGAGACCGGTGAAGAAATTAATGTTGCTGGCTCAGGCAGGATAGGGAGGGATGGTTTGGTTCTGGAAGTCTAAAGCCCTAGTTACACTTACACGCAACGATAAATTGTCAAAAAACTGGACGATCCATCTATCATGAGACAAATTGTCAGGTGTAACCACAAAATTGTACAAAGTTTGGACGATGACTTGGAGACTGGGTAGAGACATCAAGGGTGCTAGATATTATCTGTGCGATCACGGTCAGATTTGGGGGAGACGCGCCGTGACGTAGAATCACGGAAAAATTTGCCACTGCGCACGATTAAACTTTGGGCTCCAAATTTTAAAAATAATTATCGCAGGTAAAAACTGTGTCTCAAAATAAGCAAAGTTCCTTGCTGGGATTTGATGCATTATTATGTATATTTTAGCAATTTTATTATTTAGTTGATCGTCAATGGTGAAGTTGTGTATCAAGGTCACCCGGTGCATTGCACATCTGCAGTCAAGTCAATGACTAGAAATCTCCCTGATAGAAAGAAAACAGGACGATAGATTGGAACGACAGACTACACAGCTCGATGATACAGACAGTTTTCCGATATATATGACGAATCTGACACAATTTATGGTTAAGTGTAACAGGGCCATTAGTGTTAGATCTGTCCTGGGGGAGCCATTGTTGTGAGTCATGATAGCTAGGGTGAACAAGTAAGAGCTGGTAAAATTCCTCAGTATCTTGATGAACACAGAGAACACAAGGCACTGGGAGGAATTAATTACTAGACAGAACACTTGCTTGCTCGCCGTGGCTTGATTTCTTCGATAAATCAGGAAATGTAGACTTCTGAAATTTTTGTCCACATTTTGTAATGTATTTTTACTTATTTACATTTATATCTTTGTAAATATTGTATTGTATTTATAAGAATAGTTTTGACACTGGATGTTTTTGAAAATATGTAAGACATTGTGGTGAAATCAGGCGCTCGTCAAAATAACAAGATGGCATTTTTCCGTAGGCAGGTTTGGCAATTTTTCTTTGAATATTTGTTTTTTGGCTATCACCCTTTATGTCCATTTAAAAACACATATCTCTGTGTATTTTACTGAAAAACGTTGATTAAAGGCAGAAAAATGTACATTTTTTAGTTTTCCAAGAACTATCAAGCAAGTCCCCAAACTTTGGCTGCCATTTTCTCTCTAAATTTACCGGTGATACCCACCTACTTCAATCGCAAATATCTCGACTTGTTTTCAAGAAAGACAATTATTTTTTTTCAACAAAAGCAAGGCAAATGAACAAGTTTTAAGGTGATATCAATAACTTCATAAGCGCCTGATTCTTGCATGCCATGTCACATATGATCTGTAATTTTCAATCCCTGGGTTCCAAAAAGTTTGGGATATTTTTGAGTAGTCAATTGGCATCTGTCTCTTAAAGGGCCCATTTAATCTGACAGACGTCAGTCCTCTTTGACTGATAAGAAAGTAATAATATTATTATAATTGAGGCTATACTGGAACAGATACTAAGAAAAGGGGTCACCTGCGAGTTAAACAATTATTTTTATGATAGGACGCAGTTATTAACGTTTATAAATGAGAGTACAGGGTCATAGACTGTCCACTCGGCCACATTGTTGTTGGGACCACTGCCTGGACAGTCTGCCACTCGTTGACGAGAGAAAACTGACCTAGCAGTATATCAAAATGAATCGTGGGTGATTCTTTTTCATGATGGATTATGAAGATTAACAAAAATAGTATTTAAATTTAATTTTGTAGAGGGTCTGGGCCTACTATTTCTTATAAACACAAAAAGAATGGACAACTGTATATGTACGAACACCTGTAGTCAAATCTGATGCTGTGTTTGCCATTACTGTATTTATTTGTTGCTGATATTGCACAGGAACATCAGACAATTGCATAAACATGACAATTTATCAAATAACAAGTCAGAGACTCACATGGTGAGAAAATTAGACAAAATAGAGAGAGAGAGAGAGAGAGAGAGAGA
>NW_004797339.1:118520-131888 GCF_000002075.1 Aplysia californica | reverse complement strand
GAGAGAGAGAGAGAGAGAGAGAGAGAGAGATCCGCATGTGTACCTATCCTCTTTGCTCCTGTAAAATGGGAAGATGTGAGTCTGCCCATACAGTTCCAGCTACAGGTTAATACAGTAAAATTGATGGTAGTGTATTCTGTGCTACTATCTACCATTTTGGTGTCTTCACAGTGTACTGTTTTTGTATCGCTTACAAGACCATTTTCTCAAAACATATTTTTACACCGTATCTCATAAAATGTGCAATATCTGAAAAACTATAACCACTGTGTTCAGCATTGAATCTTCCATAAGAAGTCTCCCTAGTCAAAATCTGATCTTTCTTCAGGCACACAGATACTGTTGTATCAACTATATGTGTGCCTGAAGACACACCAAAAATCTTGACATAGAATACAGGAGGTCTCTTATTTTAAAAAAATTCAAAGCTGACAGTGACACAGTGCTTTTTTAATTATAAAAAAAAACAAGTAGGTTTTGAGATATTGCACATTTTGTGAGATAGGGTGTAAAAATACATTTTGAGAAAACTAGACCGTGAAGACACCAACCAGAATGGCAGAAAGGGAAAGGCCTATACCGCACCTTGACAAATCTGTCTTTTGACACACTAAAGCCTGTGATTTAGGTAGTTGTGAACAATGGAGTAATACGAACCCTACCGCACTACTTAGAGACAAGTTGTGCCCGGCCACTAACCGAGTACGACAAGTGTGACTAAAGACTGGTTTGAGCCAGTAAGAGAATAGAGTAGTCTACCGTACTAAGATAAAACTGCCCTGAAATTTGCCGACACGCCTAGTTCCATACACCCACACATATCCAGTCATGTTATGATGCTGAGTTCTTTTCAACAACATATGCGTCTGATTATTTTTACGCCAAATTACATATCAAGCAAGGACCAAACTATAATAACCAAAAAAATTATGTGGATAACATCTAAGATCTTCACATAGGCCTACTCGATAAAACTGCTCTTTCGGTAATAGCTGACTGGTACTGGTAAATGGATGAATCAAAAATCTTTTTTTTAAGGTTTCTTTCATCTGATTGAAAACAGAGCACATACACAAGCTATCTTTGTTGATTCCATGTTCGAAATGAATTGTTAATATCAAAGTCTTAAGATGCTAGTGTCCTAGTGCGGTACGGCTCACATGGAAATGAAATTCTGAGACAACTGACTAAATGGTCTAAAGACAGATTTGGCTAGGTGCGGTACAGGCCTTAGGTAAGGATGCAAAAGTCGTGAGATTTGCTTTCTGGACGGAGCTATTCACGTCCACAGCTATTTATAATGCAAGGCTGGGGAAACATCCCAGGCTTCTATTTTTCTCACTTTTGGAAAGCCATTTTTCAATTTTTTAAGATGAATACCCTACCATCAAAATAATTCCTCATACAATCGATAGATTGTCAAATTATGAAAATCCTAAATTATGGTTCAGAATGGTGGGACTGTTGTTTTTGTTCCAGAAACACATTTTGGTCTAAAGTTTACTCTCCTACTTTATCAACCTGTAGCTGGAGATGATATGGGCCAACTTTTCCTCCCTGTTTCCAGGTGGCAACACATTCAACCACAAGTACTGCAGTGGTAATAAAATGATCTGAACATACTTCAAAATGTCTTCCTTTAAAATGAACCTTGTGTCATAAATTCCATTATTATTGCCACCTTTAGAATGACAAAGTTCCGTCTGACATTTTTGGCTGTTTTGAGTTCACAAGACCATGAGGCCAGACACTAAATGTTCTATCAAAATCATAAGATTATTCGGAGTCGTTACAAGATATTCAAAGAATTGCATTAGAAAAATCTTGACATGTGAAACTCAGTCAAGTTTCTCAAATCTAGATCTAGGTACTTCGCAGACAGAACTTTTAGTTTCAGTAAGTTTTACAGCCCTTGCAACACAATAAGGTCATACAAGTGCTGAAGATTAGAGGTGTTACACAAGAGATTAACAAACACAAAGGAGAAGGAATGACAAAGATGATAGATGTTTGATAAGAAAGAAGGAGCAGACCACACCTGAGCACCCGCCAACCCCACCTGAGCACCCGCCAACCACACCTGAGCACCCGCTGAGCACCCGCCAACCACACCTGAGCACCCGCCAACCACCCACAGACAGAACTTCGTAATTCTAGGGTAGCGATATGGTATGCCTACATCAGCTGTGAGTGTATGAGCCACGCTGGCCGGCCGGCCAGACAGACAGACAGACAGACACACATCTCTGATGCTCCAACTCTCTTCCCAACACAACACACCTGCCAGCCAGCAAAAATATACACTAGATTATTTCTAATTCCTTCAGAAGCAACTAGGAACATTTGTGAGGCATGCTGACAAAATGACTCACGTCACTGCCCGGATTTTAGCCAAGCCCTATGGACACAGAGAAGTCAATTATACTGGTTGAGTTTGTACAATTTATTAGCGTAAAACGTAAAATCATAAAAGACAATGTTAACTTGTAGAAAATGGTATCAGTATCAGCTGAAAGTCTACAAATTTGAACCTGAGTCGATTTTTGGCCTCAATCTCAACTTGTGGATTTCAAGCAGTGACTCATTTTGTCAGTATGCCTCATATTTGACAGCACAAGGGAAATTGTGAAATGCAGTGCAAGAAGCTGGAAGTGGAAGTGGAAGAGAAAATTGCACAAACGTCGAGGGTCTGACCTGGGGCCTGCCACTCTGACTTGTCACCTCTGCCATAAGTTGACAAAACGCTTTTTTTTCTTCACAGCAGTTTCGAGAAAAAGTTTTTTTTTTGTGGTCAGCATAACATTTTAAAAATACAGTTATTCCGAAATTTGAATTCTAATTTATTCAGAAACTAGTAAGTTTTTCTTTGATTTTTTCACACAAGTAGTAGTAAGGTAACTGATCAGGCTTTTGATTAAGCAAATAAAAGGTGTTGGCGCCAAAATGAAAAAAGGCGTTTTGTCAGCTTATGGCAGAGTAGTACATGGTACGATTGGTCAGTTAGTTGACCGCTGAAAACAACACTACCTCTAGATGTCCAGCCTCTCCGTTGCTTCATACAAACATACAGTGCAGCCTCTATAACGACATCGTTGGGACCAGAAAAAATGTTATGGAAAAAAAATGTCATAGAAAGTTGTCCTTATATAGAGAGGCAACCAAAAATATTTAGAATGATATATAAAGGAAAAAATCGGGACCTGGGCACTATGTCGCTAAACAGAGGATGTCGTTATATCGAAGGTGGTTATAGTATAGAGAGGCTGCACTGTACCACCCAGTATGTATGACGGCTAATCTGTTCGCAAGTCGCTCCAGCACAAACCTATCTAGATGTATGTTCAGTCATCACAAGACAAAAACCTGTAGGTAATGTTTTGGCCACAATCAACAAGAACACGTCAAGGAATAATACAATAAAAGTGACAAGCATAGCATGTGGGAAGTTGTGAGCCCACCAACACATTCTCTCCCGGCCCCGCGTGGATGTGTGGGGAAATCAACAACATGGCTGAGTCCACTTACCAGAAACTTCCGCAGACTTTACCGTTATCAGAAACTTCCACAGACTTTACCGTTATCAGAAACTTGCGCAGACTTTACCGTTATCAGAAACTTGCGCAGACTTTACCGTTATCAGAAACTTGCGCAGACTTTACCGTTATCAGAAACTTGCGCAGACTTTACCGTTATCAGAAACTTGCGCAGACTTTACCGTTATTGTAAACCAGCTTTGTAACAACCAGGGGAAAAGCATGAATTGAGAACAAGAACTTTCTGACAAAATGGGGTATCTCCAGTATTTGAACTTTCACTTTTCCCCCTTAAGATCTCTAGGACAATAGATCTAGACCTAGTCAATCTTCTCTACTCTCAACTCAATTTGTCACAAAACATACTGACAACCAACGGTTTTAAACTGATTTCCTTAATTTTCATCTCTATTGCATACTAATCGTGAATCTTGTAATTAGATTCTTTTGAAGTTTTTCACAAACTAGATATAGCCTACGTTGTTCCAAATCTTTCAATCATGGCCCAAGTGGACTTTGGCCATTTTGTGCAGGATATCCCAACATGTCATTGACATAGTCACTGATCCTGAAGGAAGCCTATAGATGCTATTAAAAAAATAAACTAGGTGTTTTTACACCCCCATTGACACAAATTAGATCATTTAAGAGGGTTTCCGACCCTGCCTGTCAGAGCCAACCCAGGCTGAGAGGGATACAAAGTCCCAGCAGAAAGACCAAGATACTCAAATTTTTTTTGTCCAACTCAGGAATCAGACTCGCATTTCCTGCATGCGACAGCGAAACGTCTAAAACCGCTACACCACAGACGCCGGTCGGAGGAAGTCTACTATGGTAAGTGAACTCGACAGTGAGGATTGATGAAGTAAAAAAAAAAAAAAAAAGGCGGTAAGTTCAAGGTCAGGAAAAGATGAGACAAGGGGAGGATTTTGTGAGTGGTGTACATCTGCTGCCTGTGGCGAGAAGGAAATGAACAACTTGTGTGTCCACCATGAGGAGACGTTTGCCTCGTGAAAGTGAACAAAGTCCAAATGGCGGCGAGAGAAACAGAAGAATACAGACTTTGATCACACAGAGAACACATTAATGTCGGTACAGTGAACGGGAGGGTGTGGCTACGGCCAGTTGATGAGGTCAAGGACGTAAGGTCATCTTAGTATCCCACATAAAATCTTTACGACGTCAATCTTGACTGTCATCAAAACAGTAGCCACACAAAATCGTGACAAACTACCCGACCATCATCATGAAAGTGGCCAGAGAAACTAAAAAATGATTCTGTCCTGTCCTCCAAGGACAAGAAAGGACAACGACGTTCCCCGGAGATCTCCTCTGATCGAATTCGGAGGAGTTCTCCGAGCAAACGTACCTCACTCAGCCCGCCAGTGTCAACTGAACCGTTCAGAGCTACAGTACAACAACACAACAACAACACGGTAATAAAACGAACATTGTGTAAAAGAAACAAACAAAATGTTTGCAAACATAAAAATGAGTCAAGACGGGATCCGCTACTTCCGGATCCAGCATCTCGGTGGAAAAATCAACGAGTTTTTTTACCCTACCCGCCCACATCCTCATGTAACGTAAGAAAAAACTATGTTTTATTTCAAGAAATGCCCACAAAGTTTGTGAGTTGCAAAGTCTTCGACCAGCATCACTTGACCAGATTCTGTTTTTTTCGCTGACGTCCGAGGGAACGGATCAAAACCTGTCCACATTACGTCAACATCTCCCTGAAGTGACACAACAGGCCCATGACATGTACAGCTGTCGTCCATGACACGTAAAGCTGTTGCCCACGTCTGCAGCCAGTTGTGGCAAATGCTCAGCATACTGGTTCATAGAGAGAGATATACAAAGTCCTAAGGAAAAGTGTTTCGAGATGATTGAAATCTCTCGTCTGTACATAGATCTGAATAATGCTTATTCTGGCATTCATCCCATTGTGTTTGCCGCGTGTTCCATGAAATTCAATGATTGTACTTTCTGAGAAATTCACCGATCATGTTTTCGGTAAAATTCACTGACTGTGGGTCCTGTGAACACACATATCCCCCCACCCCACCTCTGTTCCTGCCACCACAAAAGTCCACCGCACGGAGCTGAGTCATTCATCATCTCCTGTGATTGTCGGGGAGGTTAGAGGGTGGGTTGCGCACCACGGGCTTGCAGGTCATTGGCTGCGGCGGCTGGTACATGCAGTGTTTGGCTGACGAGTGGACCTGCTGGACCTTGTAGGACGACTGGACAGCGTAGTGGACGTTGGCACCCTGCGACGACGAAGACTTGACCGTGTAGGAGGAAGAGGAAGAGCTCATTTGTCCGTCCGGGTACGCTGGGCTCGGAGATTGGTCGAAGTGAGACACGCCCCCACCCGCTGCTGTTGATGATGATGAGGAGGAGGCAGAGGAGACGTGAGGCTGGTAGTGGTGGAGGGGGTGGTGGTGGTGGGGGTGGTGGGGGTGGTGGAGCAGGGAAGACTGGCTGTGGGTGTGGGGGTGGTGTGGGGGGAGGCTGGAGGTGAGGGGGGCAGAGGAGGAGCGGCCGTAGTGTTGGATGGGGCCACGTGGGGAGGGGGAGGGGGAGGGGGAGGGGGACGCGCCCGGTTTGAGGCTCGCGAAACCCATCGCGGAGGGGGACGAGGGCTGGGGGGTCATTGCGGGGTGCACAGAGGAGTGTTGCGAGGAGGAAGCAGCCGAGCCAGAGTGAGACGAGTGTTGGCTCTCGCTGTCCACCGATTGCGGCGAGGAGGAGCGGGAGAGATTGTGTGCCCCAATCAGCTCTCGCTGGTACTGGTCGATGATTCGCTGGCGCCGCAGTTTCTCGCTGTAGCGGTAGAAGTCGGAGATCTCGTAGGGTTTGCTCATCTCCGTGTGCGGCTGTAGCCGGGTCACCGTGACCAGGGTGCTGGAGGCGTGGCTCATGGGAGACGAGGGGCCAGACGACAGAGGTGACCCCGCCCCTCCCCCACCATGGGACAAGGGAGGGTACTGGGACAGGGGGGAGGAGGGTGGGGGCGTGTGTGCGCTGGATGTTGAGTCGACGCGCTGGATGGGGATGGAGCGCGGCGCGTTGTCAGGGAAGTAGTTTGTAGACTGGGCGGTCGGCGGGTGGCCGGGGGAGGTGGCCCGCTGGAACTGGTGGTGAGGATGTTGTTGTTGAGATAGAGACGAGGCTGCTCGCTCAAGGCCACCCGCGGGCCGGTGAGACAAGTGTCCGGTGCTCCTCATGGGAGACATACTGCGCTCTGTCCTGAGGAAGACGGGCTGCGAGGCTGTGTGGTGTGCGCCTGATAGGCCTCCCCCCTCCGAGATGTCCCGGGGACCTGGCTGGTGATGTACGTGCGACACGTCCACTTCCTGGTAGATGTGCGGACCCGAGCCCTCGTACATCCGCGGGCTGTACACATGGTCAGCAGAGAATCCCGCGGCGGGCGATGGTGGGCCGAGACCTGACACACCCTGCCTCAGGCGGTCCTGGTCCGGGGTCTGTGCCCGCCCGTCCACCCACGCCTGGCGGGCCGCCGAGGTCACGGAGGTCGCAGGCAGAGACTGACCTCTCTCGTGCAGCACGGGGACCTCCACCATCACATGCGCCGGGCTGACCTCTTCCCCGTAACCTCTGACTCCTTCTGTGGTGAACCCTCGAGCCTGCTGCTCCTCAAACCCCGGCCTCTCCTCAATATGGCTGCCAAGGTCGCCGCCGGGACCTCCAAACTGGCGCGTCTTGTAGCGCACGGGCGACACGTCGCGGTACACCTCCTGGCGATAATCCCGCCTCTTGCGGTCAAGACTGCCATAATGTAGGTGGCCCGCGGTTGGGGGCGGGCCGGCGCGGCGCTGGAAGGGTTCGTCAGTGGAGACGTACTTGCCGCCCACTGGCGCGCGGTACTGCTGGTTCGAGTCCTGGTTCAGCTGCGACTGTAGAGGGGAGAGGACCCCGGGTTCGGAGGTCGCGGGTGAGCGCAGCTGGTCCGTGCTCTCGTAGTGCGAGGTTCGCTGGGAGTGAACGTTGTACATGTTGTTGGCCGAGCTGAAGCCGCTGTCATGGCTGCCGTCCAGACGCAGGTTGGCGGACATGTTGTGCAGCGTGCCGGGGCCACCCTCGCTGCTGCTGTCTGCCTCGCCAGGTTTCCTCTCCCCGAGGGCGGCCGGGTACTTGTGGACTCTCCGACCCAGAAAGTTGCCATTTGGTCCATAGGTGGCCGACAGCTGGGGGCTGGGGAAGTAGGGAGGGAGGTGGGTTTAGTTTAGTTTTAGTAAGTAAGAGTTTTACAGCACTTGCAGCACAATAAGGTCATATAAGTGAGGAAGATTAGAGGTGTTACAAGAGAGTAACAAACATAAAAAAGGAGGAGAGATAAAGACGATAGTTGTTTGATAGGAAAGAAGGAGCAAACCACACCGGAGCACCCACCAACCACCCACATGTAGGTGGGAGGAGGGGGTTAGAGAAAATTACACAAGCATCAGTCACTGGAAACATGGTAAGTAAAAATTACAGTAAACATTCTCAATAGTACGCTTCGATATATATTCCCAATAGAATGATAGGCTGTTATGCTTAAAATGATAATGGCTTATGCTAGGCTGCCTACCACAAAGTTCCCAACATACAATATGACAAGCACAAGTTGGACGAAATCCAGACGAAAAAAAAATCTGGATGTCCAGACTTGTCCGGATAATGGGCAGCTTTGATCTACTAACAGATTTGTGGGAGCTCTCGTGGCCTAGAGGTTAAGGTGTTCGCCTCTCAAACAAAAGGTCGCGGGTTCAAATAACGACGGAAAATTTTCTTCTCTAAATTTGTCTCCTTTCTCCTCCTTTCCTGCTCTCTAACAATGTTCTGTTGTCTGCTTTCGTTTTCACTTTCTGCCCCCACCCCCTCTCCTCCTTTGCCCCCTCCTCTGGGCTCCCGACTCTTTCTGCAGCCTTTCTACTGCTTCTCCATGGCTCCTTCTTACTGCTGTCTCTCAGCCACTCCCCTAATCTTCTGGTAGGAAAGATCTATACTTAGCCTTCTCGGACAAGGGCGAAAAGTCTTGAAGGTCCCATGTTTAAGTTGCGCAAGTAAAAGATCCCTTGGTGGTCCAAAATCAATAAGAGTCGGCTTCGGCTGCCACTCCGGCAAAATTCAAAATTACCTATCAACTGAAAATTTTTTAATGTCTCCCGCGTGCTCATATGACCGTATGCAGTTGCAAGCCCCGTAAAACACTCCCCCCCCCCATATAATTAAAAAAATCCACTAACCTGCTGTGGCTGGGGCTGAGGGCGCTGCGGTGACCTTGCTCCTCCTGGCCGACACTAGCCTGACCTTGACCTTGTCGCTGGGATGGCGGAGGTTTTCCTGTGGTGGTGGCTCGCACGCTCTCTGTGGGGAGAGAGGGGAAGAAACGATTAGGGGCTGTTTTGAGCAGGGTAGGGGGGGGAGGGAGAGAAGCTGTGTGCCAACAGGGAGAAAAAGATGTCAGACACTTGACTGTTAATGTCTCATGATCTCATTAGAACAATTTCGATCATTCAGGAGGCACGCTATGTGTAACAAGTTATTGTAACTGTAAGAAATCTACCCTTTCATCAACACAACTGGGGGTTATTTAGGAGGCAGGCTACCTCAACTGTGCATGTCGGGGCTGAGTGGGATACAACATCATCCCCCCAGACAGACAGGCACAGGCCATAAAACAAGTAGGCTATCTAAAGTGAGAATTGAACACATGTCTACAGCGTGCCACGGCAGAGTTCTCAACCACTACAGCACACACAGACGTTCGTGTGGTCACTCACTGGACACTGGACACACAGCGCCTGGTCTACGGGGAGAGTGGTCAGTGCGTGGTCAACACTGGACCAGTCCGTCAGTGTGAACCAGCGTCAATGGCGTAGTGGTTAGGCACTTCACAGTTGCACGCTGGAGACCAGAGTTATTTTCCTAATAGTGGGGAGATTTCCATTGACATTTCGGTCTTTCTGCTGGGGTGTAGTATCTCTCTCAGCCAGGGTTGTCCCTGAAAGGCAGGGTTGGAAACTGAAACCTGCCTCCTAAATGATTTCAATTGTGTTGATGGGAGTGTAAAATCTTCTATTAAAAAAAAAAATTTAAAAAGAAAAAAAAAAAAATAAATAAATAAAATAAAAATAAAATATAATTGCAATTGTGGAAGTTATACGCCACTATCAACACAAAGTTCAGATCATATAGGCTGCTTTGACTTTGACCCTGCCTGTCAGAACCATCCCCGACTGAAAGAGAGAAACAATCTTTAAGTTTAAACATAACTTAAGTCTTAAATAGAACAACAGTGGGATAATCAATTCAACTTCAATGCAAAACTTTAATCAAAGTAGGAAATCTCTGTAATGATGAAGAACAAAGTCAAAAGGACAAAGTCAGAAGGACAATGTCATAAGGACAAAAGTCAAATTGACAAAGTCAACGACTCTCAAAGCAAAACCAGATTCTCCATAAAGAATTCACCAAAAAGAAAAAGAAAAGACAACACAAGACACAGGGAAATGTTTTTGTCTCACTTCTCCACTTTATTGACACATTATTACAATCTATTGACACATTATTACAATCTATTGACACATTATTACAATCTATTGACACATCCCACACTCCAAACCCCACCAAGAAAAAAACACAACCAAAAAAAACCCCCCGACAAAAAACAAACCCGAAAGCAACCAGTCTGGCAATCCTGTCAGAAACAAGACCATCAGTCAGGTTGTCAACGTCCATGTTGCTACCAGTCGTCAACTACACCGCTAGTCAAGCTCAGGGGTTTACGCCATTAAAAAAAAATATAGATGTAAAAACTTCTACTTATTCAAAAAAGAAACCGCCATCACTTTGTGTTTCAGACACAGGAAAGATTCCTCCGGTGGGTGAACGTGTCCCACTCCACCACTGTGTAGTCAGTGTGTAGTCAGATATGACTCCAGTGTGTGTGTGTCCCTAAGCTGGACTGTGCAGAGACAATTCTCCGTCTCTCTGGAGGCTTGCTCCACTGACTCACAGGACATGTTGTATGCTCCCGGTGTCAATAATAAAATTGAAATGTGTTTTTCTACGCCCCTACTGATATAGTTTGGATAATTTAGGAGGTGGGCTTCTACCTTGCCTGTCTGGGCCCAACTGGGCTGAGATGGATAAAAATGTCTGGGCAAAGAGATCAAGATAATAAGTAAAAATTCTCCCAACCCAGGAATCAAACTCACTACCCCATAAACTATGGACCATCAAGCTATGGGCTGCTCCCAGCCTATGTTGTTTTTGTTTTAGTAGAGGTGTCACGGTGTGCACAACTTCATAAGGGCTCCCAGCCTATGTCTCAGAAGAACCGATCTAGGCTCGATGAGGTACAGCAACCCAGCAGTTGGATGGAGACCCACCATAAAATAACTTCTTCACACGGTGATCGAACTTCCCTCTTTTGTGTGTAATGGTAAAGAGTGTAACCAGCAGGCCGAGGTTTTCCTCCACCACAACCGCTGCTCGGTCGTTCCACAAGGTTTCAACGTTTTCCCTTCAAACAGCTCCAGGTCTTTGATCAGACAGACAAGTCGACAGAAATTACATTTTTTAAAAAAATGTAGGCTCAGGAGTTTTTCCACCCTCATACACACAATGTCGATAATTTAGGAGGCGGGCTTCCACCCGTCCTGTCCGAGCCAACCCCGGCTGAGTGGGCTACAACATCCCAGGAGAATCAACATACGGTGTTGTTGTAGGGATGGACAGATCACATGGCTAGTTCCGCTATCTCATTCTGTCGACAACACAATCTTTTCTCCGTTCTCCACAACTCTTTGTTAACGATTCCTGAGTCAGTAGACGGGACGGTACACATGGCAGCACTGGCCGATTGTTCAACGTGAGAACATAGCAGGTGGGGGGTCAGTGACCTACTTCTGGTGGGTAGTTCGTGACCTACTTCTGGTGGATGGTATCATCACATGCTGTCCACAACAAGAACATCTGTCTTGTGGAGATGGGTGTGTATGTGTGTGTGTGGCGGTTTGGGGGGTTGGGGGTTAGGGGATGAGGCTCTGATATAGTTTTTTCCCTCACTGGGTTTTCTTTCGACACTATTGGTACAATTGCTCTGCTCTGTTCCTGGCCTAATGTTGCAGTCATGGTGTGGTTGGTTGGAGGGTGCCACTGGTATGTCCTATTTCCGTTTGTTGTTTCTGTCTGTGTGTCTGGCTATTTCTCAGCACTACATGACAGTTATCGTGTGGATGTGCTTCTCTATGACATGACCAAACAAACAAAGACCAGTCATCTCAGTCTTACAGAAGCACATAGGCAGGATACTGATCATTGAGTGATGGGGGGAAAAATGCAAGCAGACAGAGTCAATTGATGGGAAAAAAAGGACCTACCAGTGGCACCCTTCAACCATCCACGATGCATCCGAGCCTCTAGCACGGCTTAGTGATAACATTTATACCAGTACACCCCCCCCCCCCTTTCCGCACACCCACACGTACCAATACATACATACACACACCCACACATATACACCCCCCAACCCCCCCATCCATGATGGGTCACAGATGAGCTCTGTGTTGTGTCCACAACAGACAGGAGGACAGGTGGGAGGGGTTCTGCCTTGTCAGAGGAGGGTGAGGGTTGTGGGTGGATGGAGGCTGCCACAGTTGGGAACGCAACTTTCTGACAAATCTTGTGTGTTCTTATATTGTATCGCTGTTGGTGGGATGTACGTTCTTTTTTTGGGTGTGTTTTAGTATCAGTTTTACGGCACTTGCAACACAGGCCACATTAGATTAGAGGTGTTACAAGAGAGTAACAAACACAAAAAATAAGGAGGGATAAAGATTAGAGATGTTTGATCGGAAAAAAGGAGCAAACCACACCAGAGCACCCGCCAACCACCCATGGGCAGTCGGTGGTGAGCTGTGATGGAATGTTGTTAGAAAAAGAAGCACGAGTAGTGAGCGGGCTGTCACAGTAGCGTGTGCATGCACACAAACACGCACAAAAAACACACACACAAACACGCTCACAAATACATGCAAACGCAAAAAATCTACATTTACATAGAGGAGCAACTCAAAACAAAAAACAGCAGCTGCTACGGTATCTCCATCAACGACAAACAAGGAGAGAGATAAGCCACACTACAACATCATCTGTACAACATCAGCCAAACACGGCCATCACAACATCAGCCAAACACGGCCAGCACAACACCAAACACTGGAATGTTTCATCACCACAACAAACACAACAGAGACCTGCTCACACTCGGGAAATCCCATCAAGTCTTGGGACTTCCCCCTACAAGTTTCAGGGAAGTTTTACGGGAATTCCTGGAGGCTAGTGGGGATTCCCTGAAACTTGTAGGGGAAAGTCCCAAGACTTCAGGGAATCCCCACAAGCCTCCGGGAATTCCCCCACCAGGAGCATATTACAGTCGAACATGCTCTAGCCACCACCTGAAGACAATCACCTGTCCAAGACAATCACCTGTCCAGGACAATCACCTGTTCAAACAACCACTTGCCCCCTTGTGTTTAAAAAAATAAATATAATGACACTGTCCAAGACACCCACCTGTCTAAGACAACCAGTTTTCTCCCTGAAATACAGGTGATAGTCTTCTTAGTTTGTTCGTTGTAAATAGAGGTTTTACGGCGCTCGCAACTGCATAAGGTGACTAGGCCATATGAGCGCCAAGGGGTGGATGTCAACAGAGAAGTCCAAACGGGGAATCAGGCTTACTCTGCTCACCTCTCTAGCCTCAACAGCACAAAGTCTTGATAGTCTTGGATAATTTCGACTGTAATACCTCCCC
>NW_004797339.1:113237-118420 GCF_000002075.1 Aplysia californica | reverse complement strand
CACAAGTCTTCCCTTCTGTTCAACTTTAATTTAATAATAATAATAAAAGTACATAAATAATAAAAGTCTTTGTACAATAACTGAGGAAAATGTCGATTAAAACAAACCACATTCCCTTCAGCTGTTAGAAACAGGCGCAAACAACAAAGAGAAGCCAAATAAAGCATTGAGGAACAACGTTTTTGTGTGAACAACATGCGGGCTCAGAGAGGAAGACATTTTGTAGATCACGCACGCACACACATACACACATGCACACACACACACACGCACACACACACACATAAGGCCAATAAGGCACAAAAAAGCCAGTCTTGTCTAACAAGCTTAAGTAACACGGCACTGTAGTTGGGATGGATCAACTTTGGTAAAGCGTTGTAGAATTAGAGCTGTGTAAACATTACCTACATGGGCACTCATGTCAATCAAATGGCTAGTGGGCCGGAGACACTTAGTCTATGGTTGGTGGGCAGTGGGCACTCCCGGCCTCAGATCAATACAAGGTCACCGACCTCAGATCATCACAAGGTCACTGACCTCAGATCAACAATAGCGAATTAATATTCTTTTTAAAAGTACACTACTGCCCTAAACAATCATCTTTATAAAAATAGATTTCCCATGACACTGCCCAAGAGAACCACTATCTCAGACGACCACTTCTCTCAAGGACAATAGTTAAATAAATGCTCGTCTTGGACAAGTTCCACAGTAGTTGTCAATGTTCTACAGCCTCACTATCATAATTAAGATCATTTAGGGGGCAGGCTGCTTCAGTACAGCATGCCAGGGCCAACCTGTGCTGAGAGGGATACAACATCCCAGGGGACTGGCTGACTGAAATGCTCAATTAATAAAAAAAATTTTTAATTCCCCACTTGGGAATCGAACTCACGTCTTCTGAGTGCGACAGATAAAACCCTAGCTCTGCTATACCACAGACACTAGTAAACTAAACAATGGTGACTGACTGAAAACTTTATAAAAGAGTAAAGGTGTACGGCTATAAGAGGCAGTAAGGATCAACGTCAAAAGTGAACAAAAACAGTAAGGTGTAAGATGAACATCTGAAGTTGACACCAACAGTAATGTGTTAGACGAACGTCAAAAGTAGAAACAAGCAATAAGGGGTAAGATGAATGTCAAAAAGTTGACACAAACAGTTAAGGTGTAAGATGAATGTCAGAAGTTGACACTCGCAGTAAGATGTAAGATGAACGTCAAAAGTCGACACATACAGTAAGGGGTTAAATGAACATAAAAAAATGACACAAACAGTAAGGCGTAAGATGAATGTCAAAAGTTGACACAATGAGACAATGTCAGAGATCTTGAGCTCAGTAAATGCATTGGACCAGTAGAGTCGGCTCAGAGCAGCCGGACTCCGTTCTTACACAAATTTATGTACAACAGACTAGCCTG
The DNA here is from genome assembly GCF_000002075.1 of Aplysia californica. NCBI lineage: Eukaryota > Metazoa > Mollusca > Gastropoda > Aplysiida > Aplysiidae > Aplysia > Aplysia californica. Next base: position 116,998 of record NW_004797339.1, on the reverse strand, counting down.
CAACAACATGGGATATTCAGATCGAGATATTCAAGATCTTTACAGAGAATGTTCAACCCTCAGAGATTCCGAACAAGAAACTTCAGTGACACATCACTGGCGACAGGGACAACTTTTGTAATAGGCTGGCTGGGCCAGACACACACAAATTGATCTAAATATATTTTAGAAATGTTCTTGAAAAGTCGATGCCCGATTTTTTATAGATGAAATTTTGGACATAAAAGTATTGAAAAATTGATGCCCGATTGTTTATAGATGAAATTTTGGACATAAAACTGTTGAAAATACGATGACTAATCGTTATATTTAATTTATAATCTGTCATTTGGACATAAACTGAAAAAATAAGCATAAAAAATAGTACATGAGACATTACGACAGTTCATAGATTGTTAAGTCTATTTTCAAAATCAAATATTATAAAAGGATACAGTAATACTGAAGGAAATCAAAATAAAGGAATTTTCCTGTGTGCACAAAACACCTACACATTTCTCTTTGATTTTAAAAAAAAGAATTCAAGTTCATTAAGATGAATCCTTGTTAGTGTTAGTGGATCTAAGATTTTTGGTAACTTTCGGTTCTCATTTGATGCAGAAAAAACCTAACAAATCTAACAGTAAATCAGAACAAAATTTACACAAAAATTGACATGCTCAACGCTGACCTATCATCTGTAGTAAATGCAAAATAAAACAATAAAACAACGACAAATCTCCTCCCCTAACGATATAACTGAGAAAACCACCATCAACCCCCACCCCCCAACCACCACACACACCCCCCCCCCCCCCAACTCCATCCCAAATTTAGCATGTCCAAATGAATGGAGCATAAAAACAAAATAACAATGCTACAGCCTTTCAAAACCTGAACAACAAATCAAGCCTGACCAGGGTAATATCCCTTACAGAAACATCTCTCTGTTCAAAAGTTTCCAGCGTGCACATGTTCAAAATGTGCACCCCGAGATGTCGCTGTACACGTTGACTACCAGGGGGTCACAGCTAGCGCCAGTCAAAAATTACAAACACTACATAACAGCCCTCAAATAACACAACAGTAAAAACAACACAACGGTTCATGCAATACACAAAACCCCATCACTTCTCTTTTCAGCTCAGCCAAAACAACCATTCTAATAATATTTTTCAGCCATTTGGTTTCAAAGCCTAACATGCTCCTATTTTTCAAGACAGAGTTCCTAGTAGTTTCATAAGCTACATAGTCCTAAGAACAGGTGGTAATGATATGACGTAAATTGGTGGGGGAAAAAATAACAAAACGCTCTTAAAGTTGAACAGGAGATATCCCTGATTTGAAAAAAAAAGGGATGTAAAACTTTGGTCACTTTTCTTTAAAACATCTTTCCTAACCAGAGTCAAAACCGTAAAAAGTATAATTAAATTAGGATATTAACTGAAGGTTTTATGTAAAAATGGCCAGAGAAAGGATTTCATGTAAAACAGAGTCACTCTCAACACTGACTCGGGTCGGCCGTTTTGGCATCCAGCATATGGCAAGGTCTGGCCAGGGGTCAGACATTGGATAAAACGTCAGTCCTGGCATTTATGTACATGGACAAGGAATTCTGTGCAGTTCTGAGACAGAATTCCTTTATTTAAAAAAAAAAAGAAGAAAAAAAAAAGGGGAGCCAGGTTGTAGTTATCACAGTTGAGGAAGAGGTGGAAGAGGATGCTGGGGAAACGGCAGATCAGATGTCTGCCACCCATCAGGGGAAGGAACTTGGAACCGACTCTCGGTACAAACTGACCACAGGAAGTGACACAGAGACTGGAAAGAGTCGTGTGTCATCCTTTGTAACGTCATGGGCCATCATCGTTTGTAACGTTAGTCCAACCTACCTATCTACCACATTCACCATGCACAAAATGACAAGAACCAAAATATGCACAAGTAAGATCACACACACACACACACACACACACACACACACACACACACACAAATGGCGGAAACATAATGAGAAGCAAAATGTCATACACAAACACAAAATTCGCTGAAAAATATACAAAAAGCAAAATGTTACACAAAAATTGCGAAAAAATATAGACCAAGCAAAATTTCACACAAACACACACACACACACATTCACAATTCGCAGAAAAAAAATTATATACAAAAAGCAAATTATCACATACACACACCACTGAAAAATTATTGCCAGACAAAATGTTACAATGACAAATCGGGTTTCCAGGAACGAAAAGAAGGACAATAACAGAGTACTAAAACACACACACACACAGACATGTATACCTACACACACACACACACACACACAGACATGTATACCTACATACACACACACACACATCTATACCTACACACACACACACACACACAGACATGTATACCTACATACACAGACCAGGTCCACACACATACACACACACACACAGACAGACATCTATACTTACACACACACACACACACACATACACTGACACAGTTAGGGCGGAGAAAAGGAGCCATCTCCTAATGTAGGGCAGTGCTTGCCGGTGTTGGCGGTATCGCCACCAGTGGGTGATTTGGCAGGTGGTGGTGGGGATCACCCGGGGAGTGACAGGTACATAAATGTATTATTAAATGCCCCATTTGAAAAATAAAATGTAGGCCGGAGGAACGACAAATACAAATGTGGGTGCTGGCGATACAAAGGTTGACAAACACAGTGTTAGGTATCCCTCCTCTGCCCTCCTTGAACTCCGCACGGCCACAACATAAAACTCATTTTTGTTCTGTTTTTGCGAGGTTTTACGGCGCTTGCAACTGCATAAGGACATAACACTGAGTGGGAAAACAGTCGCTTGAGTAAGGCAGAAGCCCACGTGTAAAAGATGAAATATAAAACCAAAAGTTGTGCTCGGAAGCTGCCATGTGGAGAGTCTATGGTCAGAGCTTTTGACATGTTGTCAAGGGCTAGAGGGACCCATCCTGACATTGTCACAAAATGTACGTGTTTTACGCCCTCAGCAACACAATTTAGATCATTTAACACTTTGCGGCCTCATCTCGCCGATCGGCGATGTTTACCACCCAGTTTTTTTAAATTTTCCCCAAAGTGCCTTTGCTTTTGATGGCAAGAGTTTTTGCTATATGAGCCTTGTGATGGCAAAGTGTTAAGAGACAGGTTTTGACCCTGCCTGTCGGGGACAAACTAGGCTGAGAGGGATGCAACAACCTGGCAGAAAGACCGAGACAGGGATCTCTACAACACTTTTGGCCAGTTCCAAAGGGAGATCACTGCGACTAGACAGACCTCGGAGAAGCCATGCTCACAACATACATCGTCAACGTCAATCCACAAAGGCTCAAGTCAGTTTCTGGGGATTCTCAGACAAAGCTGTTATTATTCAAATCTAGACACTAAAGAAGATCTCACAGACACTCATAGTGTAGTTTGATTTTGGTTTCGTCATAATTTCTTTCCACATTTTAAACTGGAAAATAACCAGTTCTCAAGTCATGGTTTTCATTTGGTATTTCCTCTCTTAATTTCCTTAAAACTTAGAAAAACAAGACTTTAGGCACTTGTGAAATGACGTAGATGATATTACATTGAAAAATGTCCCGTGGCATAAAAACTAGGAAATGTGGAGAGAGGACAGGGGTGGGGACAATCCTTGTCACTTTATAGTGGGAATGGGGGGATAGGGGCACACAGACAACAATATCATACCTAAGTGTGTGGTGAGTGTGTGTGTGTGTGAGAGAGAGTGAGAGTGAGAGAGAGA
>NW_004797339.1:107431-112779 GCF_000002075.1 Aplysia californica | reverse complement strand
AAAAAAACAACCCCATCCAATCACACGACAGTCTCAACCCCTCCACGCCCTGACCCCTCTGTCCTGATACTTTCACTCCCACTACCATCATCACCATCATCATCATTGTTGTTGTTGTTGATGTTGTATTTTTGTTGTGAATTCCTGGAAGTCCTTCTGTGAAGAGAAGCAGACTCCTCCGACCCCCCACCACTACTATACATGGACTCATCCAGGTCGTCAAACTCAGCCTTAGGGGCCACAGCTCGCTGCGAGGATCCTTGAGAAATCTTCCTGGCCACTTTCCGAGTGGCGTGAACACGCACGTCTCGATCCCGCACCTCCCCCACACAACTATCTCCCGACGTGCGAGCAGACGCGGTGTGCTGTGTCTTTGTCGGACTACTCCGTATCACACGACAAGACTTAGAGTTTGAATAATCATCCTGCTGATGCTGCTGGTGCTCCTGCGAGTTGTCAGAGGGCGTAGAGTTCAAATCCTCCAAACTTCCCGAGCAGCTGTCGGAGAGCGAGAATTTGACGTAGCTCCCGTCGAACCGTGTTGTGTCGCGGGGCGGGCTGTGAGGGGGCGGTGGGTTGTGAGTGGAAGCGGGCGGTGGTCGCGGGATGGGTGGGCTCGGGGAAGTGGGTGAGGCGACGGCGCTGGCTAAGCTGTACACGGCCAGAGCTTGGGTCTCGCTCAGCGAGTGCTTCATGTGCTTGGCCTTGTCCCGCTTCTTGGTGAAGAAATTGAACGGCCGCCTCGACGATGAAGACGACGATGAAGAAGAATTTCCCGAATGTTTCAATTTGGAGGGGCCCGACTTCTCGAGTTTCAGGTCGTCTTTGGTGTGACTAGAGTTGTTGCCCTTGCCGCCGTTGACCCTGAGATCCGTGGTGTAGTCGACTGAGCGACTGCGCACCAGCGGCTTGACCGCCCCGGCACTGTCCAGCAGTTCCTGGACCTTGGCCTTGAGCTCAGCCTCGTCTCGCTGGACCAACGCCGGGGGGGCTCCCCTAGGCCGGGCGACCCCCGACCTCTCCCTCGTCACGCTACTCGACGACCCCGCAGGGTTAGGGTCAAGGTCATCCGACGAATCAAACTCCTCTCTGGCCATGGGCGCTACAGGTCGGGGGTCAGAGCCGCCGGAGCGAGCGCCGACGACAGGGGAGGTAACCCTACTACTACAACTACTACTACCGCCGCCGCCACACGCCTGGTGTCTCTGAACAATCTCCCGATGACGCACGAGTGAGCGAGCGGCGGGTGGGGGCGTGCTGGACGCGGTGGTACCCTCGCTGCAGAAGCTGCTGTCACTGTCCACTACGTCCAGGAGAAACAGTCGCTCCAGCGCGTGGTAGCCGCGGTCGATCACGTCCGTCTTCACACCCTCCATGTGGAGCGGCCCGCGCAGCCCTTTGCTTAGAATAAACGTCTGCTTCCTGCGCCGGACCTGCGTGCTCCTCCACCGCTCCTCCCTCACCAGCTCCCTCTCCTCCTCATCATCATCTCCCTCTCCCTCATCACTCTCATCATCATCATCGCCGTTGTTCTCATCCCAATCAAAGCTGCCTTCATCCTTGTCTAAATCGTCGTCCTCCGCTGAAGCAAGCCTCATCTCTGGCACTCTGGATCCCCCCCTCACACTCCCCCTCCCCCGGGGAGGCCCCCCGCCATCCCCCCTGTCCAGTTCCTGTAGCCGTGTATCCTCGGACGCGCGACTGACCACAAAGTGTTTCTGCTGGACTCCACTTGACGGCGACTCCGGGTTGTTATCCTCATCGAAATAAAAACTGAACGACTTCTCTGGGTTCTTCCTCCTGGCCAGAGCCGCTGTGGAACAGTTGCCTGATAGGTCCTTCCTCCTGCGTCGGCGAGCGACAACAACGGGCGACTCAGCCCCGCTCAGAGAACTCCGCCCGTCCTCCGCACCCACGCTACTGGGGAGGGAGGAGTGACTGAGGGAGGAGTGACTGAGGGAGGAGGAGTGAGTGAGGAGGGAGGAGTGACTGAGGGAGGAGGATTGAGTGAGGAGGGAGGAGGGGGGGTGGCTGCCACTGGCCAGGTCGTCCTGGCTCGACCGGTTGCTCTCCCCATCCCTGAAGCCCGTGTCCGTGGACAGAGCGTTCTCGCTCAGCGGGCTGCGGCCCCGGCTGCTGGCACTGCTGCCGGCTGTACAGCTGCTCAGCTGGCTGGTCCCCCAGCTGCTGTTGCTGTTCAGCTCCTGTCTACTGCTGTCCAGCTCTAGTTTACTGCTGTTACTACTGTCCAGTTCCGGTTTACTGCTGTTACCGCTGTCGCGCCCCACACCGCCAGAAGAAGAGGCGGGCAGGAAGTGTCGGCGGCGCTGCGTACCGGCGGGAGGCTGTTCATGCACAAAATCAACAAGAACCGGGTCAAGGTCACACTGAGACGAGGGGTCACGGACACGGTACGTACCCTGGTAAGGTCGGCTCGGCTGGCCCGATGAGGACGGCGACTTCCCGGCTTGTTTCCGCATGTCCCCCAGCTTCTTCTCCATGTCCTTGAGCTGAAAGACACGACAGGACAACCAAGGTCAGGGGTCACAGACCACTCAAAAACAGGGTGAGGTGTTGATTTTAGTTTTAGTAAAGAGTTTTACGGTACTTGCAACACAATAAGGTCAGAGAAGTGCCGAAGACTAGAGGTGTTACAGGAGAGTAACAAACATAAAAAGGAGGAGAGATAAGGACGATAGATGTTTGATTGGAAAGAAGGAGCAAACCACATCAGAGCATCCGCTAAGCACCCATGATGTTTTGGTTTGAGAAAAAAACAACATCCACATAATAATCAGCTTCTAATACAGGGGGAAAAAAGCAAGACAAACAGAAAGAAAGAAACAAACACACATGTACATATTTGACTCATCTTTCAAAGGACCACCTTCATCTCTGCCGTAAAGTGACAAAACGCCTTTTCTCTTTTTGGTGCCAAAATTTATTTGCAAAATCAAAAGCCTTATCAGTTACACTACTTGTGTGAGAAAATCAAAATGAAATTGTGACTAGTTTTTTGAATAAATTAGCATTCAAATTTTGGAAGCATTCTATTTTTAAATGATTACGCTGACAAAAACCCCCTCTTTTTCTCAAAAATGCTGTGTATAAAAAAAGGCGTTTTGTCAGCTTACGGCAGATCTTTGGAGCCAACCACCCCACCCCCTTCTTCCTCTTGTCCTGTAAACTGTTTTTCTTCTCCATCTGTTCCTCCACACTCAACATCACTACTCATCCCTCCACCCACCAACCACCCACCATTTGTTTGTGACTCACACAGGACCAGAGAAACACACAAACGACGAGCACACTACATACACACAAACGAGCACACTACATACACACAAACGAGCACACTACATACACACAAACGACGAGCACACTACAAACACACAAACGACAAGCACACTACAAACACACAAACGACAAGCACACTACAAACACACAAACGAGCACACTACACACCTTGCCCTGTGCCCGCGTGTACGACTGTCGGCGCTGCTTGCGGACATATTTGCTAACCGTCTTGTCGCTGGCCAGGCGGTGGGCGGCAGAAGTTATCTTTCCCTGAAGCTCCACCTCCAGTTCCAGTTTGGACAGGTCCGTGGACAGCTGGGGAGAAAGTAGGTCGTGTTAGAGGAGAAAGTAGGTCATGTTGGTGGGGAAAGTAGGTCACTTTAGAGGACTAAGTAGGTCACATTGGTGGAAAAAGTAGGTCATTTTAGAAGATTAAGTAGGCCACTTGGTAGAAAAAGCAAGTTGCATTACTGCTACTGAGATTCTTCGTGAGATGTAGAGATAAAGTAGGTCATTTTGGAGGAGTGTGCAGCCCACACCCACCTGATCAGTGTCCTGTACGTTCTTCACAGACAGAGAGAAGGCCGTCCCGACCCTCCTCCGAAACACGGGGGCCTGCTCCCCGGGCTCCAGCGGTATGTCTTTGGGGAGTTCCCCCGTCAGTTCCTGGGGACATACAGGAATATACACTGATTATGATGTTTGAAAATATACACTAGTTGTACCAAATGAAAATATACATTAGCTGTACCAAATGAAAATATACACTGATTATGATGTGTGAAAATATACACTAGACCTAGTTATACCATATGAAATATACACTGATTAGACCATATGAAAATACACACTGATTATGTTATACCAGAAAATACACAGACTATACCATATATATGAAAATATACACTGATTATAATATACAAGAATGACAACTGAATATAACATACGAAAATATTCACACAGATTATACCATAAGGAAATATAAACTAATAATAATAATAATATACCTCCTCTCCCCCAGTACTCACCCCCTCCTGCAAACATAGTTTCTTCAACTCCTCCTCCCTCCCCACTCCCCCTCCCAGTACTCCCCTCCTCCTGCAGACATAGTTTCTTCAACTCCTCCCTCCCTCCAGTAATCACCCCCTCCTGCAGACATAGTTTCTTCAACTCCTCCTTCTTCCCCCTCCTCCCTCTCCTTCTTCCCTCCCCTCCCTCCCTACCCCTCCTGTACTCACCCCCTCCTGCAGACATAGTTTCTTCAACTCCTCCTTCTTCCTCCTCAGCGCCTCCTCCAAGGCCTCCTTCCGTGCCTTGAGAGCCTGAAACATGTCCCTCTCGGCCTTCAGCGAGTCCGACTGCTCGATGGTCACTGTGAGGGAAACACACACAGACATGCATGACCATTAGACAATCTTGTTGGGTGGCTGGTTTGTTACACACAATCAGACGGATGTACTACACACACACACACACACACACACACACACACACACACACACACACACACACGGCTGTCAGCACATTATGTTTCGTGGGTTTGTTTGTTTATTACACACACATGACCGTCAGCACAACTTGTTGTTTGTTTGTTTGTTTGTTACACACACACAGTCGTTAGAACATCGTGTTGGTTTGTTTGTTTGTTTGTTTGATTGTTTGTTTGTTACACACACATGACCGTCAGCACATGTGTGGTTTGTTTGTTTGTTTGTTTGTTCGATTGTTTGTTTGTTACACACACATGACCGTCAGCACATGTGTGGTTTGTTTGTTTGTTTCAGTTTCAGCAACAAGAGGTGCAGAGATACTATAACAATTTGCTCAAAGTCTCTTGGACAGAAAACAAAAGTTTAACTTTCACCGTTTCAGTAACGGTTGTTTTAGTAAACGTTTTACGGCATTTGCGAAAAATAAAGGTCAAAACAGAGGAAATGTCTTATCACATCTTGAGGGAATTTAAGAGAGAGAGCGAGAGAGAGAGAGCGAGAGAGAGAGAGAGAGAGAGAGAGAGAGAGAGAAGAGAGAGAGAGAAGAGAGAGAGGAGAGAG
>NW_004797339.1:103257-105151 GCF_000002075.1 Aplysia californica | reverse complement strand
CACAAACAAATCACAAAGCATGTAGTGTAAACAAAGTACGGGTCGTAGAACGAGGTACAGGAATCCACACACTATATATATATATATCCGGGGAGTCGTTGCGAAATCCCTACATACGCACACACATAAACTACAGCGTGGTAGCCTCTGGGGAAACTCGGGGCCTGGCCTACTCATCATCTCAGCATAGGCCAATACACGACATGAAACATTCATGATCAGCTTCCATGACACATGAAACAAATCAACTGTGTGTCGGTTCTAGACGTAGATCTAGATCTAGATATCTAGATCTACATGTGTACCTAGGGCTGACAGATCCTCTCAACACAACACACTATGGGAGACATAAACACATTGGCCGTGACACACAAGACAAGTCAACCGCGTGTCGGCCCTTAAAAACTAGCCTAGGGCCTACTGAACTTCTCAGTAATAAACAGTTGTGTAATACACACTAAGAACTATAACACATCCGATGTGTGTCATACAGATGACATTAAGGAAATCAAACTGCGTGTCGGCATAACACACTAGGAACAACGATGCATCCACTGTGTGTCATACCCATAATAACCCTTGAGAACAATCAAACTGCGTGTCGGGATTACTTACTGATCATCTCAGCTCAATAACACACTAGGAACAACAGCACACGGGCTGACGTGTGTAGTGACACAGAGGTGACACTGGCCGTGTGTAGAGACACAAAGTTGACACAGCAGACGCTCAACTGGTGGGAGCATCAAGTCACGCGCGGACACAGCGCCATGTCCCACACACACACAGGGACACCACAGCGTCAGCTCGGGTCAGTTAGCAGTGGATCCAGTGGTCAAATGGTCAAGTGGTCACTAAAACAACTCCGACACCGGTCACTGGTCACTGGCCGGTCTGTTGTTACTACTCCTGTAATGTGTACACAGATCTGTCGTCGTCTGTCTCCTGTCAGTACAGGATCTGTGTACAGAGATCTGTCGTCGCCCGTCTCCTGTCAGTACAGGATCTGTGTACAGAGATCTATCGCCGTCTTCCTGTCAGTACATGATCTGTGTACAGAGATCTATCGCCGTCTTCCTGTCAGTACAGGATCTGTGTACAGAGATCTATCGCCGTCTTCCTGTCAGTACAGGATCTGAGTACAGAGATCGTTAACCTTTCGCCAGGATGTCTCAGTCCATGTACATACATAGAACGTTCTCTTCTCTTCTGTCTCAGTCCATGTACATAGAACGTTCACTTCTCTTCTGTCTCAGTCCATGTACATAGATCTACCGCCTTCCTTCTGTCTGTACGGGTATAATATGTCACATCTATCGCCTCCTTTCTCAGTATGTGTACACAGATAGATCGCCGTCCTCCCGTTTATTCCAGTCTGTGTTCATCCATCTATCGCCTCCTCTCTCAGTAGGCTATTGTCCTGTTTCCTCTCTGTGCCGGACTGTGTAAAGTGTCGAGAGATTCTATATCCTGTACAAGTCTGTCTGTCCGTGTGTCCCCCAGAAGCGGTCCTGTGGTGACTGAGGGACGGAGAGATGGGGAGATGGCTGTTCTCTCAGGTTCTGTGCTCTGTTAGACCGTCCCTCCGTTCTGTTAAGCTGCGAGTTTTCTAGTCTGTCTCTCGCTCCTTGGTTCTGTCTTCTGTTAGACTGTCTCAACCTCCTTCGTTCTGTCTCTCGTGTGTTCTCTTCTACGGCCTCTCTCTCCTTCGTTCCGTTAGGCCGTATGCGTTCTCTTCTGTCCCTCTCTCCTTCGTTCTGTTAGACCCTGTCTCTCTCTCTCTCTCTCCTTCGCCGGGCCCCAGACTCAAGTGACGGAGGGAGACCCGAGCTTTTCGGCAAGCGGCGGGTGGAGAGTGGAGAGGCCTGAGAGTGATAGCGAGAGAGGGAGAGAG
>NW_004797339.1:100256-101900 GCF_000002075.1 Aplysia californica | reverse complement strand
ACCACACACACACACACACACACACACACACACACACCAGGACGAGACACTTGCCACTACCGGCCCTGACACCCGTCCCCCCTCACACCACACTGATAGACGGATTGTCGGAGCGACCTAAACGTTTCCACTTTTCTCTCTATCTCTCTCTCTCTCTCTCTCTCTCACACACACACACAGAGACACACACACAGACACACCAGGGCGAGACACTTGTCACCATCACCCATCCTCACACCAGAATGGCCGACTGTCGGAGCGACCTAAACGTTTCCGCGCTGTTACCGGCGTCACTGACGTTGTCACGGTCACTCTTTTCCTTCACCGCCACACACACACACGAGCTGTGAGTCTGAGCCCCCACGTGGGGAAGATGTTTCAAATGGAATTTCGTCTAATCTTGCTTGGAACCAAAACAACCCAGGTGGACAGAAAGGCACGAGACAGAGTGTTTTAGAGCAGAAAAGGTTCAGGAAGCAACATCCAACTACGGAGATTGAGACTGAGCTTGTGTAAAGAGAAGCACATAGACACAAAAACGGTTATATAGCTCCAGGAAGAAGCAGAACAAATAGACAGAAACAACAGAGGGAAAGAAAAGAAGTAGGACCGACCAGTGGCGCTCTCCAACCGTCAGCGTCCAACTACTGAAAAGACTTAGAGGTCTTACGTCTTGTGCCAGGCAGCTGTACTCCACCCACCCAACCCCGCTTGACCCGGACTGGCACAGTTGAACCAGTCCGCCTCCTAAATTGCCTAAATGGTGTCGGTGAGGGCGTAAAAGCCACATACGAGACAGTCGTACGTCAAGCATCACATCGTTCATTACCTGTCTAGACGTTGTCCGTTCACCACTGCGGGGTGTAGCCCTCCAACAACAATCTCTTCTCTGTTTAATCAGCTGTTCTTCTTAGTTTTAGTTTTAGTAAGGTTTTACGGAACTTGCAACTGCATAAGGTCATATGAGCGCCAATGGGTGGATGTCAACAGAGAAGTCCTTACAGGGAATCAGACTTACTCTGCTCCCCTCTTCACCTCTCAAACCTCAACAGTACAAAGTCTGCGTCGACTATCAAGGCACCCTGGAAATAGCAGTTCACAAGAGAGTGACAAACATACAAAAGAAGTAGAGGGTAAATGACGATAGTAAGGGTGAGGAAAGAAAAAGCAGTTCTCCCTACGTTGTTCCCGCACAGTATGAGCATGACACTGACAAATCAGCCCATTTACAATTCTACTGTGCACAATAACATGTTAATACATATTATTTTATGTATCCCCCCTCTAGAATGGCCTGAAGACACTACTCTGTTTAATCAGCTGTTCTTCGTGTCCAGGTTGTACCCGTCCGCTCTCTGACGTCATCTTGTCACCTTCTGTCTAGTCTTCCTCTTGATCGTTTTCCTGTTCTTGATCTCAATTCAGTGCATCTTTTTGTCCATGTGTTATCTATCATCTACCGATGTAACCAGACCACTTCCACGTTTGTGAAAGTATCGGCCACTCCTGTTTTCTTTCCTATTTTTGTGCACATTGTAGATGCCGGGGCAATATTGACATGAGGTTACAGAACCAAATAGTGTCGGTGTCGGTGTCGGTGTCGGTCACGCCGTTAAACAAACACTCCAACCTCGCTCACAGAGG
>NW_004797339.1:98422-99557 GCF_000002075.1 Aplysia californica | reverse complement strand
TTTAGTGGGCGGGCGTGGGGGTGGGGGAGAAGAAAGAGGGAGTAGGTCAGGAAGCTGGTCAATTCGGGTCAACTGGTCAGTGAAGTGACCGGCCGTGCTTCAGGGATGGGTTGAGGTTACCAGGGAACAATGTTATTGTCAGCGTCTCTCGCTCCCACAGGCGCGGATCTGATCAATGAGGAGGCGGGCTGTTTCTTTGTTTGAGTTGAGAGAAGCACTTGGTCAATGTGGGTCAAGTGTTCTGTCAGAAACACATGGGAAATGCTGGGGTTACTAGGGAACGATAATAGTCCGTGTCTTTCGGTAACATCGGCACGATTTCGACAGTTAAGGAGGCGAGCTGTTTCTTTTCTTGAGCACAGAAAAGCATACTGACACAAACACAGTGCATTCTTTAGCTTTAGTAAGAGTTTTACGGCACTTGCAACACAATAAGGTCATATGAGTGCAGAAGATTAGAGGTGTAAATTAACACAAGAAAGAAGGAGAGATAAAGACGATAGTTGTTCGATAGGAAAGAAGGAGCAAACCACACCAGAGCATCCGCCAACCACTCATGTTTAGTGGAGTGACCGGCCGAGCTGCCAGACACACAGGGGAAGTGTTGGTGTAACCAGTCTCTGGTGTAACCAAGGAACAAATCATTGTCCACGTCTTTCCGTCTGATCCGCACGACTTCGACAATTACGGAGGCCGGCTGCTTCTTTGTTGGAGTAGACAGAAGAACACGGACACAATCACAGTGCGTTCTGTGCTGATTAAAAACAGCGACGACAACAACGACAACAAGGTTTTAGTTTTTGTAAGTGTTTTACGGCACTTGCAACACAATAAGTTCATATAAGTGCCGAAGATTAGAGGTGTTACAAGAGAGTAACATACATAAAAAAGAAGGAGTGATCAGGACGATAGTTGTTTGGTAGGAAAGAAGGAGCAAGCCACCCCTGAACACCCGCCAACCACCCACAACGACAACAAAACAAACCCCAAACAAGACAAAGACAAAGGACTGGTTTAGATAACAGTTGGATGGTAAAGAAGCAGGATGTACTCGAGGCACCCTTCAGCCACCCACCAGGTTACTTCGACCATGTCAGTCTCACACACCAGGTCTGACACCCTGGGAGTACTCGGG
>NW_004797339.1:93087-94332 GCF_000002075.1 Aplysia californica | reverse complement strand
CTCCACCACGCGCTATTTAGAGGGCCCGTTATCTCGCCAACCCACACAACATTATCACCATGAGAGTGTGGAGCACTTGTCTTACAGAGATAACAACTACAACAACAGCAGCAGCAACAGTAGCAGCAGAAACAACAACAACAACAACAGCAGCAGCAGTATCAGGTCCGACAACAGTGGTATACTAACAGAGATTTTTGACCTTCAAACAACAACATCATTAGGAAGTACAACACCTTACTTGTCCACAGGGTCCTCTCTCTCATTCTCTCTCTCTCTCTCTCTCTCTCTCTCTCTCTCACACGTTCTCCTTCTCTCTCTCTTTCATTCTCTCTCTCCCTTGCACACACAAACACACGCGCACACACACACATACACAAATAAACATATTAAACCCACATTCCTCACAAGGAGTGACTGACGGAGGAACATAAAGAGGTATAAAACTAATCTCCATCTTTGACACGGCAGGTGAGGAGGGGCCGGCCTTTTATCGATGTCCACAAACACGTCTCCCACCTACAGAGTCCATCCCGGTCGGTCAGTTAAACAGTCGTTTTATCCTCGCAGATGAGTGTTCATTTCCTGTAAACCCCCCACCAGGGCAGTGCTACTGACTGAAGTTGTTTTTAGGCCATTCCAAAAGGAGATATATTATTAATATTAACGTGTTCTTATGCTCAGTAGAATTGTAAATGGGCTGATGTATCAGTGTCATGCTCATAGAGTGCCGAAACAACATAGGGGGAACTGCTGCTTTTTTCCCCCTCATCCTTACTATCCCAATTTTCCCTGTATTTCTTTTGTATTTGTATGTTTGTCACTCTCTTGTGAACTGCTAATTCCAGGGTGCCTTGATAGTCGGAGCAGATTTTGTGCTGTTGAGGCTAGAGAGGTGAGCAGAGTAAACCTGATTCCCCGTTTGGACTTCTTTGTAGACATCCACCCCTTGGCGCTCATAAGACCTTATGCAGTTTGCTAGCGAGGTAAAACCTTACTAAAACTGAACGAAACATTTCCTGTAGAATAGTTTGTCGGCAACATTAACTTCTCCACCTCACCTCCTCCCCCCATCCTCCCTCTCTCCTTATCCTCCCTCCCCCATCCTCCCTCTCTCCATCCTCCCCTCTCCCCATCCTCCCTCTCTCCACCCTCCCTCTCTCCATCCTCCCTCTGCCCATCCTCCCTCTCTCCATCCTCCTTCTCTCCATCCTCCCTCTCTCCATCCTCCCCTCCCCCTCCATC
>NW_004797339.1:90735-92987 GCF_000002075.1 Aplysia californica | reverse complement strand
GTCATGCTCATCACTGTGCCTGAACTGCAACAGAGAACTACTGCTGCTTTTTCTTTCCTAATCCTTACTATTGTCATTTTCCCTCTTCCCCTTTTGTATGTTTGTAAGCCTGAGTCCACGTTTGGACTTCTCTGTTGACATCCTCCCCTTGGCGCTCATAACATGACCTCATGCAGTTGCGAGCGCTGTAAAACCTTACAAGTGGTTGGTTGGCGGGTGCTCTGGTGTGGTTTGCTTCTTCTTTCCTATCGAACATCTATCGTCCTTATCTCCCCTCCTTCTTTTTTATGTTTGTTACTCTCTTGTAACACCTCTAATCTTCTGGCGCTCATAATATTATGACTTTATGCGGTTGCAAGCGCTGTAAAACCTCTAGTAAAGCTAAAAAAAAACCTAAAAACCTGACTAAAACAAACAAAACAAACACGCCCTTAACTTTGTAGCTTATCTCTTAACACCCGGAACAGACGCCATGGAATTTACCGAAGGCTATAATGTGTGGTGATAAAGATCCCATCGGATGTTGAGGACTTGCGGAAACAAGCTATTGATTTTTACGTCAGGATCGTTTCAGTCTAGGCGTGCATCTGTTTAAAACCACCCCGGATTCCATTGCTATCGATCGAAACCAGGACGACAGTAGTGGGGGTTCATCCCGTGGGCTTTTTTGATCGGCCAAGACTGTGACTGTTGAGATTTGATAAGATAAGATAAGATAAGATAAATAAGATAAGATAAGACGATATTAGATAAGATAAAACAAGATAAGACAAGATAAGATAAGATACGATAAGATAAGACATGATAAGATAATACAAAATAAGATAGGTTAAGATAAAATACGATAAGATGCGATAGGACAAGATAAGATAAGATAAGATAAGATAAGATAAGATAAGATAAGATAAGATAAGATAAGATAAGATATGATATGATAAGATAAGATAAGATATGATGTGATAAGATATGATAAGATAAGATACGATATGATGTGATAAGATAAGATAAAATAAGAGAAGATAAGATAAGATAAGATAAAAATAAGAGAAGAGAAGAGAAGATAGATACATCTTTATTGTTTAGATCCTGGCACATCGATTTGGTGTTTCACCGCGTACACACGCACACCCATACACACACACACACACACACACACACACACACACACACACACACACACAAACATGCAAACACACGAAGGCTTACAGTCACATGCACCATAAAAATAAACAGTAATATAAACAATAACAATGTTAATCTAAATACATACTCAGTGTTCTATTTGTAACTCAATGATATTATTATTCAATGCATTGCTCTAAGGTCATATGAATACTTATAACAAAATAGTTAAGATGGAAGAAGTTTGATGGATGATGGATGGCGATCAGATTTGGATTTACTTGTGGGAGAGGGGGGGTGGGGTGGGGTCGAGAAAGAGATGCAACCCCCCTCCCCCCCAAAAAAAAATTAATGAAAAGTCAGGTTTCACAGAAAAAGATGTTGTGATTTGTTAGCGTGTTTGTTTGTTTGTTTGTTTAGTTGATTGTTTGATTGTTCGTTTAATTATTTGTTCAAGTAAAGAAAGCATATTATTATGTCCATGAATGAACATGCATACATAAGCTCTTTAGACTAACGCTTGCAAGTAGGCAGACATTCACACTTTTACAGGGCAATCGATGCTGATATGTTTATCGGATTGTGAACATATAGGTACTGTGATTGAGAAGAACTAGTTCCAATTATACTATCGAGATGACACTTCATGATGTATGTCTTTAAAAAAAATGAATTTCAAATTGAAGAGTGGTTTTCCAAAACTCTGTAAGTCAGTTTTGGTGAGGGCCTCATTTCATCACGACGCTTTAACATACATTTGTATTATGTATATGTGTGTAGCATTGTGGTGAAATCAGGTGCTCGTCAAAACTGATTTCCAGAGTTTTGGAAAACCACTCTTCCATTCTTGTGCCTCTCACTTTGAATCACTCTCATCACTTAACTTACAAATGTAAGCAGCCCGCCTCCGATAAACCTAGGTTAGAATATACAGAAGTGGGCGAACAGCTTTTGAAATCGATCTATACTTAGACATCGTAACGCGGGTGGTTGGCGAGTGCCTCTGGTGTGGTTTGCTCCTTCTTTCCTATCAAACATCCCATCGTCCGTATCTCCCCTTCTTCTTTTGTATGTTTGTTACTTTCTTGTAACACCTCTAATAAATCTTCTGGCGCTCTTATGACCTTATG
>NW_004797339.1:88493-90030 GCF_000002075.1 Aplysia californica | reverse complement strand
AAATAAATAAATAAATAAATAAATAACCAAAAGCACACACCACGTGCAGAAATGTTCCCTCATTATTATTGTAGATGTCTGTTGCAACCCGTGCTGGATTCAGTTTTCAGTGGCTCAACCTCGTTCTTGTTCCTTACTTCTCTGGACACACCGCTAGTATTATGATTTTCAACGCGCGAAGAGATCCTGGTTTGAATCCTAAACGGGGACTTCTGAACATGGGTTAATTGTCTTGTGGAGCTTTTAGAAATCCCCACCTTTGGTCCTATCTGAAATGGACGTTATATTCGGATATATCTACCGCCTCTTGGATTTCCCCCACGGGAGTCGAATATCTATCGTCAATATTTGTCGACCGTTTTTTTTTCCCCACTAAATTTACTCTCTAGTTGAATCACTTGTAATCGTTGGCACTTCTATGACTTCTAAGTGCCATGAAACCCTTAATAAAACTTTTAAAAAAACTAAACTCTCTGTTAGCACTTCCAATTCCAGGCACTAGTTTGACCTCTAATTGCTTCGAAAGTGCCTTTAGTAAAACTTTTAAAAACTAAAGATATGACAGTGAAGGGCTGATAGATAGTAGGCCAAATTAGGTGAGGCGTATGTGGCACGAATTGGCACTGATGTGTCATTTGCCAAGTTTGCGCTCGTCGCTTTCTCCGGCGTGGGACTCTGATCTTCGTGAATTATTCATCGCCAATATGTTGTAGTAGCCACCCTCTTTGGCCCCTTTTGACCATCGAGATTCCCAGGGGGTACTGGCAAGAGAGGCAGACTAGACATGGAGGACAGGACAGTGCTGAACTGTAAAGAGGGAAAAGTGGAAGACAGTGCCCAATTGTAAAAAGGGGGGGCGTGAAGGATAGTGCTGTGCTGTAAAGAAAAAGAAAAGTGGAGGACATTACTGTATTGTAAAGAGAAGGAAGAGTGGAGAGCAGTAAAAGTAAAGTAAAGTTGTTCCCGCATCCGATCCGGACATTGGGAATTGCCTTGTAAGTAAGACAACTTCCTGGGCCTTCGGAATATTGTTGCAGGGTGGCCAGTTCCTTTCCACGCCGCCTTTACTTCCCTAGCTCGAAGTCAGGTACCCATTTACTTCTGGGTGGGCAGGAGGGGGCGAAAAAAATCCATATCCAAACTGAGGCTCGAGCCCGGATTTTTCGCTTCAGAGACGATCGCACTGACCGCTCCGCCACCGCACCCTCTATACTGTAAAGAGAAGGAAAAGTGGAAGACATTACTGAACTGGAAAGAGAGGGAGAAATGGAGGACAGTTCTTCTTCTTCTTCTATCCCGTGGTTGGGACAACCGTGGGGGCATCCCTGCATCTGAAAGACAGCTCTTGCCCTTTCTCTTTGTCCTCTTCTTTCCTCAGATTGTCACCCATCGTCTTCCCTATCCACTCTGTGATGTTTTCCTCCCATCTCCTTCTCTGCCTCCCTCTCTTTCTCTTTCCTTGTACGGCTCCTTGTAAGATTGTTTTGGAAAGTCCTGTGGGTCTTGTGACATGCCCATATCATTTTAATTTTCGTCT
>NW_004797339.1:82032-83250 GCF_000002075.1 Aplysia californica | reverse complement strand
AAACATCTATCCTCCTTATCTCCCCTTCTTCTTTTTTGTTTTTGTTTTGTTACTGTCTTGTAACACTTCTAATCTTCTGGCGCTCATATGACTTTATGCAGTTGCGAGCGCCGTAAAACCTCTACTAAAACAAAACTAAACTGACCTATTTTGGAAATTGTCTCGCTATTCATGAGTCGAGACGTCCACATGTAACGACTGTGCCCTGATTTCTGTCTAGTGGCATCTGTGGCCTAGTGGTTAGGCTACCGAACTCGTGATCGTGAGATTGTTTTTTTCGGGGGTTTGAGCTTTAGCTCGGTCCGACATTGTATCCTTGGGAAAGACACTTTTCACGAATTTCCCAATTGGCTCCGTCCTTTCGGAGATGAACGTTGAACTCGGAGGCCCCCGCCTCTTAAATAACTAATAGTGTTGATAGTGGCGTTAAACCCATACCATTTTCACAAAAATTCCGATCAAATATAAACCCTGCAGTATATTTCTGCAATACTTTACTTTACTTTTACTTTTTCATCCTCTGTTGCCGTTAAGCGTCGATGGAGATGCAGTTTTCTATGGTAGGACCCCTCAGCTCTTTCAGTTGTTACATTTTGTTTTCTCAGGGTTCCCTTGATACCCTCGATCCCCCTTTTGCGTGGCCTTCCTCTTCCTTTATAGCCTGAGTGCTTGGTGTTGTAGGCTCTCGAGGCTGGTTGGCTAGGTGACGTACGTAACAGGTGGCCGAACCATTTTATTCTCTGTGTGTCTGTGTGATGCAGTCAGGACTAAATGCCGATTGCTGCTCTTACTTTTTCATTTCCCTGCCTGTCTGGCCTTGTGATGCTAAGGGTTTTACGGAGACATTTCATTTTGCATGCGGTGATTTTGCTTTCATGGGTTTTACTTAATGTCCAGGTCTGGCACTGTTGGTACGAATATAGAGGTGATAGGCTGTCTCTTTGTGTCAATGGAGATGTTTGGGTGAGATTGGAGGGGTGCGAGCTGGTAGATGACAGTGTACTTCGTACAGTACATTTGGTTAAAACGAAATGCTTTATTCCCCAGAATCGGTTTCTATTTTTAAAAGAGGAATGAGACTAAGACTAACATTATAATATGAACCTTTACAACATACTTGATTTCTATTTTTGTCCCCTCGAAATTTTGACGCACTACTTATCTTGAATGACTTTGACGAAATAACGGCATTGCCTTGATGTCTGTCTGTCTCCCCCC
>NW_004797339.1:79205-81464 GCF_000002075.1 Aplysia californica | reverse complement strand
AAAAAAAAAGATGATTTCATTGATTTCAATATTTTGAGGAGCGCCTGATTTCACCAAAATGCCTCACAAATACAATCGGACCTCTCCAATTCTGTGTCGGAACAACATGGGGGGAACTGCTGCTTTTTCTTTCCTCATCCTTACTATCGTCATTTTCCCTCTACTTCTTTTGTATACATGTTTGTCATTCTCTTGTGAACTGCTATTTCCGAGATAACGTTTTAGCGAAATTTATTCTATCTAATAATACGACTGGTGAAAGTGAGAAAGAACGATTAGGATTAGGAGGCTCAAAAAGGCCGTTTACCTCTTCCATTATCAACGACACCCTCATCGCCACATTTTT
This sequence comes from Aplysia californica, assembly GCF_000002075.1. NCBI lineage: Eukaryota > Metazoa > Mollusca > Gastropoda > Aplysiida > Aplysiidae > Aplysia > Aplysia californica. The sequence continues at coordinate 81,118 of NW_004797339.1, read as the reverse complement.
GGAGCTTCCTACCCTGCCTGTAAGGGCCAAACCGGGCTAAGGGGGATACGACGACCCAGCAGAAAGGCCGAGATACACAACAATTAATACTCACCCCACACAAGAATCGAAATTGGGTCTCCTGCGTGCGACAACGAAACGCCTATCCGCTACACCACACTCGCCGGTAACATAATAGTCCAATCCTAGTTCTGGGATGCGGAAAGTCACATTGATTAACAGGCCGGGTACAAAATCCAGACTTCAACATAAATTAAGGACCACCTTGACAGACAGCCCTGGTTTTCAAAAAATCTGAAAAAAGACAACAAGGAAAGTTTCACAATTTTTTGCTATGAAAGTGTTAATGGGTTTCCAGTTCGTACTGAAAAGCTTCCTAAAGGGGCAAAATCACCCCGTGTAGCACGGAAATCCTTGTGGAATTTTAGCCAAAGTTGCAGTTTTTTATCGACTTGTGTGCGACACCACGGACATTCCTCAGTTAAAATTTCTGGTGCACGTTATAAACGGACGTATCGTCTCGAACTGTGCTCAGTTTGGTGGCAAAATCCAGTATCGCATCAACAAGCCACCAAGACGAAAGCTGAGAGACTTTGATCGTGCCAGAGCTATGGCAAGGCTGCAGGATTGAGTTGGAGCCCAAGAAGTTGCCAGAAGGCTTGTTTGTAGTATCACACTCTGTCATTGTCCGCTTGAGGCAGCGCCATCAAGCCACTGGATCCATCCAAGAACGCCCACGAGCAGGTCGACCCAAGAAGACCACTCTGAGTGTTTGCAAGTGGTCCTTAACTTATGTTGAAGTCTGTAGTTGGGGTTCGAACCCTCGCGTTCTGGACTCGAATCCTCCATGATACGTTAATCGTTACCCAGGGACGGTTAAATTACAACGTGTAACATGCACTCACTCGATCACTCGCCAGGGTAAATTAATAATACATGTCTAAGCCAGCCGGCCTTTTCGCTACCCCGTAAATGGTTATTAATCTCTCTGGAATCCGATACCACACCAGCTCTCTGTTGAGTCGATTGGTTCTACGATATGTACTATAGATTTTCTGTCGGGTTTTTCTTCTACGTTTACAATGCATGGGTTGGTGATTTTCGTGTTGTGCACAGAATATGGAAAAGAACAGAAAGCGTTTTTGGTCTTTTTAGAGGGAGTTTGATACCTCAGAAGACTTTTAAAAAGTATGTCAGGTTGTAGGGTACGGCTGGTAGGTGTTACTTCTGATCTTTCTCTCTGTTGTTTCTGTCTTGTTTTCTCTTGCTTTTTTCTGCATTAAAAGCTCTTTATCAAATCGTTAGCTTCTATTCTCATTACATGTACTTTTTTACTAATCACACGAAATTTGTCTTTTTCTTATTTTGTGTTTGTTACTCTCTTGTAACACCTGTAATCTTCGGCACTTATATGATGACCTTCTTGTGTTGCAAGTGCCGTAAAACACTTACTAAAACTTTAAAGGAAGACAATTACTATTCACCTCGTCAGTGGGTGTCGTCTTGGGCACTTTGGCCTGCACGTGAAAACATTAAGGCTGGAAAGAGTTTTGTGGTCCAAGCTGTGAACAAAACAATTTACCCTATCCGTACGCCCTGGGGTCGTTCTGTACCCCGGGGGTTGTATTCTTCACCATTTAGAATACCTCTAGTACGAAGACCTCTTTGAAACTTTCAGTATTTCCACAAAAAAAATCATTTTGACAGACTACTGTGCAAAGCGTACGGATTGGATTAACGAGTAAATTTCCTCTTTGGAAAGTGGTGGCACAGAGTTCCCCAAGTCGTATGGATACGATAGTAAAACACGACGTACGGATAGGGTTAAATTGACATAATGAAGAATGTTCTGTTTGAACTAGGTTAGAAGCTTGTAGTGAAAAGGACAGGAGTGATCGAAAGGGGTTAGGGGG
>NW_004797339.1:72459-76937 GCF_000002075.1 Aplysia californica | reverse complement strand
CATCTAACGTCTTTATCTCCCCTTCTTCTTTTTTATGTTCGTTACTCTCTTGTAACACCTCTAATCTTCTGGCGCTCATATGACCTTAAGCAGTTGCGAGCGCCGTAAAACCTCAACTAAAACTAAACAATAGAGTAACAAACACGAAAGAACAAAGATGGGGGAGATAAGGAAGACAGATGTTTTTAGAGAAAAAAATGATTAAACCACTCTGGAGCACACGCTAACCACTCACGAATAAAGCTTCTATTCTAACGTATTGTATCATCAACCTTTGACACCACAATGTGCTACAAAAAGTAACGGAGGGGAGATGAGGAAGACAGATGTTTGATATGGGGGGGAAAAAAGAGCAAACCACACATGAGCACCCATCAACCACCCTCGAAAGATGTCTCTAATCGCTACCTCAGAATTACAAAGTTCTATCTGACATTTTTGGCCGTTTTCAGTTACTATAAGACCTTGAGGTCAGAAACCTTAACGTTCTTTTTGCTCTACCAAAATCGTAAGATTATTCGGAGATGATCAAGATATTCAAAGAATTGCATTCGAAAAGCTTGACATGATGTGAAACTCAAAATCTTTGACGTCAAATTTCTCAAAACTAGGTATTGTAATTGTACAAATAGAAATTTGTAATTCTGAAGTAGCGTAATGTATTGTGTCATCAACCTTTGACCCCACAATGTGCTACAAAAAGTAAAGGAGGGGAGATAAAAAGACAGATCTTTGATGGGGGATGGGAGGGGGGGGGGAGGCATGAGTAAACCACACGCATGGACACCCACCAAACACCCAGGGAAGACGTTTCTAACGTATTGCATCACCAACCTTTGACCCAATGTGCTACAAAAAATAAAAGAGGAGGGAGGGGGGAGATAAGGAAGATAGATTATGTTTGATTGGGGGGAAAGGGCAAACCACACATGAGCTTGCACCTGGACGGTCAAGAACGTATAGGCTTGCACCTAGGCTTGCACCCACTTCTGAGGTAGCGTAAAGTGTTGTATCATCCTCCTTTGACCCCCATAATGTGCTCGCTCCACAGCAAAGACGTGCGTCTGCCCACACAGCTGCAGAGAGCTATGGCTGCAGAGGCGGAGGCCGCAAGGGATGCCAGGGCCAAGGTAAGGAGATTATTTTTGTTTTATTTTTATTTATGTAAGTCTTATTTGATTATATTTGTTTGTTTGGTTATTGTTGCTTGGGGGAGGGGATGTTGTTGGGTTGTTGTTGATGTTATTGTTGATGATATTGTTGTTATTTATTTTGGGGAGGGGGGGGCTTGTTCGTAACTTGTTTGTTGCTGCTGTTGCTTTGTTTTTATTAATTGCTGTTTGTTTGTGATTGGATAGGCTTTTTTGAAGAAAAAGGCCCTTTTCTTCTTATTTTGTCTATACGTTTCAAATTAAATGTGACCGATTTTTTGTCGGGGTCGAGGAGGCAATTGGGTCTGTTCGTGTCCGGCGTGCGAGTCCACCAACGTGTGAGTAACTCTGACGACACTGTGGCATGTTTCGTTATCAAATTGCACATGGGACCGCCGAGATTTTTTGCCAAGAGAGCCAAAAAGGCTAGGTGTTAGTGTGTTAGATCTTACCTGTAATAAGAACAGGGGTGCGGCTGAAAGACAGCCGTAGGAAGGAGACAAGGAGAAGCAGTAGAAAGGCTACAGAAACCGCCAGGAGCCCAGAGGAGAGGGCAAAAGGGGATGGGGGAAAGGAAATGGAGACGAAAGCAAACGACAGAACATGGTTAGAGAGCAGGAAAGGAGGTGAAAGTAGACCATTTATATCAGAGTAGACAGTTTTCTGTTGCTGTCGGGTTTCGAACCCGGGACGTATTGAAAATGAGGCGAATGCCGTACCTCTTGACCATGAGAGTCCGGATCTGGCTTGGTGGACACAGGGCCTTTGTCCCCCCCCCCCCCGGGTGATAATTGCTGTCCGCCGAACAGAAGGTCATGTCGAAGATGAGAAGGAGCTTCTCTAGGGTTTTCAGACCTAACTATCCAGATGTTTCTAGGAAAGTTGGAGGGAAATTGCTTGAGCCGAGTGCCCCTTAGGGTTTTCATTTTGGAGATTTAGCTCGGACTTAGTTCGGTGATTGTCAAGTCGGGCTAAAGCCTCTCCCGGGGATTTTCTGAGATCTCTTGGCCGATGCTTCGTTGATCTATTCCCTCCTTTATCCCTTCTTGCCATGATCAAGCTGCTTACCTTCGAATAGTGTGTTACAAATGTGCCCGACTTCCGCCTGTTAGAAGGGACTATAAGGCCTCCGGTGTGCTTCATCGTTATGTGTTTGTAAATTTATGAGGCAGCGTGGGGGAATCAGGCTCTAGTCAAAATAATCAAAGTGAAGAAACCTGCATTTTTCCACAGGTTTGTGAATTTTAATCAAATGTTTGTTTTTTGGCTCAACACCTTTCATGCCCATTAAAGAACTCATTTCTGTGTGGATTTTTCATGAAAACGTTGGTTAAAGGCACAAAAAAATGTAAATGTTCAGTTACCGCGGACTTTTAAGCTAAGGAAATAACTAATCTGTGGAGCCATTTTCTCACAAATTTTACCTCTGAAAACATTTGACCCCCACCTCCTTCATTTGCAAATATCTCGACTTGTATTCAAGATAAATGGATACATTTTTCATCCAAATAAAGACAACTGAATAAGCTTTAAGGTGATACCAATAACTCTACATGCCCAAAAATTGACGAGAGCCTGATTCCACCGCGCTGCCTCACAATTGTCTCTGGGGTTACGTTGAGGTTTGGCTACCTCAGAACTACAATTTCTCTGACATTTTTGGCCGTTTTGAGTTACTAAGACCATGAGGACAGGGACCAAATGTTCCATCTGCTCTATCAAAACCGTAACATTATTCGTAGTCTTTATCGAGTTGTTCGAAGAATGGCATTTGAAAAAGCTTAAAGTGTTGTGAAACTCAAAAATCTTTTACGTCAAATTTCTCACAAGTAGATATTGAGCAAATTTAATAGAAGTTTGTAATTCTGAGGTTGCGGTTTGTTGTTGTAACTGTTACTGTTGTTGTTGTGGTTGTGGTTGTTGTTGTTGTTTTTGTTGTTGTCGTTATTGTCCTTGTTTATTATGTTATTGTTGTTGTCGTTATTGTTGTTGTTATTGTTATTGTTGTTGTTATTGTTGTTGTTGTCGTAGCTCTTCTTCCTGCAATTTATGTGTTGTTGTTGTCGTTTAATACAATCGTAGTATATTCGTCTAATTGGTCTTTCTGCTGCACATCGTGTTGCCTTTGCTAAGTTAAAAAATCATCGAAAATGTTTTTCGATTCCATCGATATGTTTTAGGTCATTTAGGAGACGGGCTGCCCCTACCCTGCTCCTCAAGGCCAACCCGGGATGAGAGGAACAGAACGTCTCAGGAGAAAGAGAGTAGAAATAAGTTGTTCCCGCTTCCGATCCGGACATTGGGCATTGCCTTGTTAGTGAGACATCTTCCTGGGCCTTCAGCATAATGTGGTAGGGTGGCCAGTTCCTTTCCACGCCACCTTTACTTCCCCAACTCGAAGTCTGGTACCCATTACTGCCGGGTGGGCAGGAGGGGTCGAAAAAAATCCGTGCCCGAACCGAGGCTCGAACCCGGACTTACCGCTTCGAAGACGAGCGTGAAAGAGAGTAGATACTCGATAATAACTCTCGCCTACTAGGCAGTGTTTGTTATTGCAACATACATGTACCTTCTTTTATAATATAAGCTTTCTCTTAGCCATAACATGGCTTACCTTTTAACTGAAGCACTCGAATAAATAGATCAACGTACATCTTTAAAGAATAACAGAAAGAAATGGGTATATTTATAGAAAGACGGCTCTCGGCAAAGCATGGGCCGACGAAATATAAATCGGATTATTTCTTCTTCTTCTCCTCCTTCTTCGTCTTCTTCTTCTTCTTTTTCTTCTTCTGGCCCCCAAAATGAAAATTCAATTTTGCAATCGAATAAAATGTTACGCCTGAGAAGACATGTGCGATACACCGAGGGGGAGAGAGAGAGAGAGAGAGAGAGAGAGAGAGAGAGAGAGAGAGAGAGAGAGAGGGAGAGAGAGAAAGAGAGAGAGAGGGAGAGAGGGGGTGGGAGAAAGAGGGAGACAGGGAAAGAGAGAGAGGGAGGGAGACAGACAGACAGAGAGAGACAGAGAGGGGAGACAGAGAGGGGGATGAAAACAGTGAGAAAAAGAGGGAGGGGGGGGATACTGAGAAAGAGCTAGACAGAGAGACAGATAGACTGACAGACAGACAGACAGACAGACAGACAGACAGACACAGAGAGAGAGAGAGAGAAAGAGAGAGGGGGGGGGGACAGAGAGATGGGGACGAATGCTCTCACGTCGTAGAGATACGGAGGAGGTCAAAGGCCAGCTTTCCACTCAAATCCCGTTCATTTCCGGTTCGTGTACGGGAAGCAACGCCAAAATGGCAACTCAAGGGGACAAAGAGA
>NW_004797339.1:71049-72244 GCF_000002075.1 Aplysia californica | reverse complement strand
TGGGGACCGGAAGAAGGCTCATGTTTTGCTCTGACACGGTTGCTGGGCAACTTGTAAGCGAAGACGCGTCCTGCTGTCCGAAGCGTGCATCTCCCTCTGAGAGTTCTTGCTTGACGCTTCTGCTCGTCTGGGATAATTTGTGACCGGAATGAAGGAAGCGCGATGCTGGTGAACTCTGGCTGACGTCCCGATGTCGTGATGTGCCGCATTAGAAGAAACTGCTTAAAGGGGAATTGGTTTAAACGAACTGATCGCTTTAAAGGGAATACTTCATAACGAACATGTCTTTCAAGTTTATTAAATCTACGTTTGTTTGCTTGTTTGTTTGTTTTTTTGTGTTTTTTTTTTATTGCAATTAGTGTTGCAGTTGGCAGTGGAGCATTGTTGATCGGCGTTCGAAACCCAGTACGGGCCTGAGAACAATGTTATTGTTGTTGTTGTTTTAGTTGCTGTAGATGTTGTTGTTGTGTCTGTTGTTGTTGTTGTTGTTGTTGATGATGATGATGATGTTGTTGTTATTGCTGTTAATGTTTTAGTTGCTGTATATGTTGTTGTTGTTGTTGTTTTTGTTGTTGTTGTTGTTGTTGTTGTTGATGATGATGATGATGATGTTATTGTTGCAGACTCTTATACCATCACCTGAAAACTGTGTATTAAGTGGATTAAATGTTGTTTGTTTATTTGTTTGTCGTGGGTGGGAGGGGTGTGTGTATGTTGGGGTGGGGGGAGGTTGTTTTTTGTCAGGGTCATACTCGTGGGGTGGGGGTGGTGATTGGGGGGAGTAGCCTGTGAACCGTTATTCACAAACAAACATCCGGTTGGTTACATTGGCTCTTTAAACTTTTGAAGAAACAGTTCCAGTTATGGTGTTTTTTTCTGAATACGAAAGGGGGAAAAAATCTAACAAAATTTAATTGTCGTGTCTGCAGAAGGTCATGCCAAGACCGAGAAAACTGCGAATCACGTAACAAGAAGTGAATATTGTCTGGAATCGAAATATTTAGTGAGAGTAACCTTTCTTTGGCGTAATTGGCCACTTCTTTCCTTTCCTACACACTTGAGTGTTCCCCTCGTCAGATTCTTCTGTCTGGTTTTAATAAGCTGCGTCATCGAGTGAATGCTGCAAAGTGGGTAGTGAAATATTTGGGGGTTTTGTGTGTCTTATTATTCTTTGTGTATTTGGCGGGTGGGGGGG
>NW_004797339.1:65765-67444 GCF_000002075.1 Aplysia californica | reverse complement strand
AAAAAATGGGGGAGGGGGGGGGAATGATATAAGGAAAAAAATGCTAAAAGAAATAAAAAGGCCAAAAAGAAAAAAATATTCAAAATGCTTTTTTACGGTTTCACTAGGTATATCTTGTGGATTGATTGTCTTCATTTCTAACCCTTTATAAGCTCTTCTAGTGAAAATTACAACTCTTTTTGACTTGGCCTATGAAATTTGAAATTAAGAGTGTGTTATTTTTTGGTCTAATAAAGAAAAAATGATAATAATTGCTTTGTGGGTTAGCCAGCCTTATCAGAAGGCCGGACGTAATATTATTATATATCGCTGTTTGTGTTATAACAAGCTTGAGGACTGATTGATGTTTGGTTATAATTTATTTGTTTGTTTGTTTGTTTGCTTGTTAGTTTAGTCAGATTTTTTCTGCTGATTTGGAGTTTTGGAGTTTACGGAAATGGTCGTAATTCATAGGTTTTAGGGACATGGTCTTAATTCATAGGTTTTATGGAAATGGAAGACAAAATGCCCAGTAATTCTTTCCGCTTTCACTGGTGGTAAATAATTTCTTAGTTAATAAATTAATTAATTAATTGTTTTGTCAATGAGTTTCAAAGAATTACACTTATTTGGACTGATGCCTAATTTTTTAAATTTTTGACTCAAATTCGAATCTCGTTCTCTTTGATTTATCAGATGAAATGTCTGTCCTACCCACATAGTGGGCGCTTGCTTACGGGCAAACAATTAATGTCTTTTGGATTGTGGTGAAAATATCTTGAAGATTTACGATCTTGGAAAAGGATAATATATTTGTTTTCCATATTGGTAATATTTTCTATATCTGCTGTGATAGCAGTTTTGCACATGTTTCAGAGCTGGTGATATGGATATATTTAATCATTTATATTATTTTAATTAGTTATTAATTGTGATGCATTCTGATGAAATCAGGCACTCATCAAAATAATGAAAGTGAAAAAATTGGCATTTTTCAACAGTTTGGGAATTTTTATCGAATTTTTGTTTTTTGGCTCAATGCCTTTCATGCCCATTAGAGACATATTTCCGTGTGGAATTTATTGAAAAACTTTAATCTAAGGCATAAAAAAATTTAATTTTCAGTTTTCGCGGACTCTCAATCTAAGGAAATAAGTAAACTGTTTTGGCCATTTTCTCGCTAATTTTACCTCTGAAACCAGGCGAGATAAATGGGTACTTTTTTCATCAAAAGGGAGGCAAATGGACAGACTTTAAGATGATACCAATAACTCCATATTATGTCCAAAAATTGATGAGCGCCTGATTCCACCGCGTCGTGACGCAATTAATTTATACCTCAGTCAACTAGTTGATTTTCTAAATTTACAGGCAGTTTGTTGCTATAATATTTCAAAGGAAGTGGAAACGTAGACTGAAAGGTCAACTACTTCTTTTTTGTTGTTGTTTGAGGTATTTATATTTTTTACTCAATTTAAATAAGACAAGTATGATTTGCTTTTTTTCCCCCATTCCTTTCTGCTATTTATTTCTGTCCGTGATACTGTTGATTGTGAATGTTTCATACACTCTTGTGACACTCACTCGCTATTCAAACTGTTTAACACAAAGACAAGTTATGTCTCTCTCTATATCATGTATGTATATATATCTCGCTTTCTCTCTCTCTCTCTCTCTCTCTCTCTCTCTCTCTCTCTCTG
>NW_004797339.1:61953-65665 GCF_000002075.1 Aplysia californica | reverse complement strand
TGGGTGGAGGAGGATGGAGTGAGCGAGAGAGAGAGAGAGAGAGAGAGAGAGAGAGAGAGAGAGAGAGAGAGAGAGAGAGAGAGAAGAAGAAGAAGAAGCAGAAGAAAAGAAGTGCCTGATTATTGAAAATGGCGGTCGAGCAGTGAGTGATGATAATACGCGCGCGCGCTCGCGTTGGTGATGCGATGTGAGAGCGCGTGTCTGTTTTTGCGAAGGCTTCGTGTTTACACAACGCTATTGATGTACGTATGTGTGTTGATCCATTCTCCTCAATGCTTGGAGATGGATAGGAGCATATTATGGATTACGTCGACTTTCTTTGTGATGGGAGCGTTTCTAGGAATGTGGTGTGTGTTTATTTGAGTGGTTTCGGTGCACTTTGCTACACGGTTTCGGCGGTGTGTTATTCTTTTGTGTTTTGAAAGACTGTTGGTTGTTTTTTTCTGCCATGACCCTGTTGGATACATCATTTTTTTTCTTTTTAGTGATGTTCAGTGTGTGAATAGTTTGATTGTGATGGATGTATCAAAACAAAAGCCAATATGATTTTTTAATATACCACAGCCTCGCCATGCTGTCATTTCTATTTCTTTGGCATCTGATTCATGCTCTCAAGGACTACATACCTACCTGAAACGTAGTTACTGATTGGTACCAAATGTATTTCGTCTACGCAACTTTGAAAATATTCCAATTTTACTGTTGATATCTCCGTGTAGATTTGAGTTGTCCCGATGGGTGGTTGGCGGCTGTTCTGTTGTGGTTTGCTTCTTCTTTCCCATTAAACATCTATCATCATTTTCCCGGGGGTTTTTTGTATGTGCTACTCTCTTCTAATACCTTTATTCTTCGGCACTTACTCGACCTAATTTTTTTTGCAAGTGCGCAAAACACTTACTAAAACGTACTGCATTGTCCATGCGGTTTCTTGTGCTGGTGTTGGTGAAATTACCTGAAGTTTTACTTCTTTCACCCTAGTCATCCTCTTCGCCGTTGTTCACAGAAGATGCGAGTTTGATCCCCGAGTGGGGAGAATGTTTAGCGAGTAACTCCCGTCTTTGTGCTGGGGCGTTGTGTCCCTCCCAGCAGCGCGGGTTGGCCTTGACATGCAGGGTCAAAGTAACCCACCAGGTAAATACATCTTCTCAATTGTGTCGATGGGGGCGTAAGACTTCAGAATGGAATCTCTCTCTCACTCTCTCTCTCTCTCTCTCTCTCTCTCTCACTTTCTCTCTCTCTCTCTCTCTCTCTCTCTCTCTCTCTCTCTTTCTTTTTATTCAATGTCATCTTTGAAAAAATCATGTACATATGTCATTTACAATTTCCATAAGTAGCTCGTTACCTATTTGTGAAAAGAAGTGAGTACCAATGTAATTTGTTGTAAATGTCTTTGAAGAAATGCAGCTCATTCATGGCTTCAGGATAGGTAATAATAAATTCAAGCAGCAAAATTGCCAAAACTGTTATTCATGTATTTGGTCCTTAAGGGTCACTGAGTTCAGCCTGTCGTATGTATATGATATATATATTTATTTATATATATATTTATATATTTGAGTGCAGAGTTGACATCTGGTTAACAGTTATTTGCTACGGAATTACTACATTGTTCTAAGAGAAACTTTTTGGTACTTGTTTAAGATCACAACCCCGTTTTCTTCCGTTTTTCTGTTATTCTTGTTAGTAATTATGTACATTAATGTATCCATGCAACCAATGTGATGAATTTGTTTATGTATTAACATTTTTAGAAACTTGGAAACCTGATACGGGAAATAAAAATGCATGCAGTGTTTGTGTAATTTTTCCGTTGGTTGTAAATCTTTTACACCCCCTTTAACACAATTTAGGTCATTACACTTACAGAGACGCAGATGCTGTTCTGGTCATTCATCCAAGCTCAAGGAGAATTGATTAAAAGACAACTCTTCGAACCGCTGTTTGTGCATAAATGTGTGTATGTTTGTGTGCAAATGAGCGAGCAAATGCATAATCGGGCACGCATGCACATGTGTGTGTGTGTATGTGTGTTTGTGTAAGTATGTCTGTATCCGTGTGTGTGTTGTGGGATGAACCAGAGGTACAAATGCTCATATACAAACAAGCAGAGAAGGAAAAATAAATTCATGCAGCTGCTTAGAAATACAAGTTATGACCTCAGGGATAGGGGTCAGGTGAAGGCTGGGATTTTGGTTATAAATGTGAGGCATCATGGTGAAATCAGGCGCTCGTCAAAAAAATGAAATTTAAGAAATTGGCATTTTTATGGCCGTTGATTGTTTTCGAATATTTTTTGAGTGGGGGGCTCAACACTTTGTATGTCCTTTCAAAAACACTCTATCTGGTGTGTGGATTTTTTGGGGGAAAATGTTGATTAAAGGCATAACAGATTTAAATTTACAGTTTCCAACAACTCTAAAGCCACACTTTGGCGGCCATTTTCACACTAATTTAACCTCTGAAACCAGGCAATCCTACTTCCTTCAATTGCAAATATCTCAACTTCTATTCAAGATAGATGAGTTTTTTCCCCATCTAAAGCAAGTCTAAAGAAGTAGTTTTTGAGATGATACCAGTGACTCCACATGCCCAAAAGTTGACAAGTGCCTGATTCTACCACGTCGTGACGCAAATTGTGACAGTTGCACTGCTGGACTGGCTTTGTTTCACACACGCGCTGGCACGTAATAGTGGTCTGAAAGCCGGGGGTTTGTTCTTTCCTCTTTTTTTTTTTTGTTTTTTGTATATACACATACATTATATATTATATTTTGTCAGCAACTTGTTCAGATGTACAGAAAACAAAATTTTTTTCAGGAGAGAGGAAAAAATGGTTGATATTTAAACAATTGTACCTATATCATGTGTATTTTTTTGGCTTTTTTTCAAGATAATTTAGAATTAAAATTTTTACAAAAATATAATTTCTTAGGTACATCATGTAACAGATACCACAGATTAGTATACTGCAATTAACCAATAACTTGTTCAAAATTTTGGGGCTTTGTACATTTATTCTGAACAACTAGTTGAAGATTTGTAACTCCTCCAATGTATTAGCAATATCTTTTGTTTTTGTTACATTTTTATACGTCTTCCTACGTTACGCTTTAGTTCACCCGTCGTGGTGGCGGCATTTCATCCCCCTCACAGTTCAACCCTCAGTTGCTTATTATGTTTGAGAGAGGTAAACAGACGAATATTATTATTTAACCCCTTCACTGCTGAAAAATGTCGGCCAACATCTGTAGGCTACTGACAAGATAAAATGTTAATTCAAGGAATATTTATACACAGAGAATTATTTCAGAATAAGCAAAATCACAAGTTATAACTTTACCAAAGAAAACTTCTTTTTGTCGAACTGGATGAAACAATACGTGTATAAATGGAGAATACAAGCCAGAACATACGTCTACTCAGCAGTGAAGAGGTTAAGGCCTGCAATTTGTAGGCTACATAAATTTTCCGCTTTTAAATTTGTGCACACTTATAGTATAGTAGGTCTTGTGTTTATTTGTAGTGATATGTGGATGAACTATTTTATCGAGGCATCATTTTTTGCTTTATACGAAACCATGAGTAGCATATCAAAATGATAAAGTGAAAATGTTACAGCATGTCGTCTTGGCATATTTTAAAAAATATTAAAGAAACCTGAACATCATGGCCCTGGATAAGATGCAAAGCCTTGCTGTTGAAATCTTCCTCC
>NW_004797339.1:59302-61660 GCF_000002075.1 Aplysia californica | reverse complement strand
CCACACACACACACTCACACTCTCGTTCGGCCCAAGTACGTTTCCACCTTCCCATCATTCCAATGGGGGAGGAGATCCTATCGTAAACGTCTCACGGCTACCTCTCTACAACAGGCAGCGTGGTCTCTCTTTGAAGGTTTTATCTCCGCATCTCAAACACGACCGCCGGGACCTTCCTGTACCGATAGGGCGTGTGCCAGGGCCTTGGTACTGCAGTCCTTGAACCCCTCTGAACATTGAAAACATCATCATCATCATCATCATCATCATCATCATCATCATCATCATCATCATCATCATCATCACCATCATCATCGTCGTCGTCGTCATTATAACACTCATCGTTTGGGTCCTTTTTTTTTTTCAAAATAAAAGTCCGTGAAATGGGGTCATGTTCTAATGCATATTAAGGCTAGTTATAAGAGCGATTTAGCTTTGAAATCGCGCGCTCATATGACCATGCAGTTGCGAGCGCCTGTAAAACGCTTACCAAAACAAAAATATGACAGCTTTGAAATAGGGGATCACCGTACGGATAGAAAAGGATAATGATGTGGCCGATATACCGAAACTATTATTGTAACACGAAAGCGTTTCGTACCCTGTTCCCACGATGTACATGTATGAAACACATAAATAAGCATTAGCAAGGTTTAAAAAAAAAAAAAATTAGTTCTCATGTGCTCAGGCAAAACTGAAGGCAAACGAGGCAGGGGTATACCCAAAGCAACAAACTTGGAGAGCCTAAACAAAATGAGTAAGGGGTAAGGTCTGGATGATGTAGCTTTTAACATTTTTTTTAGAGCATCTTATCAAAGAAATGAACATGATGGAGAACCATGATCGCCGATGTCGATGGCAGATCCAGCGCTTGATGAATTTATCACTGTTGCTCTATGAAAAGGGCCCTTGTGATCATAGTGATGTTCAAAATAGATTGATGGCATCGCCTCTGTGGTATGCAAGGTGCTGAATTCATAAGCAGAGCAGGGTATTTAGTGCCTTGTGGGTGTCCACCTCAGAAGGAATAAAAATGTCCGCAGATGCGTAGTTCTCGTCAGTTGCGCTGTTGTCGGAAAGATGCGCGTGAAATGCGAGGAAAGAATGGTGCTGGTGGGGGTCGGAATGCTTTCACACGTGCCCGACTTTAGTGACTTGATGTATGTGTGGTCTTGTCCACTGACGTATGTGTGATATTGCAGTGGTTGGTTGGTGGGTGCTCTGGTGTGGTTTGCTTCTTCTTTCCTGTCAAACATCTGTCGTCCTGATCTCTCATCTTTTTTGTGTGTTTATTACTCTCTTTTAACACCTCTACTCTTGGGCACTTATATGACTGTATTGGTCGTAAGTACCGGAAAACTATTTCTAAAACTAAAACAGATATTGTTGTTTGGCGCTTTGCCGTTGAACACAGAAGACGTGGCGTGAGGTCGACTCTCGAGTAGGGAGAATTTTTCGAGTACATTCTATATTGTATGTTTGCCTTTCTGCGTGGATGGTTGGTTGGACGTGCTCTGGTGTGGTTCGCTTCTCCTTTCTAATCGAACATCTACCGACCTCATATCTCCTCCTTTTCTTGTGTTCGTTTCTCTTTTGTTACAACGTAGATCTTCGACAATTGTATAACCTATTTGTGTCGGAAGAGTCGTTAACTGTTACTAAGACAATGGGAAAAAAAAGCTGCTAAGTTCTCCGTGACCTCTGGTTCCAGAGTATCCCTAACCTCTGGTAGTGGGTAGTTGGCGGGTGCTCTGGTGTGGTTTGCTCCTTCTTTCCTATCAAACATCCATCGTCCTGACCTCTCCTCCTTCTTTTTTGCGTTTGTTTCTCACTTATAACACCTCTAATCTTCGGCACTTATTGTGTTGCAAGTGCCGTTAAAGTCGTACTAAAAAGCTGAAATCTAATCTAGTTCCAGAGTTACCCTGGCCTCTGATCCCGGTGTTTTTACCTGTGAACGCAGCCGGCATGAGAGGGGTCATATCCCCGGGTTGTGTGGGGTTCTGTAGCTTTGCGTATTTGGATTCCCATTAGTTAGTGCTTTGTCCATCCGCTTCATTAGTCCTGCCGCCTTCTGGACCCCATGGCTTGCGACCTAGGCTTTCTGAGTATCTGAGGATACTCAGATAGCCGGGATACTCAGAAAGCCTAGCTTGCGATCCCTCCGCGGGTTAGCTTCCATTGGTTTCTGCGATGAGGAGAGAGGGTGGTTGGAGGGTGTCGCTGGTAGTTCCTTTTTCTTTGCTTTTCCTTCTTTTGTTTTTTGTTTATAGCTGAGTTTCTTTCTTTTTCCTTCACTTAGTTGTGATTGTTATTGGGTAGGTGTACTTTGATTGGCTCAATACGCTCTCTCTCTCT
>NW_004797339.1:56133-59202 GCF_000002075.1 Aplysia californica | reverse complement strand
AAAACATTTTGGTCTCTTAATAAATAAATAAAAATACATTTGTTTGAAAATTTTATTTTGATAATAGGCCTAATAATAATAATCATGATAATACCACTAATAATGATAATAGAAATGATAGTTTTTAATAGACCAGAACATAAATGTATGTAATCTGACCACTTTTGAAACCTTTCTGTGATTAATAAATAAATATATACATCTTGTACAAACCTCAACAACTCACCGTAATATTACGTGTACATATCATGTGAAGTGAAGTTGTTTTCTCGTAGATATGTTGACATGCTATTGTACCATAACTTACGACGAAATTGTTGAACCTTTTTCTCTGTTTTTAGGTAGTGTGAGTTGTTTTTCAGCTTCAAAAGAAATCGAGCACTGACTGAAAGTGAACATTTGTGAGGCACCATTATGATGAAATTAGGTGCTCGTCAAAATAATGAAATTGAAGATATTGGCATTTTTCTGCAACCTTTTATGTCCTTTTAAAAACATATATAGGCCTATTTTTGTGTGGATTTTACTTAAAAACATTGATTAAAGGCACAACAAATGTAAATTTTCAGTTTCCAAGAACTCTCAAGCTTTGGAAATCACCAAACATTGGCAGCCATTTTCTTTGCTTATTTTACCTTTGAAATCAGGCAACCCCATCCTCCTTCTATAGCAAATGTTTCAACTTCTATTCAACACAGATTGATATATTTTTCCACCTAAAGGAAGGCAAATGCACAGACTTTAAAATTATACCCAAAACTTTATATGCCCAAAAATTGGCGAGCGCCTGATTCCACCACGTCGTGACACATTTGTTGCTGCCTCATATCCTTTCTGGATAGAATAAAGTATAAAGAATAGGATGTTATTATAAGGTTTACCCGCAAAGTCCAACACGGTGGGTGGTTAGCGGCTGCTCTGGTGTGGTTTGCTCCTTCTTTCCTATCAAAAATCAATCTTCTCTATCTCCCCTCTTTCTATTTTGTGTTTGTTACTCTCTAGTAACACCTCTAATCTTCGGCACTTATATGACCTTATTGTGTTGCAAGTGCTGTAAAACTCTTACTAAAACTAACTTAAGTCCAACACTAAAGTACTCAACATAAGTTTCTCTTCCATTGAGGAGTATTTGACTGAGAATTGCAAATCAGCTGATGTTGTTGTTCTACATTTATCGTCTGTGGGTGGAATCTTTATCACCAAAGCCAAACCAAATATTATGCTTCTTTGTAAAACCATGTCATTCTGTGCATGTGGAAACTTTCTATTAGATTTATTTGACAGATACTTTTTTATTTAAGTTTTTCAAAGCTTTTCATCCCATTAAAATTGTACAACATTTCAAAAAGGAAGATGTATTTTACTTTTTCATAATTCTTGTGCAAATGTATTGAATTTTGTTGTTTTGCTTTTTTTGTGTTTTTTTCTTTAACACCAGGAGTTTTAATCAGTTGCAGCCCAGATTTTCTGAGAGAATGAATTTGTACTTCTGAAGTCTGAAGCCAAGAGAAAGACCTGGATAGATGGAGTCAAGGAAACATTAACAACTCACATCATCCCCCTGATCCAAGCTCTCCGGCTGGTGGCAGAGAGACGTCTCTTTCTTCCCGCGACACCCAAAAGGGTATAATAAGCGACGGATAAAAGTATAAGTAAAGTAAAGACGGCAAGATTGATTTTTAAAAGGTTCTGTGTGGCTTACACGTCTTTAAGGCTGAGAATACTGGTGGGAAATTACCAAAGATAACGAAAACGTACAGGAGGCAAACGAGGCAGGGGTAGGCCCAGAGCAACCTACTTAGGGAACCTAAACAAATGGGTAACGGGGAAAGATCAGGGAAACGTAGCTTTTTTAAGAGCATCCGAGCAAAGGAATGAATGAAAAACCATGATCGCCGATGTCTGTCGCAGATCTGGCACAGGATGATGATGATGATGATGATGATGATGATGATGATGATGATGATGATGATGAATGAATGAATGAATGAATGAAAACAAACAAACTGGAGGCAGCAGAAATGTGGTTTCTTCTTATAAGGCTGTTGAGAATTTCAGGGACGAAAAAACGAGAACTATCAAATGAGGCAGTCTTGGAAGAAGTGTACGTGAGTCGCTCACTAATGAAACCAATTAGGAAGAGACAACAAATGCAATTTGTGGGACTCGTGACTCCACATGAAGGCCTTGCATCTTTCTCTAATAAGACAAATAGAAGGCAGAAGAGGCAGGGAGAGAATAATTTACTTAGAATAGAGTATAGAGTAATTTACTTAGAATATAGTATATGGTAATTTACTTAGAATATAGTATAGGGAATAGAGTATAGGGTAATTTATTTAGAATAGAGTATAAGGAATAGGGTACAGGGTAATTTACTTAGAATAGAGTATAGGGAATAGAGTTTAGAGTAATTTACTTAGAATAGAGTATAGAGTAATTTACTTAGAATAGAGTATAGAGTAATTTACTTAGAATAGAGTATAGAGTAATTTACTTAGAATAGAGTAGGCCCTAGAGAGTAAATTACTTGAATAGAGTATAGAGTAAATTACTTAGAATAGAGTATAGAGGATTTGATCAGATGGGTGACGGAGCAAGACAAGGAGAGTAGCAGCAGCAGTAGAACTACTGTACAGGTTTCTTGGACAACATCCAAACAGAAAAAATGATTTCTGATGTCTGGTGATGATGATGAGGAGGAGGAGGAGGAAGTTGTTGGATAATGATGCTGATGACGATGATGAGGATGAGGTTGAAGGATGATGATGATGAGGAGGAGGAGGAGGGGGTTGATGGATGGTGATGATGAGGATGATGATGATGATTATGATGATGATGATGATGGAATAGTTGTAGGAGGACTGCATATTTTTAAAAGCTATCTGAGCAAGGAAATAATTGGTGAACTATGATTGCGAAGTCTGTTTCAGATTTGACAACTATATGATGATGATGATGATGATGATGATGATGATGATGATGATGATGAGGATGATGATGAGGATGATGGTGTTGGTGGTGATAGTGTTGTTGTTGTTGGTGGTGGAGGCGGTGGTGGTAAAAGAT
>NW_004797339.1:53436-54529 GCF_000002075.1 Aplysia californica | reverse complement strand
CCTGCAGCCTTTCTACTGCTTTCTACTGCTTTCTACTGCTTCTCCTTGGCTCCTTCTTACTGCTGTCTTTCAGCCACATCACTGATCTTCTGGTAGAATATATCTACACCTAGCCTTCTCAGACAAGGGCCTTGACTTTGACCATCACTAATTTATTTATAGAGGCACCAGCAAGCCATGTCCAGGTACTGTTTTAGCCTCTTTTTCCTGTCTGCAGATTAATATATTATTCTTTTTTCCAATTTATTGGTTTCGCTTCCATGCACCCCGTATCTCTATAGTTCTCAACCTGGAATATGCCTATAAAGGCGAAAAATCTCGGAGGTACCGTGTGCAAGTTGGGGACGTTAATGATCCCTTGGTGGTCTAAAATCGACAAGAGTGAGCTTTGGCCGCCACCCGGTCAAAATTCAAAATGTCCTACCAACTGAAAATGTTTGGTGTGTCCGGCGCGCTCATATGACCTTATTATGCAGTTCGGAGCTCTGTTAAATACTTACCAGAAAAAAACACACGAAAAAACCCAGAGATACTCGATAAACATTCTCTCCGCACAGGAATTGAAATCTGGCTTTTCCTACTACACCACCGACACTACTCATTACACACACAGAAAATGTACTTTTGAGAAGGGCTGTACGCGGCACATATGTATTTCGAATTAGAAAAGAGATTTCATCATCGATATACATTGCTACCAAGAATTACAAAGTTCTATCTGCTCAATGCCTAGTTTTGATAAATTTGACGTTAAAAAAAATTTGAGTTTCACAATGTTATCTCAAGATTTTTCGGATGCAATTTTTTAAAATATCTTGATAACGACTCCTAATGATAGAGTATAATAGAGTATTTGATTTTTTAATATTATGGTACATCAAAACAGCCCGAAATGTCAGATAGAACTTTATAATTAAGAGGTTGCGATATGTCATCACCATACCATTTCAGTGTCCACTGGCTTCTACATTGTTACCAGGGGCGGGGTGTAGTGAAGGGCTAAAGGGCTTGAGCCCCACTCCCACCCCACTCTTCCTTACATAAATTAATGTTTCTTCATAAACGAAATGATCAGTTGAGACCGTTAGGCATT
>NW_004797339.1:52664-53336 GCF_000002075.1 Aplysia californica | reverse complement strand
TCTCTCTCTCTCTCTCTCTCTCGATCACACCTTCTCTCGATTAATCTTTCTCTCTCCCTCTTTGTATGTATATTGTATGTTTGTTTGGGTGTTTGTGTGTGTGTATTTGTGTTTACGTGCGTCCGCCCTTTCGTGTGCGTGTGCGTGTGCGCGTGCGTGTTTAGTTTGGTAACTATAGAAACATAAGTATCCGTATGCATCATGATGTTTAAACGTAGCCCTAGACATAGCCACGAGGATATAACAATATGTGTGAGCGCGACCATGTGTGCTCTCGAGCGCATGTGTGTGCGTTTCTGTGTTTGTGTGTCTCTCGCCCCTGTTTATGTCTTTTGGCTTTCTTCTTCCATGGAAACACTTCCGCTCCTTGATGAGAGCACAATAAATAAATGTGAGCTCAGAAACCATCTGTGGGTGGTTGGCGGGTGCTCTGCTGTGGTTTCCTCCTTCTTTCCTCTCAAACATCTATCGTCCTTATCTCCCCTCCTTCTTTTTTATGTTTGTTACTCTCTTGTAACACCTCTAATCTCCTGGCGCTCATGACCTTATGCAGTTGCGAGCGCCGTAAAACCTCTACTAAAAATTCTCTTGTAACACCCCTAATCTTCGACAATTATTATGTGAACTTATTGTGCTGCAAATGCCGTTAACTCTTAATACAACTAGAACTAA
>NW_004797339.1:50490-51217 GCF_000002075.1 Aplysia californica | reverse complement strand
TCTCTCTCTCTCTCTCTCGCTCTCTCTCTCTCTCTCATCCCCTCTCTCTTTTCGAAATCTAGCTCCTTTTTCGCTTCTGAGCTCGTAATAAGAGAGTAGTAAGACTCTCTGCCTGTAAATTTTCTTTTAAAAACAACAACAAAAACAACAAGCCAACAATCCCAAAACACAATAAGCCACCTAAAAAACACAAAACAAAACAACAAAATCAATCAGTCTGCCGTCTCACTCACCCCGTCCCTGTCTCCATCCAGTATCGATCGATCAAAAACACTACACTTAAAAGCTATCAAGCGGGTATTGTGGTGTAAACCGTGTGGTATCTACACTTGTAGACTACGTACGTGCAGTACACTACAGCATAGTACCTCGGGATATTGTGTTGTACTCGCAAGTCGCTTCTCGCTACTCTGCCCTGTCTTTTCTTGATCTTGGACTGGAAAGCCCTGTCTCGCAAGCATTATAATGTATTATTGTCCGCCCAATTCTTTTGTCTTTTCCTTGTACCGTGAACACGTAGGGTGTAGACTATCTTACTTGCTGGCAGCTTCTTACAATTCGTAACGTGCGCCATGAAAGTCTTTCCTCTCACTCTTATCTATCTATCTATCTTTCAATCTGTCTGTCTGTCTATCCGTCCGTCCGTCCGCCGGTCCGTCCGTCCGTCTGTCCGTCTGTCTGTCTGTCTGTCTGTCTGTCTGTCTGTCTGTCTGTCTGTCTGTCTGTC
>NW_004797339.1:46986-48196 GCF_000002075.1 Aplysia californica | reverse complement strand
TGTGTGTGCGCGCGCGCGCGCGCGCGCGTGCGTTTGGGAGAAAAAGGGGGAGAGTTAACATGTTTTCCTGTATGTCCAAACGACATACTTTTGCGTAACAGGACGGCACCTGGCTATATATGTATTTCTGAGAGAGGAACGGGATTTCATTTCTGGCGTGACGAGTCCGAAGGAGTATAGGAGAGTTTCACAATTTAATATGTCGGAGTATCAAGTTATTTTTTCGAGAGTGGGTGAAAATTGTGATGAAAGTAATTATTTTGCTTTCTCGCTAATTAGAAGTCGTCATCGTCGTCGTCGTCGAGAACCCAGAACTAATGTGAGACTTTCCCTTCTTTCCGAGGATCACCGTGTGCCTTGCCGTTTATTGCGGCCTGCCCTTTTGTAAATGGCGCCCTGGCGGCAAATGTTACGGTGTCGTGTTCCCCGTGTTGGCATTTCCAGATGTGGAGGATTAAATTAACGTCTGTCGCCAGCCGACAGAAATGATGCCCTTCGGTTGGTTCCCCAGTGGACGAAGCTGTTATGATATGAGGGTTTTTTTCTGTCGCCTCTTCGATGTGAGCGTGGCGTCTCGTGGACTTGCTTCGTGGTGGCCTTAAGGATTACTCGGGGGCGCTAGAACTTTCGGGGGAGTTTTTGGGGCTTCTGTGTTAGCCTTGACCTCTGCCCTCTGACATCTGACCTCGCGTGGTGGTGTCTTGGCGTTGAATGGAGGCGGGAGGCAGGTCGTACCAGGATGCGCTTTGTGGTGCTGTCGTCGCCGCCATGTGCTACATGAAAGCCAGACAAGAACAGCAGCAGCAGCAGCAATCAGAGAATCAACAGCAGCAGGAACCAGAACAGCAGCGACAGCAGCAACAGCCAGACCTGGAACAGCAGCGAGAGCCCGCCGCCCAGGAGCCGCTGCTGGAGCAGCCCGTGTCCAAAGGTCAGGCTGGCCTGACGTCATTGTGCCGGAAATCGCCTTCCGCCGGAAGGGGCGTGGTTGCCTCACCCCCCGGCACACCCTCCCAGGTGTCCTCGCGCTCTGTCGTGCCTGTGTCGCGTCAGATGCCTATTATAGAGGCTGAACCGGTAAGGGGCACCCTGCTGATGGGTGTTTGTAGGTGTGTTTGTTTGTGTGTGTGTGAGAGAGAGAGACAGAGAAAGAAAGAGAGAGAGAGAGAGAGAAAGAGAGAGAGAGAGAGAGAGAGAGAGAGGGCGAGAG
>NW_004797339.1:45591-46886 GCF_000002075.1 Aplysia californica | reverse complement strand
TTTGTTGTTTTGTTTGTTTTGTTGTAGTTTTTTGTTTTTTGTTTTGTTTTTTGTTTGTTTTGTTCTGTTGGTTTGTTTGGGGGGGTTTTGTTTGTTTGTTTAGTTGTTGTTTGGTTGTTGTTGGGTTTTTTTGGGAGGGGGGGCTGTCTTTCTACTGACATTTCTTTTCCACATTGAGAAAAATCACGTTTTTTATCTGGATTCGCCGGTTCATGGAATTCGTCAATTCGTTTTGAAAACAATAATTTTTAGTTTTCATTTAATTCAAAGCTGACCTTTCCTTGGAATAAAGTATTCGGAGCAATTGGAAATAATATGATTCGGTTTCTAGTTTATAATGTTGACACTTGAGTCAAATTATGATGCGTCCAATAGTAAATCGGGTGTACATCAGAACGCCCAGTCTTTCTCATAATATTATCGTTGTATAATATGGACATTTGGCGTTCTTTCGTTATAGACAAATGGTGTTCTTTCACATACTGTTATAGACAATTGGCTGTGTTTCACATATCTTTAGGGACAGTTGGAGATCTTTCAACAAAAAAGTAAACAACTTTTTTTGTAAATATTTTCCTACACACTTAAGTTTTGCGTTTCTAATTTGTTCTCAACATTTGGAAGCCAAAAGGAATTTGCCTGACATTCATTTCAGATAATTTCACAGAATAATTTTGCTCTGCACAGCGCGTAAAAAACCCCAACCCATTTTCAGCTTTGTCCCCATTTTATTTTGTAGCATGACGCACTTGCTCGCAATAGGCCTGCCATTAAAAGTCCCAACAATTGAGCCACATTGCAAGATACGGTAGATCTAGTCTAACAGGCCAACAGAAGTTTGCACATAATTTTTTAGATCATTGTTAAGAATAGCTTTTTGTATTGAACATTTCCTCACGGCCAGCTCATTTCGTAAAGTACGGTAACAATGTTGAAGTGTCCTTAATGCCTTATTGGATGTCAAGGGTGGAAACTACTGGCGTTCTTTCACATTTTCCTACTATATTAATTCATATACAGACTACAGCTAGCTGGGTTGTTTTTTTTAAGTGTCACAGTTTTAAATTATGGCATAAAAGTTTGCTGTCCATTGCCAGGTACCCATTTTCACCTGGGTGAAGAATGGAAAATTCGTGTAGAGTGACATTTCCTAAGAAGGACACAACGTCGGGCCCCGATAGTAAGGATGAGGAAAGAAAAAGCAGCAGTTCCCTGTTGCAGTTCAGGCAGAGGTATGAGCATGACATCGATGAATCCGCCCATTTACAATTCTGCTGTGCATAAAAACGGGTTAA
>NW_004797339.1:42569-43950 GCF_000002075.1 Aplysia californica | reverse complement strand
CTCTCTCTCTCTCTCTCTCTCTCTCTCTCTCTCTCTCTCTCTCTCTCTCTCGGATATTGCCAGTTGTACTAACATATCGAACAACAATAGAGCACTGATGCTGTGTGGTAATATCTTGAGTGGTATCACTTTCCACTGTAAACACGTCTGGTATTTCTCCAGACATGCACCAATGCTTCTTGACAATCACTACTAACTGGGATAATAGAATTCAGTGTAGACTTAGACAGAGAATTCTCTTCCAGCGAGTCTCAAGTTCGTGAAATTCTTTGTCTTTCGTTTCGTAGGCTATACTGGTGTGGTTTTAAGTGACCAAAGTATATTTTGTATTTTTCTACTTTTTGTTTTGTTTGTTTAACATGTTTTGTTTTGTGTGGAGAATCTGACACACCTGATTGTGAGTCTATATAGCTTTTCAGCAATTTCTGGCTATTCTGTGGTAGCATCACATCTCATTCGCAATTATTTTGTTTTGTTCTTTCTTTGTCAAAGTCCAGGTCTCAGCGCCAAATAGAAATAGTATAAATATTATGAGGAAGACGTAGCATCCTACCATTTTCTTTCCTAAAGATAGAGATTTTCGATACTTTTATGAATGTAAATATTTTATGCAGTTGGTTAACTGCCAAGAGCGAAATGCTCGCAGCTAAAGGGATTTGAAAAAATTGCACATTGCTGAATCTTGCATAGAAACACTTAGGCCTACACCTTAAACAATCTTTACAGTTTAGCCCTGTAAAGAAATGTCGTCAGAAATCGTCCAGGGTTCTTTTTTCACGGTCATTCACTGGTTTGCTAACAAGACAAGACCAAAGCTTTGTTCATTCTGTTTTGCCTGAGTCTTCGAAAGCTTAATAAATAGCTTAAAACATCGAAGTAAATTTAATCCCTGTTATTTTCATGTAATCAACTTATGTTTCGCGCGTTCATATGACCTTTTCCAGTTGCGAGCGCCGTAAAACTCTTACTGAACTAAGAGCAGGTTTATTCCTCTCTTTCGATTGGTTTTGTTTGTCCCTATGTTTTAAGCTTCTTTCAAGCTAACCGAGGTACTTTTCTTTCCATAGCAAGTTTTTTTTTTTTAACCCCAATTTCTATTCCGCTATATTTCTTTTAAATTCGTGATATCTAGTCGCAATACGTTCGTGTTCACTAAATTTTGCCAGATTTTTGTTGCATTTGTTTGTCTCCCCCAAGCTGGAAACTGACATACTATAAGAAGCCCAGATTCCTTTCACCCCGTGGATTATTAACCCCGTCACTGCCCCGACCGAGACTCTCTCGGGCTCTCTAGTTGGACTAAAAGTAGAAGCGAATTCCTCTATGTTACATACATTTTAATTAAAAAGCACCCGATTCTATGTGGCTTGATGTCCTTTTA
>NW_004797339.1:40837-42013 GCF_000002075.1 Aplysia californica | reverse complement strand
ATCCCATGAGCCTAATTACAGTAGACTATACTTTGCAATATAATCATAGGCGCTTGTTAATAAAAGACTAGCTTCCCAATTCTACGTATTGCTTTGGTTATATTTTTACCTACTGGTCTTATTTCCGCATGTCTAGATGTTCCTATTTTAATCTTTAAAGGCAGGTAATTAGTTTTCCTTCATCTAATCCACCAAGTCCGAGTGGCCGAGAGACCAAACCTCTTACTTTAAATTTAAAAAAGTAGCCTTCCGTGAATTCTTATGTCTAATAAATTAGGATTTGTGAGACGCAGTAATAATGCGCTTTTACTCGTAGACTTGCTCCATAACTCAATTCTCGGGTCTTGAAGAGAAGTGGTTAAATAATATCCATCTTTTTTTTCTGTCCTACTTACAATTTTTACCTCGTTTATTCTTCAGACCCTTTTTACCTCTAATGCTATTCTGTTCAATGTCCAAGAGCTTTCGTTACCATTAGTAGTAGGAGCACAAAGCTCGCTCATAATTATTATGTTTGAATAAAGAGAAGCTCTCATGCGATAACAAAAACACACCACCCAGCACAACGTGCCTTCATTAAAACAAATTCGATGGCAACAAGGCTAGGGGGCGACCGAAAAAGACCTGTATAGATGGAGTGAGGGAAACATTAACCACCCACGGCATCCCCCTGACCCAAGCTCTCCGGCTGGCGACAGAGAGACGTCTCTTTCTTCCCTCGACACCCAAAAGGATATAAGCGGCGGATAAAAATTAAAGTAAAAGAATAAAGAGAAGCATGTCGACTCACAATAAAGATCGTTTAGTGCAAGGGAAAAGTAAGACACACTGAAAGGACAGAGAGGAAGAAAAGAAGTAGGCCAATATTTGACACTAGTGGCGGTCTCCAGCCAACACACTTAGCCCAAAAAAAATTAATAATATTATGAGTCATGATTAATGATTAATGATACTGACAAAATGAGTTACTTCTCGCAATCCACAAATGAAGATATTGGCTAAAAATCGACATTAGGGTCAAATCAGCAGATTTTCTATTGATGCCACATTCTTTAGCTACAACCCGTCTTTCATTTTTTCATACTTATAGATTGTAAAAACTTCACCTATAAACATGATATACATATTGCTTCTTCAAGGCTTAAATCCGAGAAGTAACTCATTTTGTTAGCAGGT
>NW_004797339.1:37187-38397 GCF_000002075.1 Aplysia californica | reverse complement strand
GTGTACACGTGGTGAAACACCAAACCAATGTGCCAGGATCTGGACAATAAAGATGTATATTATCTTATCTTATCTTATCTTACCTAGTTGTGAGAAATTTAACATAACAATTTTTGAGTTCTTAACATGTCAAGCTCTATCCAATGCAAGTAGAACTTTGAATGTCTTGCTACCGAAAACGAATAATCTTACGATGTTGATAGAGAAGATAGATAGAGCATTTGGTTTCTGATCTCACTCATAGTTTTAGGAACTCAAAACAGAAAAAGATGACAGATAGAGCTTTGTATTTCCGAGGTAGCGTTATATCTAGCAATACAAAGAAAAGTAAAGTTGTTCCCACATCCGATCCGGACATTGGGGAATTGCCTTGTTAGTGAGACAACTTCCTGGGCCTTCAGCATAATGTGGTAGAGTGGCCAGTTCCTTTCCCCAACTTAAAGTGAGCTTTCTCATTACTGCTAGGTAGGTATGAGGGGGCGAAAAAAATCCGTGTCCGAACCGAGGCTCAAAGCCGGACTCTCCGCTTCGGAGACGAGCGTATCTAGCAATAACAGAACTAAAATGTTTCAGCAGTGTGATAAATAAGGGCCCAGCTGTCCTTCAACACAGTGTCACTGTCATTGTAGATACTTTACGCCTCCATTGACACTGTTTAGGAGGCATCGATAGCCTAAGTGGTTAGGTGAGTGGTTGGCGGGTGCTCTGGTGTGGTTTGCTTCTTCTTTCCTATCAACAAACATCTATCGTCCTTATCTCCCCTGCTTCTTTTTTGTGTATGTTACTCTCTTGTAACACCTCTAATCTTCGGCATTTATATGACCTCATTGTGTTGCAAGTGACGTAAACCTCTAACAAAAACTAAGTGGTAAGGCTACCACTACCGGACTCGTAATCGTGAGGTTGCAACTTCGAGGAGGTCAAGCCTCAGGCCCAACGTTGTGTCCTTTGAAAAGGCACTTTACACAGACTTCCTCACTTCACCCAGGTGGGAATGGGTACCGGGCCATAGACAGAGAAAGACCTTAGCAGTGTTTTAGTGGGGATTTTTTTAGCGTCTATAAAAATGTCAGCCTGCACTGTAAGCTTCCCAGGAAGTTGAGTTTGTTTCAGAATGCTATCAGGTCTGCTGGGGTTATAAAACAGATTGTACGCTCATAGAGCCTGCTGTTGAACAGGAATGTGCGCTATACTAAATGGTATTTATTAT
>NW_004797339.1:35825-36973 GCF_000002075.1 Aplysia californica | reverse complement strand
TATTATTATTATTATTATTATTATTATTATTCAGATGTTGTAAAGCTCATTCATAGAACATGCTGTTGAGCGTGGATATGTGCTATATAAATGCAATTAAAGTTAAAATCATTTGTGTGCTTTCACGTAGCCAATCTGATAACTACTACTACACGACATACGCTTATAGTTCTGTCGTGAATGTTCTACCAAATCTATCCCAGTTAACAATCCAAGTCTGTGCGTGGGTGGTTGGCGGGTACTCTTGTGTGGTTTGCTCCTTCTTTCCTGTAAAAAAAATATATCGTCCTTATCTCCCCTTCTTCTTTTTCATTATGTTTGTTACTCTCTTGTAAACACCTCTAATGTTCGGCACTTGTATGACCTTATTGTGTTGCAGGTGCCGTGAAACTCTTACTAAAACTAAAACAAGTCCGTGCCCCACGCAATGTCAAGATATTCTTTTAACAACCTAATGCTGAAAATCGATAATCACAAAACAAAAAGAAAACAAAAAAATCCCAACAACAACAACAAAAAACCATTTCTGAAATACTTTGAAAACTCTACCTGGCGCTTTAAGTGAGAGCAAGCCAAACAGCAGGAGAGCGCAATTACTAGGCTACTATATGCTAGCTGGGAACTCGGTAAGCCTTACTTCTTTAATACACCTCTAGTACTGTTTTCTGTCTGGCAGTGTTGACCTTTCCTGGCACCGAGTGAGTAACTCTGTTACCATCGTGTTGGAGCGCTTTTTCTGGGTTTTTTCTTCTTTTTTTTCTTTCTTTTTTTTCTTTTTTTTTTACCATTCTTGTTCTTGTTCTTACTCTTGTTCTTGTGCTTGTTCTTGTTCTTGTTCTTCTTCTTGTTCTTGTTCTTCTTCTTCTTCTTCTTCTTCTTCTTGACCTTTCCTTTCACCGAGTAACTCTGTTACCGTGGCCGAGTGCTTTTTTTTCTCCACTCTACTGATTGAGCACTCCACGGTGCGAATAAGCTCTCTGCTGTACTCAAGGGCGGAATCTTGAGCGGTGTGACATGAGTTATAAAAACGTTGTAAAAGCTGTAAGAGTGTTGTTACAACTTGTTCTTCTTCTTCTTCTTCTTCTTCTTCTTCTCCTTCTTCTTCTTCTTCTTCTTCTTCTTCTTCTTCTTCTTCTTCTTCTTCTTCT
>NW_004797339.1:33184-35076 GCF_000002075.1 Aplysia californica | reverse complement strand
GGGGGTAATAAAAAAACTGTAATCCATCCTCCTTTAATTCATTTTAAAAAATTCTTCCTGTCTTTGTATTATCATCCTTGCAGTCAGTTTGAAAACCCCTAGCTCAAATGAAACCTCTTTGAAGGGGGCCATGTTCATTTATACCACAAAAAAATCAACAATCATTTTTGTTTTGTCTTAAATTTGTGAGTGTTCAGAGTATCATCAATTATACATACTATATTGTTATGTACTCTGGTATAATAATTACTTTTCATCCGTACTACCGGTACTGAGCAACCAAGTCGTTCCAGAAAGCTGTTACCTCAAAAAGTGAGTCGATAACGCCGGGAAACAAACACACTAACGAACTCACACTTCCAGCATCACACGCGACATTGAATGCGACACTAATAATTATTGCGCTCACAAATCGATAAAAGCCTCCAGACCTGGCCTAAAAATTCTGCAATGTAAAGTAAAGTTGTCTCCCTTCGAATGCTTCCTTTCGCCTGTATCAAGTGCAATTGACAATTAATTGTTTTGCGAAGCACTATATAGATCTAACTTTTTTGCAGTGCCCCCTTTGTTGAGATAAAGTAGCAACTGCAGGATTTATCTACTGCAGGTCTATGTTACGATTGCTCCTTTTCCAATATGTGGTAGCTTTCCGATTCGCTCTACCAATGGTTGTACAGAACATGGAACATACAGTAGATCTAGGCTCTGAAGAACATGGATAATAAAAAAAATGTGCTATAAATATATAATATGTAAGTGGTCCTTCGTTTCCGAAGATGACGATAAATCGTGCAGCTCATCTGTGGACACTGTGCAATCCGATCTTTGATGCACAATGTCTGATGAAGTGGGGACACTGGAATGTCGTTGTTGTGGTGGTTGGCTTATGTCTCCTCTCTCCTCTGATAGTGATAGTAAGCTTCTCTCTGTAGTTTGTATCGCTGTTTCTGCTGGCAAGATGGGCGGCCCTGTGCCAGGCTTTCCTTTCGATGGCAGTTCTTTCTAGTTCTTTGGGGGTAACCTGTGCAAACTGGATGTTTGCCTTTTTCATGTCTTTGAATAACTTCTTTTTTTTTGGCCTCCCGAGATTTCGCCAATAGCGAGTTCGTCGTATATACATTTGATAATTAATTATTTTGCTATAAATACACATGTACGAGAAGCTAAGCTGTCTGATAGTAACTCCGATAGCCTAGACTAAAAGCAAAAACAGCGTCAATGCCCGTACCGGTAGTAGATCTATGCACAGTATCATGGGCCTTCCATTTGAAAAATGCAACGATTTGATTTTTTACATGTAGTTTTGATAGAGTCCAAAGTCCCAAATTGGCTCCTAACAGACATGTAATGACAATGTTTTGATTCGTCTTAACGTCACTGATAAATTCCGATAGAGTCAGAATTTGGAAGATTTTGCTTTTGATTTCGTGTCTGTGCGATTTTGTCTATTTGTGTATAATTGTGGTAGAGGAAAACAAACCGAGCAGTGCTCCAGATGGCGGGGTGTGAAAGATCTATAATTAGAACCATCAGAAAAAGACAATTGAGATTCTTTGACCACGTTAACAGATCAAATATGGACTAGAAAAACTGCTGCTGTGTGGAACGATTAGGGGGTGGAGAGAGACAGAGAGAGAGAGAGAGAGAGAGAGAGAGAGAGAGAGAGAGAGAGAGAGAGAGAGAGCAAAGGAAGATAAAATATAACATCCATAGATGTCCTGAACAACTTTGCAACGAATTATTATGACACAGAGAAAAACAGAGCTGGTCAGGAAGACAGACAACAGGAAGGAGCGGGGTACAATGATCGTCAATGTCTGCTCCACACCTGACACCCAGAGAAGAAGAAGAAGAAGAAGAAGAAGAAGAAGAAGAAGAAGAAGAAGAAGAAG
>NW_004797339.1:30494-32183 GCF_000002075.1 Aplysia californica | reverse complement strand
TCCACTGCATCTTTATTTGTGACGCATCGTGGTGAAATCAGTTAAAATAATGAAATTGAAGAAAAGGGCTTTTTTTCATCAGTTTGGCATTTTTTAAATCAAAATTTGGTCTTTTTGCTAAACATCTTTTATGTTCATATGAAAATACGTTTCCATTTGAATTTTACTGAAAAACCTTGTTTAAAGCCACAAAGTAAGTAATTTTCAGTTTTCAAGGACTCTTAAGCTATGGAAGATACTAGACTTTGGCGGCCATTTTCTCATTAATTGAACCACTGAAAACAGGCATCCTCACCTTCTTCAATCGCATATATATATATCTCTCGGCTTTGATTCAAGCTAGATGGATACTTTTTTCAATGAAAGCAAAGAAAATGATTAAGCTTTCACATGATACCAATAACTCCACATGCCCAAAAATTGACGAAAGCCTGAGTCCTCTACATCATGACACATTTTGTTGTTGGGTTCTAATTAGGTTAAATTTTAAAAAATACCCACTTAAAGCCAGATATCAAAGTAGATCTACTGTACTTTGTTTTTACAGTACTGTCAAACCTTTACTGGTGCAGCTTTTTTAAAATGAAGTTTATGCAGTTTTTACAATATTACTGGTGGGCCAAAAAAAAAACCCCAACAACAACTGTATTGTTACCAAAAAAAAAAAGCAACCGACAAACTTTGCACATATCCCAAATCAAAATTATCAAGAACACAAGTTTGATAATAATAACTTCCTTGGTATATACCTTTAAAGCAAATGTTGTGTTATTGGTAACAACATTCAGGTTTTTGGCTCTCCCAAAAAGGTTGTTATATAGTTCTATTTATAAGTTCTTTTGGTTCTCCTGTAAAAATGTAAAGACTGCGTAATAATATTTATATACTGTATTTCTTAATAATGACGACAGACTGACAAGCACCTGCAATGTTCTGCCGTGATCTGATCAAACGCATTTTTCTCAAAATCAAAGTTTCGAGATAATCGCGATTTGGTGTTTTTGGCTAATTAAAAAAACAAATAACAATGTTGTTTCTGTTTGACTATCTCACATGAAGATATAATATCTCATTAACCATGACTATACCAAATTTTATCGAATTTGAGCTAAAGACAAACAAACAAATAAGAAGAATGCGTTTTATGAGATCAAGTTGTAGGAATGCGTTTTATTTTCAACGCATTAATCATAGAATGATTTGATAAAACGCGTGTATTTTCTGTAAAACGCAGCTGCAACAAGGAGTTATGATTCGTGAACCTATGGACCGAAAAGCGAAGTCGTGACCTGCCAGTACAGTTTCTACTACGGTTCATTCAACGTCAGCTCTCTATAAACATTCACGACACGAGTTTAATTGTACCAGCCGCAATCTTTGGGCATGGTTTCTCAACTTGCTCAAAGAACTTAAATCTTGTCTTATATAAAGCTTACGAAACACTTACCATTTCACAACTTATTACTGCTCTTAAAAGGCTTTAAAAGCCAGACATTCTCTTTTTTTTTAAAACCACGCTTTGATTGTACATTTACAGTATTTCGCAAATCAAATAATGTATATGGATTGCCCCGTTAACTGAATGGTACGCAGAAAAAGGGGTGTATGAACCTGTATTACTGCAACGCAGTAACGTCACATGACAGTATAATATGCGCACACCGAGTAAATAAGTGGTACTATATTATA
>NW_004797339.1:26393-27611 GCF_000002075.1 Aplysia californica | reverse complement strand
TGAATAAAGCTAGAAAGAAACGTGGGCGGTTAGAATACGTCACTGCAGGACTGGTAAGTCCTACTTCTTTTCTCTTCATCTAATCTGTATTTTATTTCTATCTGTCTTTCTTCTTTCTGGTATTTTTTGTATGAATTCGAGTCGTTATTGTATCGACGTACTGTTTCTTTTTTTTTTTTTTTAACCCAAACTAGAAACAAAACGGGCTTCATTCTTTAAACGGATACGACAGGAATTATAACCTGAACAGAATTTCCCATATATTTGAAAACACAACCGCGATTCCCTATCTCAAATTATTATAATTATAGGCCTACCACTCGCTAGCCTATAAGGCCAAGCTTGGTGTAATAGCGTAGTCTATCTCAAATCATTACTGATGGGGCGTTGGCCTCACGCCACACTCGCATTGGTCCGCGCTCTCATAAAAATCTGGGTACAGCGCGCGATTCACGACTCGCTAGAACCGCGACATCCAGATAGAGAGAGGTGTGTTTTGTTTAGGCTAGAGATACACATTCATCCGTTGATTACCGGTACGGTAGGAAGACTCGATCGTTCTTCTAGTGCTTTGTGACAGTGTTGTATACTTCATATCAAAATAATGGACATCGACGAAAACAAGAGATCTTCTGCTACGCAAGGGTATCGCCTTGAACGTAAGTATTCCACTTTTCTCCCTTCGATTCAAGGCTTCATTCACTCTCCCTTTAGATGTTGACAAAATTCCTCGCTGCTGCAGTCAGTCGTAGCAGTCAGTATCCCCTGATTGGTCACGCGAGACAAGTCCGCTTGATCTGGATGCTCCTGCTATCTTCGCTTGTTTAGGCCTACCTTTGTTGCTTTACCTGTGCAGTGTGCTGTCTGTTCGTTTTCCCTTTTCTGCGTTCACAGAGCTACGTTATAGTATAATTCGTTATTTTTACTAGGATTGTTTTTCCGTTAGTAAAGGCTTTTAATACAAAAAACAACAACAACAACCCCCAACAACGTCCCGGTTATCTGTGTTATTTGTTGTTGGTTTTTCAATACAGTTTAGATTCTAGATTATATTAATTCCTTTTTTTGATATGCTAAATGTAAGTAAAATGTCAAACAAACAAAAAAGCGACAGCATAATAGGCCTATAGATACACTTTCGCCTTGCTGACCGCAGTCTTCAGCTGTCTGTCTGTCTGTCTGTCTGTCTGTCTGTCTGTCTGTCTGTCTGTCTGTCTG
>NW_004797339.1:22617-25610 GCF_000002075.1 Aplysia californica | reverse complement strand
CACACACACACACACACACACACACACACGCACATACACACAGGGGTCTACATTTAGTTTCCCCTAAGTTCTTATAAGATTAGTAAAAATGTCATTACATGTTGGTTTGTGTTGAATCCAGTGGGATATTAAATTTAAAAAAACCAAAAAAACAATATTCTAGTTTTTGTTGAAATGGTTAGTAGTGGGGGTGGGAAATAGGAGTAACTAATGAAGCTTGGTTTCCATTCTTATAAATAGTTTAATTTTTTCTGCGGGTAATACGTGAACATAATTATCTTTTTCATAATTTCTTTACGAGACATTTTTGCCCTCCTAGCACAATCCAACAGGTTTGTTTAATTCGAAAATTACATCCCTTCACACTTCAATGTCCTTTTCATTAATTTAAAGCCTACAATTAATTTTTGACAGCCAAAACAAAATTATCATAGGATAAAGAAAGAGAACAGTAGACGCGTTACAGATAGACCTACACTATCTTGTAGTCAATGCATTTCTCTTTGCGACTGTGTTTAAAAAATTTTTTTTACTGGGAGCACAGCATAGATTGTGTTTTATAAACTTTGTCACTCAAATAATGTTTCCTTTCTCTAAAGCAGTACTTTACTTTTTCGTAAAATCATTTAATTTTTATCATGTAGGAGTGTGGTTTTTGGGTGTGTACATAATTTTTTATACTTAGGCTACACTCAACAAAAATTTACTGTAAAAATTCGTTTTGATTGATTTTTAAAAAGTCAGTACATTATTTTTGACAGTTTATACAAACATTAATTAGGCTACTTTCGCATGGATCCACTGCTTCCCCCTACCTATATTCCTTTACAAGACCACAATTTTCTTTCCTCCTATCCCTCACTCCATGTCAACAATTCCCTCAGCGTTTAATTCTCCCTATATGTTATTTGTCTCTCTCTCTTTTCATCTATGCTGTGTGCTGTGTATAAGTTCTACACTTTGTTGTCGGCGAGCAGTGATCTATCTTAAGTATTGTCTGCCACCATTTCATATGTTATCGTTTACAATACTCGACAGCTTTAGACCTTTTTTGCTATTTAAATGTTTGTTCTTTTGCTTTTGAATCACAAAGTTATAAATAATTATTGTGGCTGTGCAGCCTTGGCAGCTACTCTCTTATATTTATATTATTATATTTCTTTTTTACAATACTTCAAATTAAAGTAGTGTCGCTATCATTGTTAGATCGTTATGGGTTAGATGGAATTGTAACATTATATGAAAAATTATTTTGTGTTTGTTTTAGCTTTTTTGCTGAAGATGGGATTTCTTTTTTTTCTTTTCTACTGAATTCCTTACACTTTTGATTTTTGTGTGGTCAAAATTGCCTTTCGTTTTAAAGATCTTTCTTTAGCAGTACATGCTTTTATTTCACGGTTTATGTTTGATGCCTCAGTTACAACTAATTTTATCAAGTTGACTAGTATGGGCTTGTGTTAATAGTCTTTTCTTTTCGTAACTAATTTTGTAGAAAATGGAAATGAAAGCGAGGCTGTACTTTCCATGGGCATTGTAATCTGAAATAACAAAATGGGTAAACTTTAAAGTAAATTTAAATGATATTTCGACTGCATTGTGAGAAATAAAGGCTGAAGACCATATTATGGAATATTTTCTGGAGCACCGTTGTTTAAGTACTTTTTTGGTTGTTGGTCAGTTGTCCCCCTTCAGAAACCATGTCTCTAAAAGGGGCTAATTTGTGTTGAAAAGTGATTGTATTAGTGTATACATACCTCTTAAGTCACACTTGAGGCATAGATGTTCTTGCCTAGCAAGTTGAGTAGCAAATTTATATTATTCAATTTAGTTTGAAGTTTTAATTTTTCTAGTATTTGCGAAAAAAATCTGGGGCGTCAAATTGTATACCTATTCTGTTTTCTCTGCCATGCAAATATCTTAGTAGGCCAATACCATAGACTTTTGTCTATTTGCTTTGCAGTAGGCCTTTAATCCTGCTTCTGTCCTCTTAAAATAGTGTTATGCAAGCTCCAAGTTTAATGATATTCATTCAAACCACTCGTACTCGTAAGCCTTTCAGAGAGGTGGTAGGGATCTTTGCTATAAAAGGAGGTCTGAGACATTTTTCAGCTCGCCAGAAACGGAAGCAAACCTGTTGTCACCGTGAATTTTTCCAACAGGCTTTAAATGTTTGATGATGATAATGATGCACTCTTGTTTGGGCCAAGTAATTCTCAGACTGATCTACCTCTAATAACAGGCGATTGATGTTTGAATCGCAACAGAGAATGCAGAAATATTTGTCTCACAATTCCTGGCATATTTCCCGCCAGCCCTGTCTTGCTGTTTTTGTTTGAAGGCGGACGAGGGTGTTTCGCCTGCAAATGATTTTTTTTTTTTAGTGCTGTGTGGGAATTTTGAAACAACAACAACAGCAGCAGATGCAACATTTAATAACAACAGGTTTACTGGAACAGTAGCAGAAGTAGCAGGAGCAACAACAAAACAAAAAAAAAAAAATTTTTTTTTCAACAATAGCATAAAAACAAAAGCAATAATAGCAGCAGCAACAGCAACATTAACGACAACAACAGCAGTGATAACAACCCTAGCATCAATAACTACAACAGCATCAAAACAACAGCAATAGCAACTACATGAGCAACAACAGCAACAAAAACATCAGCATCTATAACAACAACAACAACAACAACAACAACAACAATAACAGCATCAATAAGAACAACAACAGCTTCAAAAACAACAACCACTGCAACAACAGCATCCATAACTACAGCAACAACAGCAGGAACAACATTTACAACCACAGCATCAAGAACAACAACAACAGCAGCATCAACGACAACAGCAGCAGAAACAGCAGCAACAACAATAACAACAGCAACAACAACAACAACAGCATCATCATCAATAACAACAACAACAACAACAACAACAACAACAAAACAACATCAGCAGCAGCAACATCGACCATCAATCAACAACACCCCCCA
>NW_004797339.1:20343-21502 GCF_000002075.1 Aplysia californica | reverse complement strand
CGATACGATACTATGCAGTTCAGAAAGGAGGTTTGTAAACTGCCGTAACCCGACTTACGATTGTTCTATTGCCAAAACATCAGTGCCACAATATCGTAACTAAGGGTACCGCCCAAACTGAAAGAGATACAATTTCAAAACATCCATCTACAAATCTAGCGCTTTTTTAAAACCTGTATAGAAAAATCCTATCCCAAAATCATCTGGACTGAGTGGTTGGCGGGTGTTCCGGTGTGGTTTGCTCCTTCTTTCCTATCAAACATCTATCGTCTTTATCTGCCCTCCTTCTTTTTTGTGCTTGTTACTTTCTTGTAACATCTCTAATGGTCGGCACTTATATGACCCCATGGTGTTGCAAGTGCCGTAAAACTCTTACTAAAACTAAATCATCTGGGCGACGAGAAAATCCGTGTTTTGTTTCTCGGGAAAATCCGGGTTTTTAAAGATAGGAGAAACTTTTAGCCCAGTCTCGTGTGTGGTATGTGGTGGTTGGAAGTGAACCGGAACATTGGCTTTGATCGAACAAGTTATGGCATTATGACGTGTGTGTCTGTCTGTGTGTCTGTGTATCTGTCTGTCTGTTTGTCTGTGTGTGTGTGTGTGTGTAGTGTGTGGTGTGTGTGTGTGTGTCTGTCTGTTTGTCTATCTGTCTATCTGTCTGTCTATCTGCCTGTCTGTCTGTCTGTCGGTCTGTCTGTCGGTCTGTCTGTCTATCTGTCTGTCTGTCTGTCTGTGTGCTCGCCGTTCCGGACAGGTGAGAGAACTCAAAGAACAGATTAGTTTTTGGCCGAAGACGCAACAAAAGCGCCTAGCCTAAGCCTAAGTCTTTGTGGGAGACACAGGTTAGCTTACCTTGCCCGCTGTGGGAGCACAATGGGGCAGGGCTGGGCACTGCGTCGCTTTAGCCAAATCCGGATAACAATAATATGTTAGTGCACCTCTTCGGCAATTAAACTATTTGTTGCGAGTTGTCGGTTGGCGGGTGCTCTGGTGTGGTTTGCTCTTTGTTTCTTATAAAAAGTCTATCATCCCTGTCTCCCCTCCACCTGTGTCTTGTGTTTATCACTCTGGGTGCACTCACTTCGGCAAGTGGGTCAGGGTAGAGAGAGTTTTAGAGTCGGAATTCGGATAATGTTTCATTTTGAATTACACCCCCCCC
>NW_004797339.1:15881-16915 GCF_000002075.1 Aplysia californica | reverse complement strand
TATTTATTTATTTATTTTGGTAAGTGTTTTTACGCCTCTTGCACCCGCATAAGGTTATATAAGCGCGCGTGACACATTAAACTTTTTCAGTTTGTAGGACATTTGGAATTTTGCACGGGTGGCGGCCGACGTCTACTCTTATCGATTTTAGACCACCCAAGGGATCTTTAACGTGCGCAACTTGCACACAGGACCTCCGAGATTTTTCGCCCTTGTCCGAGAAGGCTAGGTGTAGATCTTTCCTGTCAGAAGATTAGGGGTGTGGCTGAAAGACAGCAGTAAGAAGGAGCCGAGGAGTAGCAGTAGAAAGGCTTCAGAAAGAATCAGAAGCCCAGAGGAGGGGGCAAAGGAGGTGAGGGGGTGGGGGCAGAAAGTGGAATTGAAAGCAGACGACAGAAAATTGCTAGAGAGCAGAAAAGGAGGTGAAAGGAGACAATTTTAGAGAAGACATTTTTTTCCGTCGCTACCAGGATTTGAGCCCGGGACCTTTGAATGAGAGGCGTACACCTTAACCTCTAGGCCACGAGAGCTCCCAGCTAAAGTTTACAGAAGTGAGGGGACAAAAGCTGTTCCATTCTTTGAATAGTTGTATGTGGGTGGTTTGGCGGGTGCTCTGGTGTGGTTTGCTCCTTCTTTCCTGTCAAACGTCTATCGTCTTTATCTCCTCTCTTTCTTTTTGTGTTTGTTACCGTACTGTCTTGTAACACCTCTTATCTTCGCCACTTATATGACCTTATTGTGTTGCAAGTGCTGTAAAACCCTTACGAAAAAAAAAGAATAATTGTATCTCCCTTACGTATCTTTCTTGTTTTATTTTTCAACACGTAGATTTCCACAAACCGTTCTTGAGCCCCTGCAACCAAATGCCACAAACTGCAAAACAAAACAAGTTTTGGGCTGAGCAAATGTGACCACCCGACGGTGATAAATGTGAGGCATCGTGGTGAAATCAGGCGCTCGTCAAAGTGACGAAATCAGAGAACCAGGCGTTTTCCGCTAGTTTGGACATTTTTATCCCATTTTCGTTTTTTTTG
>NW_004797339.1:12347-15781 GCF_000002075.1 Aplysia californica | reverse complement strand
GGGGGGGATTAACCTCTTTTAGGCCCATATTATAAAGACACATTTCCATGTGAATTTTCCATGTGAATTTTCCATGTGAATTTTATTGAAAAAAATTGATTAAAAGTACAAAATACATGCATGCCATTTTTCTGTTTTCAAGGACTCTTTAGCTATTAGAGTTACCTAACTTTGGCGGCTATTTTCTCGCTTACCTCACCACAGAAATCAGGCGACCTACCTTCCTTCAATCACAAATATCTTGAGTTCTATTCAAGATCAAATGGATAACTTAGATAAGAACACTAGTAACATTTTAGAAGCAGCCTTCAACTACAATCAATTCCAGACAACGGATGTACACATTTACACTGTATACACAAAAAGAAATCGATTTAATCTCAACTGGTGGGTCTAAAGGAATAGGGGAACCTGCAGGCAAGATTTTTATGGTTGCGTTTTTTAAAATAATGAATTCAACGCCGATTCATAAAAGGTGGGAATTCTGACCTGTGTGGCTTCTAAAGACGATGCGAGGGACTTGACCATCCAGTGGGCTTGATAACAAATTTCTCCCTGCGAGATGAATAAAGATTGTCATTGTTGTTGTTGTCATTGGGACTATGAGAGCTGTGATGAGACTGTGTCCTGTGACTTTTGTGCGAATAAGATGAGACTGTCCTGTGATTTCTGCGCGAGCTATGATGAGACTGTGTGTGTTCCGTGGACATAGCATTGTTATTGTTGTTGTGAGTTAGTGACCTCAGGGTTTCAGAACTCACCCGCCTCTCCCGACGATCATGGAAACTGGTTAGTTCATGTCTGTGTAGTGTGGCATGTTGTCTGTGTGTCTCTTTGTGTGTGTGTGTGTCTGTCTGTCTGTCCGTCTGTCCGTCTGTCCGTCTGTCCGTCTGCCCGTCTGTCCGTCTGTCCGTCTGCCTGTGTGTGTGTGTGTCTGTCTGTCCGTCTGTCCGTCTGTCTATCTGTCTGTCTGTCTATCTGTCTGTGTGTCTGCCTGTGTGTCTGGGTGTCTGTCTGTCTGTCTGTCTGTGTGTCTGTCCGTCTTTCTTTGTGTCTGTGTGTCTGTGAGTCTGTCTGTCCGTGTGTCTGTCCGTGTGTCTGTCCGTGTGTCTGTCTGTGTGTCTACCTGTCTGTCTGTCTGTGTGTCTGTCTGTCCGTGTGTCTGTCTGTCTGTCCGTGTGTTTGTCAGTGTGTCTTGCCATTGAGTCTGTCCACCAGTGTGCTGTGATGTTGTATCCCTCTCAGCCCGGGCTCGCCCTCACAGGCAGTGTCATAGCAGCCCGCTCCCCAAGTCAGAGACATCTGGGAGAATGGTGGCGAGAAACAACATAGGGGGAACTGCTGCTTTTTCTTTCCTCTTCTTCACTATCATCATTTTCCCTCTACTTCTTTTGTATGTTTGTCACTCTCTTGGGAACTTCTATTTCCGGGGTACCTTGATAGTCGAAGCAGGCTTTGTACTGTTGAGGCTAGAGAGGTGAGCAGAGTAAGCCTGATTCCCTGTAAGGACTTCTGTGTTGACATCCACCCCTTGGCGCTCTATGACGTCATGCAGCTGTGAGGGCGAAATAGCCTACCAAACGTCTGGTTCGGAAATGGGAAGAAAATCCATCAAGGTATTCGAGAAATATCAAAGCTTAAAAATTTCCACCAAAATTGGGTGAAATGCAAATTTTACTTATTAACCAAATTTAGCTACAGGAGCGTGATTGGCCTGTTCTGGTTTCAGGACAAGGCCGGTACAACCACAACAGTCACATCAGATGGATATCTCACCATGCTGAGAAAGTTTTGGAGGAGTTTGTGGAGGAGAAGGTGTTATGTTGTTGAGGCCTGGGTCCCCGGGGGGGGGGGGGGGGGGGGGGGGCACACCCCGCACGTCAGGAGAGGTCCTTGTGTGGTTGTAAGAAATGTTTAGAAAATGCCCCGTGAGCCGAATGTTGACAAGTGAATGGTCGCCACATTTTCCTTAACCTGTGTCTCTTACCTCTTGATTTGTTTTGTTTGTTACGGAAGATCAGTACTTCAAGCTTTGAAGAACAGGAATGGAACAATATTATGGTTGTTTTTTAAGAAGTTGCAAAGTTTGCGTTTCACTCAAAAAATTGGTTGAAAGTTTTAAGGTTTGATAATTATGTTTCGAACATTTCTCTTGATTTCTTTCATATTGACAAATGAAACGTCCTGAAGGCTAAATTTGATTCGCCCGAAGTTTATTGGTTCAAAGATCAAGTTGTTGGCCTTTGAATGAGTCCTCTTTGTTAAGACACCCGGTACATTAGGTCATATAATATGAAATACTCTCAGTTGCTCCTGAGGAAGCCCACGAGGCGAAACGTTGAGCTATTAAACAAATTTAAACATTTTATATCCTTATGTTATTTCGTCTAAAATTAAAACAAGACTCTCCCTCCTACTCTGCTTACCAAACAATAATATGAAACACTCGAAGTAAGGAGAAGGGAAAGATACAGCACAGGAGATGTCTCACAAGGATCCCAAAGGGTATGGGTTCGTATCCCACATCTCGTCACTGGAGGGATTTCAACTCCTGTACATCGGACAGTTTTGATAGCAGGCTCAGAAAACGACCTTCATCAATCGCTTCTAGATACTGTTGTAACAGAAAGTGAACGTAAAGGGTTAGTGTTGAAGGTAAAAAATGAACCAACAGAATGCATGGTAATATCCCCAAAAAAATTTCAAAAATGAAAATCCTATTTGTAATCTCATTAGCAAAGACGAAAAGATCAAACAAGTCAAACAGTTTAATATTTAGGTTATATAATAACACCTGATGCCAAATGCTGCACATAAATAAAACGGAGAATTACAATGGCTAATGCTAATTTCAGTAAAATGAGCGTAATCCTGAAAAATAGAAACATCTCAATGACTACCATAATGACAGTCCTGAAACGCTATGTATGGTCAACCCCTCTATATGGGTGTGAATGCTGGACAATCCCTAAAGACTGTGAAAATAAAATAGAGCAACAGAAATGTGGTTTCTTAGGAGACTGCAAAGAGTATCGTGGAAAGTAAAGAAATCAAATAAGGTAGTGCTTGATGAAGCCCACGTTGGACGCTCAATGTTAAAAACAATCAGGAAACATTAAATGCAGTTTTTGGGACACCTACATAGACATAAATGTCTTGAACATCTAGCTCTCAGTGGCAAAACTGAAGGCAAACAAGGCAGAGGTAGGCCCAGAACAACCTACTTAGGGAACCTAAACCAATGGGTAATGGGGAAAGATCAGGGAAATGTAACTTTTTTAAAGAGCATCTGAGCAAAGGAATGAATGGAGAACCATGATCGCCGATGTCTTTCACAGATCTGGCACTGGATGAATGAGCTGGGACAGTGGGCATGTGTAACTTTATAATAATAACCCCCATCCCAGAATGAGTCAATTCTATTACTCTCTGTC
>NW_004797339.1:9697-11167 GCF_000002075.1 Aplysia californica | reverse complement strand
TTGTGTGTATGTGTGTGTGTGTGTGTGTATGTGTGTGTGTTTATATGTGTGTGTGTGTGTGTATGTGTGTGTGTGTGTGTGTGTGTTTATGTGTGTGTGTGTGTGTGTGTGTATGTGTGTGTGTATGTGTGTGTGTGTGTGTTTTGCCTGACGTCCCTAAATGTATTTCATCGTGGTGAAGTCAGGCGCTCGTCAAAATAATGAAATCAACGAAATCGACTTTATTTTGCTGTTCCATTGGATAACATTGAAATTGATTTTCCTTTTTCTTCCTTTTTTCTGGGGGGAGGGGGGGAGGGGAGTCACACCTTTTGATCTACATTTCAAAACCCAGGTTTTAAAAATTTTTATTGAAAAATGTTGATCAAAGACACCCCCCCCCCAAAAAAAAAAAACAAACAAAAAAAAACAAGAAGTAAATTTGCAGTTTGTAAGGACTGTCAACCTTTGAAAGTCACCAAACTTTGACTGCAATTTTCTTGCTTATTTTACCTCCTACAGCAGCCGACCTTTATCTCTTTCAATTGCAACTATCTCGAATTCCATTCAAGATAGATGGATATATATTTTTTCAACCAAAAGCGAGAAAATGATCAAGTTTTAAAATGATACCATTAACTCCATATACCCAAACACTGACGAGTGCCTGATTCCACCAGGTCTGGACACAAATTGTCTTTAGCGAAGTTTAGAAGAAAACAAAACAAAGAAAAGAAAAGAAGGTTCTCTATCGTGTGGTTGGGTCGTTAAGTTCGTTTATGAAAGAATTAAAACCGAACTTTTCTCTGTGCCAAGTGGGGCGAGACACGAACGTTAACTACCTCGTCGTTGAGAGCAGCCATGTTTTATGAGTGCAAGACTGGAGGAGCAGGCAGCTTTGTTCTGGCACACACTGGGTGAACATTTTATTCAAAGACGTCAGTTGTGCCATAGTCTTCTTGTGGTTAATGGACGACAGATTGTTGTCTTGTGGTCATTGTATGACACACTGTGTTCTTGTGGTGAACGTTCCATCAAAGACGTCAGATGTACCACGGTGTTTTATGGTTAATGTACGACTGTTAGTGTTCTTCTGGTCATTGTATGACAGACGCTGGTCTTGTGGTGGTCATTGTATGACACACTGTGTTCTTGTGGTGAACGTTTCATCAAAGACTGCAGTTATACCTCAGTGTTCCTGTAGTTATTGTACCTATGACTGTCCTTATTGTGTTGCAAGTGCCGTAAAACCCTTACTAAAACTAAAACATACGACTGTCCGTGTTCTTGTGGTCGTTGTACGATAAACTGTGGTCTGGTGGTCATTGTAGAACTAGCAGTGTTCTTGTGGACGTCTTATCAAAGCCATCAGTCGCACCACAGTGTTCTTGTGGACATCCCATCAAAGCCATCAGTCGCACCACAGTGTTCTTGTGGACATCCCATCAAAGCCATCAGTCGCACCACAGTGTTCTTGTGGACATCCCATCA
>NW_004797339.1:6513-8301 GCF_000002075.1 Aplysia californica | reverse complement strand
GACAGACTGTGTTGTTCTCGTGGACATCCTATCAAAGCCATCAGTCGTACCACAGTGTTCTTGTGGTCGTGGTATGACAGACTGTGTTGTTCTCGTGGACATCCTATCAAAGCCATCAGTCGTACCACAGTGTTCTTGTGGTCGTGGTATGACAGACTGTGTTGTTCTCGTGGACATCCTATCAAAGCCATCAGTCGCACCACAGTGTTCAAAGACGGCACAAGCACACAGCCAGTCGTAGAAATGCCGTCTTGTTGTGATCACTGGATCAATTCTCTGTGAGAACGACTTCTCCTGTATTTGTTTTGTCGGGTTCCCTGTGGCTTTGTTTCTGTGAGACAGCTGCGGACAAATACTTGTTGTTCGTTGACACAGTATTGTAGATCTATACTGTACCAGAAAGTTTCACGATGTAAGTCATACACACACACGTAGAGTTTACACGGATGTTTATGACCTGGAAGCCTCCGTATCGCGGGCAAGATGTTTTGTTATTCGAAGCCCAGAAAGCTACATTTTTCAGAAGACCCCCATCCCAGGGCAGTGCCACTGACTGAAGTTGTCTTTAGGTCATTCCCAAGGGGGGTTATTAACATGTTCTTATACACAGTAGAGTTGTAAATGGGCTGATTTATCAAAGTCATGCTCATACTGTGCCGGAACGACATAGGGGGGACTGCTGCTTTTTCTTTCCTCATCCTTACTATCGTCATTTTTCTTCTACTTCTTTTGTATGTTTGTCACACTCTTGTGACCTGCTATTTCCGGGGTGGCTTGATAGTCGAAGGAGACTTTGTGCTGTTGAGGCTAGAGAGGTGAGCAGAGTAAGCCTGATTCCCTGTAAGGACTTCTATGTTGACATCCGCCCCTTGGCGCTCATATGACCTTAGGCTCTGGCCACACTGTGAGCAGAGCGGGCGCAGCAGAGCGCAGCTGTTTGAGGCGCTAACATTGGGGGC
This sequence comes from Aplysia californica, assembly GCF_000002075.1. Classification (NCBI taxonomy): domain Eukaryota; kingdom Metazoa; phylum Mollusca; class Gastropoda; order Aplysiida; family Aplysiidae; genus Aplysia; species Aplysia californica. The sequence goes on along the minus strand of NW_004797339.1, from coordinate 7,342 downwards.
CACACTGCAAGCGGAGCGGGCGGTGCAATGCAACGTCATATGGCGTTATTTTTTCATATCAGTTTCAGTTGCCCATGGATAGGAAATGACTGGCGTTATTTGTCCTGGTCGACCAGGAGACTCAACAGATAAAAAGCAAGAAAGAAATGGGTGCACCCGAACATCTGACAAAAATTTCTTCCATTGATATCTGAATAAAAAGAGGGTACAATGAGAAAAGGATCAGAATAATACGATGGAGAGGCATCTAATTTCTTTTTAAATTTTATCATTTCTTATTAATTTTCTCTCGTGCTTTATCCTGTTGTGGTGAATGGGAAATAGGAACATAATACATTAATAGCCATAGCTTCCTCAGCGTGCTTAAAAGCAAATCAACGATAATATCTAAGTTTTGCAATATACAGAAAGTTTTAAACACGTAACTAAACACACGTACACATGCATACGCACACATACACACACACACACGTACACACACACACGTACACACACACACACACACACACACACACACACACACACACACACACTCTCTCTCTCTCTCTCTCTCTCTCTCTCTCTCTCCCTCTCTCTCTCTCTCTCCCCCTTTCAGACACACGATAACCGAACCTACATCTGTGGTCCTTTTTGCAAGGAAAAATCTGCTCTTTAGCTGAGAGAGAAAAGCAGATTTTATTCCCCGTTAATTCCCCATAATCCCCCGCAATGACTTATTTTCAGACACCAAGTAGCTCTTGCAGCCCACAATGGCTCTCAGTGCGCACATTTAACAGTTTTATATTTCCAGTAAATCACGTCCTGTTCTCCCTCCTCCATCACTTTTTCT
>NW_004797339.1:4766-5802 GCF_000002075.1 Aplysia californica | reverse complement strand
CGCTTGACCCGCCTCGAGTCGCACCACCAGTCGCCTCTTTGTCTTTGTAATAATTTTCACTGCTGCGCTCTGCTGTGCCCGCTCTGCTTGTAGTGTGGCCAGAGCCTTATGCAGTTGCGAGCGCCGCGTAAAACCTCTACTAAAACATAAAACTAAAACGTACGACTATCAGAGCTCATGTTGTGAACGTCCTATCAAAGGCAGAACTTATATATATGACTATCAGTGTTCTTGTTGTAGTCATTGTAGCAATTTTCTGTGAGAACGACTTCTCCTGTATTTGTTTTGTCGGGTTTCCTGTGGCGTTGTTTCTGTGAGACAGCTGTGGACAAATACTTGTTGTTCGTTGACACAGTACTGTAGATCTATACTGTACCAGAAAGTTCCACGATGTAAGTCATACACACACATGTAGAGTTTACACGGGTATTTATGTCCGGGAAGCCTACATATCGCCGGCAAGATGTGTATTTGTTCTATACCCAGACAGCAACATTGTGCAGGAGAGAGACCCAACTGTTTCCTTCTTTTACCAACTGTTCCTAAATTGTGCACCTTTTTTTGCTTTTTTTCAGTAGTAAAGATTTGAATTTCGGTAATGTGATCGTTGACGGTGACGTTAACTTTTAGTGTCTTTCTCTTGTGTGGGTGTTCTCTAAAGCCTGTCCTCAGAGAGATGTTTAGGAGATCCATCTGTAGGTGACTGTGTTAGAGGAAAGCAAGCTTATGTGGGGGATTTTCTGTGTTCTGTGGTTGTCTTGTGTTCTCTGGTCATCTTCATGTTGCAGTCGATGGTAATCAGAAACAAGAGCGGCGACAGTTGACATCCTTGTCACACTCCTATGTGCATCTACTAACTGTTGGTAACCTGACCGTCGTGAATGACTCAGCAGCTTGTAACCTTGAACTATTCCTAGATTTGTCTATGTTGGTTCTTCCTGGATGCCACAATGTCTGAGGATGATCCTCCTTGGGATTATCATAAGTGGGTCATGATAGATGCGGCCAAATGCTTTATCGTTGTCCACTCACAAAG
>NW_004797339.1:2131-3534 GCF_000002075.1 Aplysia californica | reverse complement strand
GATACAAAGACACGTTGACACCGACACTCACAAACACACACACACACACACACACACACACACACACACACACACACACACACACACACACACACCCACCCACACACCCAGACACCCACACACACCCCCACTCACACTCTCTCTCTCCCTCCCTCCCACAGACGAGCCGAGATGGAGAGAGTCAGTTCGCCAACAGATGGAGTACGAGCTCTCCCGGAGAGTGAGAGAGGCCCTGGAGACGCCTCCCCTGGAGAGAATACAGGTCAGGAGGTCACGTGGCTCCGAGACGTGCAGGGAACCGCCGGGGGACTGGAGGACACCCGCCAACCTCCCACTAACTGCTTCTAGATCCTCTGCTCCCAAACTAACAGGACCTCCCGCTGTAATTACGCTCTCTTGTTTATATCTATTTATAGCTTCTGCTGCCACTCACACTACCAACAGAGACAGTGCTGTGATTACGTCATATATCTATTTATAGCTTCTGCTGCCACCCACACTAATATCGTGGACAGTGCTGTGATTACGTCACATGCCTATTTATAGCATCTGCCACCACTCACACCAAAGGTTCTCTAGAACCTTTGCTCACACTTCTAACATGGACAGTGCTGTGATTACGTCATCTATTTATTTAGCTCCTGCCACCACTCACACTGACGATTCTCTAAGAGTGTTTGCTCCCACCAGCATTGGCTCACACTACTAACAGGGACACTGCTGTGATTAAGTCATATGGTCGCTTTTAAGGACAAGTGGGCTAACCCAGATTTCGGGGGTTTCCAGAAATCTTGACCTACACCAAAAGTGGGCATTGTTCTACCTATAGGATACGTTTGGTTTCATTGGTGTGTATATTTGTTTGGATATAGAGAAAACTCTCCTTGTCTTTTAAAGAAACTGAAAAAGGGGCAACTTTACCTTCGATTTCCTCAAAACAGCATTTTTCGGGATAGCCCACTTGTACTTAAAACCGACCATTTATCTATTAATTTATAGCTTTGTCGCCACTCACGGCACCAATACGGGGTGTCCATTGGGGGCTCGGGTCGGGTCGGTTTGCTAGCCTGATTGAGGGCGGAAAGCGGCTATTCTGGCACAAGCCGATCGCGCCCGACTCGTCGACTCAAAATCAAACGCGTTTGTGTTCAGGCGACGACAGGGGCGATCACACCTGATCTCATCCGCAATGGGCACCCCGTACAACAAGGACAGTGCTGTGATTACGTCATAAATCTGTATTTATGGCCTGTGCCGCCTCTCACACTACCAACAGAGACAGTGCTGTGATTACGTCATAAATCTGTCTCTCACACTACCAACAGAGACAGTGCTGTGATTACGTCATAAATCTGTCTCTCACACTACCAACAGAGACAGTGCTGTGATTACGTCATAAATCT
>NW_004797339.1:0-2031 GCF_000002075.1 Aplysia californica | reverse complement strand
TTAAGAGGCTAAATATTTCGTATTGCTCGACTACATGTGAGTTCAAACGGGCATTAAATAATACCTGTCACTGCCCTCAGTGATCCCCACCACAAACAAAAATAATTACGAAATCGCTCACGTGTGGCGCGATATCGCCAAGTTGGCAAGCACCGATATACATGTTTATTCCAACAGTGGGTTTGGTTTTGGGTTTGTTTGTTTTTTGGGGTTTTTTTATTATTGTTGTTTGGTTGTTTTGTGTGGGGGAGGGGTTGGTTTTTTGTTTTGGTTTTTTGTTTTGGTTTTTTTGGGGGGCGAGGTGGGTTTTAGTACAGAAAGATGTGAACAGTTTTGAACTAAAAGAATTCAATGGCTTTCAACAAATAGGAAGCACTAAGATATCTTAATGTCACCATCATTCACAACAACAGCTAACAAGAATAGAAAGATCTTACATCTAAAGATTGAATCTTTCTGATCTTCTTTTAACCATGCTGCACCTTTATTGGCTTACCAAAGCAGTCCACGCTTAGCTTAAGTAAGTGTTTCCTAAGTGGTCTGTCGTGAATAGTCTTTACAAATAGCCAAGAGGTTTGCTCTAGATAATCCTAACAGATATTATGTCTGCATCAAAGGAAAGCATTCTTGTCGTTAGTAAAATACGTGGGCAGCGGATGTTCAGCAGTTGAAAAAAATTAGTAGGCCGTGTATTAGGAATATCTGTTATTGAATAATATATTTAACCTTTCAGTCTTTCAGTAGAATATCAGCATCTCCATAAGGCTTTTATGTTTTATACGGGGTGCCCATTTGGGGGATCGGGTCGGGTGGGGGCGGTTTGCTAGCCAGATTGAGGGCGCAAAGCGGCTATCATAGCACGAGCCGATCGCGCCCGACTCGTCCCCTCAAAAACAAACGAGTTTGTTTTCAGGCGACCGCTCCCGATCCGACCCAACCCGACCAGACCCGACAAGATCCCATCCGCAATGGGCACCCCGTACAATAAAGAAATCGACAGTCAGAAACCATCTCTTCTGTGGGTAAAACTTCTAGTTATGAATCACAGCGCCTTTATCATTAACTGTCTATGAGTCATGATCAGAGTCAGTTACCCCTTTCTTTATATTAATACATGTATCTCCTTCTCCTTCTCCTTCTCCTTCTCCTTCTCCTTCTCCTTCTTCTTCTTCTTCTTCTTCTTCTTCTTCTTCTTCTTCTTCTTCTTCTTCTATCCCGCGGTTGGGGCAACCGTGGGGACACCACTGCATCTGACAACCAACTCTCGCCATTTATCTTTGTCCTCTGCTTTCCTCAGATTGTCACCCGTCGTCTTTCCTGTCCAGTCTGTAATGTTGTCCTCCCATCTCCTTCTCTGCCTTCCTCTCTTTCTTTTTCCTTGAACGGTTCCTTGTAGGATTGTTTCGGCAAGTCCTGTGGATCTTGTAACATGCCCATACCATATTTTTTCGTCTCTTCACTGTAATATACTAATATAATATTAATATAATTATACTAGAAGTGGCCAAATCTTCAAAAGCGCCCCGGCGGACATCCAGTCTACAGGATTGGTGAAAGTGAAGAAGTAGGTCTACAGAGTGATCCAAAAAAAAACCCTGTACAACTTTTTTTTTTTTAAATCTCGCACAGAATATATGTACCGGAATGTTGTAATTTGGAACATATTGTATAATTCATTCAAAAGGAGTTTGACATAAAATTCACAAAGAAGAAACTTATTTTCGAAAACGGAAATGGCTTTTATAAAAACCACCTATAAGTGCAAAATGCACCAATCTAAAAGATCTTGTAAGGAAAGCCATGAAATGATTGATTTGTTTTTTTCCTTTCCTTTTATTTTTAAAAACGAATCTTTCCATCCCTGTAAACTTTAAACAACAAAAAGAAAAACTATCGAATAAAAACTATTATTTATTCAAGAATACAACAACAAAATAACTGAACTGCCAAGTTCTTGGCCAAAGAAAAATACTATGGTCCAATTTACCGGAGTCAATGTTGGGCCAGGAAAATGTGGTCTATAATATTTTT
>NW_004797338.1:1929063-1930004 GCF_000002075.1 Aplysia californica | reverse complement strand
CCCCCCCCCACCCCACCCCCTTTCCATTCCGCATCTCACGTGTCGAAACATCCATAAATACACCGTCGCCTTCTTGAGGAAATTTTTGCTCCCACCTGTCTAAAACAGCTTACAAAATGTAAGACACCCACATCAAACTCAATGTGGATGCATCCTGAAGAACGACCTCCATTGCTACTTATGTTTACTACACACTTTGCTATACTGACTCTTGGAATTTAAAATGTTGTTCCCGTTTTCAAGTGGGTGGCTGAAGGGCTCTGCTGGTAGGTCCAACTTCTTAATTTCCCTCTGTTGTTTCTGTCTGTCTTACTTTTCCCCAGCACTAAATGACCATTGTTGTGTTGATGTGCCTCTCTTTACTCAAACAAACGAACGAACAATCCGCTTTGAAGTGGGTCGTTAATAGGTGCTCTGGTGGGGTTGCTACTTTTTTTCTATCGCACATAATCTAATCGTCCTTAAAAATCTATCATTTTTTTTGCTTTCGTTACTTTCTTGTAACATGTCTTACCTTCAGCACTTATATGACTTTTTTTTTTATTGCAAGTGCCTTAAAACTCTCTTCATAGACAAAAACTAAAACAAAACCGTTTTTAAAAATGAGTGTATTATTTGTTGACTGGCAGCTCGTTTCCCTTCAAGTCCGTAAAAAGATTGTGCCATGAGTGTTGGAAGTGTTAGGTCAGCTGTATAGTGAGATACGTTTGGGTTGGGTTGTTTTTTGTCAAGAGGCGCTTTCCGTACACTTCCTTCCCTGTCCCCTTGTGAGAATGAGTACTCGACTAAGTCTGTCAAAGATCTAGTCAGTAGGTTTGTGTTTGAGCGCCTGTAAAATGAGAGCGCATGCTGAGTCCTTCCCGGGAAACACGTTGTAGCCTATTACAGAATGCCTTGGGGTCTGACAGGGTCATGACAAATAGTGGTTTGGGGGGTGGGGG
>NW_004797338.1:1923400-1925318 GCF_000002075.1 Aplysia californica | reverse complement strand
CCGTCGCCTGTCGGATCCCCGTTTTCTACGGCTGTATTCATTATTTATTTCCGCTGTAGTTGGGGAGTTAAATTAGGCGAAGGCAGGATAAATGAACTGCCTTTTGCGAGATCACCGGTATTTTGGTGGGTTTTTTTCTTTCTCAGAGGTAGGCATGACGTAAATACAGAAACATCACGTGGTCCGTTTTGGAGGTCAAAGGTTAAATGGAAGAGCAGCGAAAGACGCTGGGGGTCGCCCGGGACACAAGAACGCTTATAGACTAAGAAGACAGGGAAGGTGTTTGTGTGCCGCGTGAAGGCCAGGCTCTGTGTGAGCAAGGAACGCGCGGTACTGTGGGTTAGGATCAGGAGTGAGGGAGAAGTCTTAACTGTGTTGTGTTGAGTGTGCTGGCAGTCGCTCGTGTGTTCTGTGCTCTGTACCCGTGTGTACTGTGTGCGATGTGTGCGTGACGTTACGAGTGTTGCATGCCATCGGCAACTGCACAATTCCTACGGTTTGGAATTCCCTCTATCACGTATAAAGCGAGAACGAACAATAGAATTGTAACCTCGCCGATATTCCGCTTATTGTGTTTGTTCAGTTTGGATACCAGTGAACATTTTTTGTTGTTGCGGATGCTCGAAAGGAGATATCAGCATCATCAGCCAATAATCATGTCATGGTTCACTCCCATGTGTCAAATGCAAAGAGAAACTACATCGGATGACTGTTTTGTACTTACCGACACAAGCAGTTAATCTTTTGTGTATCAGTTTCTTATAGAGCCCGCTTTGGATGATAATATTATTATTGCTCACGTCTATAAGAGTCGTTTTGCGCGTGCGTAATGGAGCCCTATGTCCCTCTATGCGACTTTCAAATTTTCAAAAGTTTTAAAAATAAGGTCATACAATGTATCTATCCCTTCAGAGTAGGTCAGTAAGCTGTCTTTTCAGCTGAGGTTGCGAAGTTTATGGAATCTAAAGACCTCATAATGATGTGGGGCTCGAAAAATCTAGTAATGGCCGAAAACGAGCAGTTATTGTTAATTGTTTTTGTGATAATAATAATAATAATAATAGATAGCATTTGAATAGCGCACATCCCCGTTCATCAGCAGGCTCTATGCGCTGTACACTATATTATTACCCCAGCAGACCATCGAACATTCCGAAACATTCTCAGCTTCCCGGGAAGCGACCCCGACCCCTTCCCAACGTCTGTGGGATAATGATTATAGGCTCTTCGCCTTTATGCGCGTGAGGCATTATTTCAATTTCCGTGTGGGTATCTTACTCCGACTCTCTGCTCTTGTGTTTGGGGTGAATATTACACTTTTGCATAGCAGAAACTGGTCATGGGCAAGAGGTGTGGCCCAAGTCACACGCTGGGTGCCTTTTCAGTGTCCTACAACTACCATAATTTAGGGGTTTGTGTAGGTTGCAAGACGTTGGGATGGGTTTTCTTTAAATTATGCGACAATCAGTTGTCCAAAATCAGCCAATATATGCCACGCGGAGTTTTGACATATTATTATTATTATGCGTGCGTGCATACTATGAACACCGATCTACAAACTACAAAGTAGTCTTGACCTTAAGCTAGATTTTCTGCCATTTGGCATAATATGTCGGGTGGTTGGAGAACGCCACTTGTAGGTCCTACCTCTTCACTTACCGTCAGTTGTTTCTGTCTGACTGTCTACTTTTTCCCAGTACTAAATGACCATCATTGTGTCGATATGCTTCTCTTTATAAATTGAAACAAGCTCAAGTAAACGAAAAGACCCTCAAAGCAGTGAAACTGTTTGAGTCTGGCCGGATTTAGATAAACCCTTCTCCTTTTTGGTCCTCGATCCCTGCCCCAGTGCTTTCATTAGCAGAAAGAATAAGTAGGGTACACCACAAGGGTATACGGACCAAAAGAGATTACCCCC
>NW_004797338.1:1920415-1923284 GCF_000002075.1 Aplysia californica | reverse complement strand
GGGTACCCATTCCCATCTGTGTGAAATGAGGAAAATTCGTGTAAAGTGCCTTTCCCAAGGACACAGCGTCGGGCCCCTGACGGGATTCGAACCCACGACCTTACGGTTGCGAGTCCGAGAGCCTAACCACTAGGCCACCGACGTAGATGTTCACATTTTTGCAATAAAATAAATTATTATGAGATTTCTTCACATTGTTGAAATAGAACAGGAAAATATTTGTTTCGCCTGTGTGACCTTCAAAAAGGCGAAATCAGAACTAGTGATGCTGAGTGGGTAATGCCTTAACAGCTGACTCATTGTTTTCATTTTACACCCCATCAACAAGATTTAGATCATTTAGGAGGCGGACTGCTTCGAACTTGAAAGAGGGCGAGTGGGATTTAAAGCAGCAACTCAGTTGGCACACAAAGATACCCAATGGAATATTTTCCTCATATGCCAGAATTGAACTCATGTTTTCTCTGTGCTACTGCAGAGAGTCGCACCAATAGTCCTTGCACAGTTTCATTATTAAATCAATTGGCTCTCGTTGTAGACACGTGATTTGTAATTCGTAAAGATAGTCGGGGCTGACAATAAAGAAGGATAAATCAAAGGCAGTATCTATCGTGGCCGTAAACCTCGTTTGTTATATCCTGTGCTATTGTTTTTTTGTTTTTTTTCATTTGATTGTTAAAAGATGCGCGATGTTTCAAAGAAAGTCGCATTATTAAGGCGACCTATTCCTATTACGCGTTGGAGGAAAATATGACACCAAACTTAATGTTTACAAAAGAAAAGTATCTTGCTGATGTTTTAGCAGCAGAGGAAATGCAGGATGACTGGCCCGAAATGCCATATATATCTGCCGTCCATTTCCTGTCTCAGAAGTGATCGGTTGGAACCGTCTATCATCGTGCGGCTATTTGTCTGCAGGTTCTTTTCGTGTTTACTCGACGAAGCCGTGCGTGGGGAAAGGGTCGACTTTGTTCTTCAGTGAGTGATAGAATTTCGGGGGAAAGGTTGAAGGGGAGGGGAGAAGCAGGAGGTTTTTAAGGCAAGAAGCCAGGCAGGAGTTTCCTGTGTGGCTGGTTGGGGAGCCTCTGTTAGCGCTGGCAGCGAGACGCCGGCTCGTAATGAAGAAGAGAGACCATCTGGAGCACAGCTTTGACTGATTACCGTCCGTGCACGCAGTGCCAAGAGAGCCACCGCGCTTTCCTGCTTAGCCGCCTGGTGATTGAGTGCGAGGCCGAGATGAGGGCCGGGGGGTTGTAGGGACGGGTGGCAAAGGATTCACTATACTGTTCTCTCCCGTACTGTTTTCTCCCGACTAAAGGTTTTGTAGGTGCCACCACCATCTGGACAAACCCAAAAGTAATAGGTTAATTAAGGGCGAACGAGGTCAGTGGGGGCAATCAATTCCGGTACCGTGGGTTCTGAATGCTTCATTGTTTTTGCTTGGGCTGGATGCTTACATATACTAGATCTATATCGTATTTGGTCATTTACGAAAGAGAAGCAATACAGTAATGCAGGTTGCTGAGTTCACTTCGGAGACTAAGCAGAAGAAAAGCCTGGCATCATTTTCTAATCGCTTTCTTGTAACAAACCTGCATTTAATTACAATAATAATAATAATAATATATCTACCCAGGCGGCAGATTGACTGTCTTTGAGATAGGCAGTTAGTGTAAACCGATGACGCCTTTCTCTTTTTATTTATTAATCGCCTTCAATTGTGTAACCACGCACGGATAGGATCAGCGTTGGGAAAACAAAAACACGTATAGGGATTTGAGTACTGACAACGTGTGATGACCAAATTTGGATATGATAGGGAGGCAGATTATCCCGCCGTCAGATGGCCGAATACACGCATAACAGACTGTTATAATGGATGTTGGAACCCCTGGCGATATTTATATCACTGTTTCCCTCTTTTTTTGCCGAGCTCTGAAACTTGTGTGTGTCGGTGTAAGCGTTCGTGGTCCATGTCAGAGGGGTAGATCTTGGGGTTCCAATTCAATTATTTCTAGCGCGAGGTATTCGTAGTTCGTCTTTTCACACTGTTGCAAACCACAGAAACTTGTCGTGCGTCAGACGTCTTATATCATATAATCCGTCTGTTAAGCCACAAACAGCAATTACAGCGGATAAAATATAATGTTTTGGGCTGTTTGCGTTTATCTGATCGGTGGGCGTTGTGCGTAGGGTTCCCGCTGCTTCGGGGAATTTATATTACAAACACAGACTATTTCTGAGTTCTTGTGTTTTCTCGCCCTCAGTGAGAGCAATGTAAGGAATAATCTACACGTAGCTCACACTGTATGCCGTGTTGGCCGCCGTCCAGTATACAGTGGCGTTCTCACCTGCGGAGAAAAGGCACTGTAGTGTAAACTGTTTTGTTTCGTTGGCTGCGTTTACGTAGAGTGGAAGGAATGTATTATTGTTTTTCTCCTCTTCCTTAATGTGCAGAGTAAGAACTTAAACCGGCCGGGTGCTTGGTGGATGTATATTATTCCTTGTGGATCTTTATGCTATTCTATTTGTGACCTCTGGTTGTTTTTTTAAATTTGTGAACATGAAAAGGTCGCTGTGTTGTTTGATGATGGTAACGATTTGGAGGTAACCTGCCGAGAGGGTCAGTGACATGGATCTGGTTTCGTGGTCGATTGACCGCTGTAGCTTGCTGCAGACAGTGTTGTGCTGGGGTCGGGCGTGAAGTGAGTGTGTGGAATTCCCAGATGTGGCTCGTGAGGAGATAATAGGGTAGTGACATTGACCTTCGATGACCGGCTACTGGTGGAAGCTGCTGGACCTGGGCTACACCAGTGTCACGTGGCTGGCCGGCAGTTGCCGTAGTTACCAGCGACGCTACAGTACGTCG
>NW_004797338.1:1916043-1918052 GCF_000002075.1 Aplysia californica | reverse complement strand
GAGAGAGAGAGAGAGAGAGTGAGATGGAACCATTCTGCCGTTTTAGAAAGTTTTGTTTTTCACAAGTAAATGAGGTTGAACATTGACAGGAAAGGAAGACATTAAAACAAGTGTAATATATTTCATGTACACCACAGCGTTTGTGGCTGTTGGTTTTGGTGCTCTCTGGTGGCATTGTTGACTTCTTACATAACGATGGCTGAGCGCAAGAAGTGACAAGATCCACTTTTGGTCGAAATGGAGTGAGATTTTAAGCCGCTGCAAATATCTAAGTTGTGAGTGGTTGGAGGGTGCTCTGGTGTAGTTTGCTCATTCTTTCCTATCAAACATAATATATCGTCTTTATCTCTCTTCCTTTTTTTGGGTGTTTATTACTCCCTTAATGTAACACCTCTAATCTTCGGCACTTATATGACCTTCTTGTGTTACAGGTGCCGTAAAACTCTAACGAGAAAACAACATCAAACATATCTAGAATCTAAGCCATAGCTGAAAATTCAGTTTCGAGATATTAACGTTTCTTTTTTGATTATGTTATAGAGATTTCAAAATCGTGAACATTTCGAACTCGTTTTTCTCAAAACTGTGAAAAGTGGATACTGTCTCTTCTTGCACTCAGCCGTCGATAATCTGTAATTTTCAAACCGGCTGTCTTGTCTGCTTTTCTGTTTATGCCTTGTGCTCTGCGTGTTTGTGTTTCTGCTCTGTTCCTGGCTTAATGTATGAACGTTATGGTCTGGACTTGAATGATCAAAACAACTGCTCCATTACTGCTCATTTTTTCTTGTCTGCGGTTCTCTAGTGTGGTTTGCTCCTTATTTCCTCTAAACAATCTTTCGTCCTTATCTCTCCTCCTCCGTTTTGTGTTTGTTACTCTTTTGTAACACCTCTAATCCCCGGCACTTGCATGACCTAGTTGTGTTGCAAGTGACGTAACACTTACTTCCACGAACAATTTCCTTCTGTACGCCTGACTCTTCCTTGGCCTGGGTGCTGGGAAATGTTCCGGGTCATCCTAGGGCATTGACCCTATGGGTGCTGACACTACCATTTCTAGTTGTTTCTTTTTTTCCCCTCTTCGTATTGGGAGTTAGAAAGTGCTGACGTAATGTCTTTTCTTCGTTCTTTTCTCGCTCTCAGTTCTTCGATTCCCTCCGTCGTCTTTCTCGCTCCGAGCACTCAGCTACTATCATTTCCTTTGTGCGACGTACCTTCCTGTCATTAATTTAATAGCCACTAATTATGATCAGGGACTACTCAAATCGTGAATTGTGGGTGGTTGGCGGTTGTTCCGGCATGGTTTGCTCCTTCTTTCCTATCAAACATCTATCGTCTTGATTTTTCCTCCTTTTTTGTGTATGTTTCTCTCTTGTAGCACGTCTATTTTTCAGCATTTATTTGTATTCTTATGATCTTATTAAAACAAAACAAAAATTGTGAATTTAAAACGTTTACGAACAACAAAATAATCTGTCTGTGGTGAAAAGAACGCCTAAAAAGAACGCCCGGTTAACAATAGTTGTTCTTTTTTTTCTTTTTTTTTTTGCCTCACTGTTGTCCGTGATATTTTCTGTTCCGTCAATAAGTTATTTAGAGAGGTACCAGCTGTGTAGAGTTAGGCCCTGCTGTGCTGCTCCTTTTGTTTTATTTCTCGACGTCTGACAATTTCGTCCTTTGCTTATAATATCATTCGGTGGGTGGTTTAAGGACGCCACTGGTAGGTCCGTCTAGTTTACTTTTCCTCTGTTGTTTCTGTCTGCCTTCATTTTCCCCCAGCGCTAAATTATTATGTAATATGTACCTCTCTTTATTCAAAATGACAAAAAAACAAAAACAAAAAACAACAACACAAAAACACACCAAAAAAACAAAAATACCCGCTAAACATATTTTCGATCTCTTTTTCTTGACCCAAAAAGACAGATGGAAAGAAAAGAAGAAGAAGCTATCAGTGGCGCCCTCCAACCACCCATTCCCCAACGTTATGTTTCTCAACAGGACAAAAAAAA
>NW_004797338.1:1910942-1912294 GCF_000002075.1 Aplysia californica | reverse complement strand
AGAGAAAGAGAGAGCCATAGGGTGTTGAGGTGCTAAGAAGGGGCGGGTGGGAGTTGGAATACACATTCACACGAACTCAATTTCTCGTTCAAACACAATTTCCATGTACGCACAAACTTACACTCACACACACAAACACACACGTACACACACTCACGCTCGATAACTCATACTGACTGAAACCCGAGAACAGATAGACAGACTGACAAAAACAAGAAAAGAAAAAGAATACTTTGCCATTCGAGGCAGACTGACGACGGAAAGTGTGCTAACGAGCTGTGAATCGAGTGCCGTGTGCATTTGACGTGCAACTAATCTTGGGTTCTTTAGGTGCAACCAGAGACCGTCATTCGGTGCTACGAAGTTCCCCCCCCCCCCTGCAACCCTGCTCTTCTGCCTCTTTTTTTTGTACGTGTTTTACAGCGCTCACAACTGCATTAGGTCATATATGAGCACTCGGGGCCGCATTGAACATTTTTAGTTGGTAGGACATTTTTTAAATTTTGCCCAGGTGGCGGCCGAAACCTACTCTTATCGATTTTGGACCACAAAGGGATCTTTGCCGTGCACACGGGACCTCCAAGATTATCCGAGAAGGCTAGGTGTAGATTAGATCTTACTTTCTATAAGAACAGGGGTGTGGCATCCCATGTTCCTGACGAAGCCACAATACTGCGAAACGTTGAACGTATTATATTATATGTTTTGGAAATCCTACCAAATCTCAACCTTTTTTTATTCTCTGTTTGCAATGATAAAGATAATGATGATGCTAATTATAATATGATAATACAATAACATTTTTAAAAAGTAGAAGAAAAATGGATGGCTCTATCATTGCTTGGATTTTTTTTCAAAGGTTAAATGTATCATTTTTCTTGGAAGGTGGGTGGTTGGCGGATGCTTTGGTGTGGTTAGCTCCTATTAAAAAATCTATCGCCTTCTTCTTTTTTTGTGTTTGTCACTCTTTTGTAACCCCTCCAATCTTCGGCACCTATATTAAGACCTTATTGTGTTGCAAGTGCCGTAAAACTCTAACTAAAACATATCATGGAAGGACCTTTTTGTGCGTGGCGTCCTCATGTCCTCTTGACAGCCACGGCGAGTACGACCTATTAAATGGTCACGGGCTTGAATGACAGATCTGTGAGGGATAATGATTCCGGTAAATGGTACAGAGTGCAGTACACTAAGTCTTCTCTGTTGCCCCTCTGGGTCTCGTCAGTTGTAGAAGTTAGTCTGTCTTGGGATGGAAGTGATCAAAGTAACGCGTCGTTTGAGTGTGTGCGAATGTGTATCTATCTCTCTCTCTCTCTCTCTCTCTCTCTCTCTCTCTCTCTCTCTCTCTCTCT
>NW_004797338.1:1908421-1910842 GCF_000002075.1 Aplysia californica | reverse complement strand
GGCCCGTGTGCAAGTTGCGCACGTTAAAGATCCCTTGGTGGTCTAAAATCTAAAATCGATAAGAGTAGGCTTCGGCCGCCACCCGGGCAAAATTCAAAATTTCCTACCAACGAAAAAGTATTAGGTGTGTCCCGCGCGCTCATATGACCTTATGCAGTTGCGAGCGCCGTAAAACCCATTACTAAACAAAACAAAACTACTATCTATCTCTCTGTATATATATATCTCTCTGTATATCTATCTCTCTCTTCTTTTTTCGTACATATTTGTGTGCTTGTCTGTGAGTCTGTGTGTGTACGTTTGTGAGTATGTAGTACGTACGTGACTTTATGTGTGCGCGTCAGCGGTGTCCTGAGTGACGTAAGTAATGTCTTCACTCTGTGTCTCTTGTCATTACTGTACTAGAAAGGGATAGAGAGATGGTGAGAGGAAGAATGTGAAAAAGAGATGGTGGGAGAGAGAGAGAGAGAGAGAGAGAGAGAGAGAGAGAGAGAGAGAGAGAGAGAGAGGCAGGCAGGCAGGCAGACAGGCAGGCTGGCTGGCTGGCAGGCAGATAGAATATAGAGAAAGAAACACAAAGATATGGTCGCTTTTAAGGACAATCGACAAGCGGGCTTACCCAAATTTCGGGGGGTTTCAGAAATCTTGACCAACACCAAAAATGGGCATTGCCCTATCTATAGGAGAAGTTTGATTTCATTGGTGTGTATATTTGTTTGGTTATAGAGAAAATTCTCTGTTTAAAAAAAAAAAAAGAAACTGAACAAGGGGCAAAAACTTTACCTTTGATTTTTCTCAAAACAACATTTTCCGGGATAGCCCTCTTGTGCTTAAAGGCGACCGTATATTCTTTTGCGGGACAATTTTTTAAAGAATAGAGACATTCTATAAAAAAAACCGCTCGCTTTCTAAAATGATTGACATGTAAATAGCGTGGACAGGATTTGACATAACAACACTGAAAAATAGTAGTATTATAATATTATTCTACACATTTGTCGTTGCCGAAGTTTAAAAGTCGTACCAGGACTTTGTTGCACCCTGAAGCTGAGAATTGATAGAACAGTTTTTCGGTGCGTTTTTGTTTTGTTCTTTTGGTGACTTCGCTGTTTTGTTATCGTGGACCTTGGAGTTTCCTTCACGCGTTTGTTCTGACATAGCTGTAGTATCTATGGTGTATCTGTGACGTCAGCGTGCTGATGCGTTCAGGTGTCTGGCGGCTAATGACGCGAGTGAGTGCACTCGCTACGTTAGAATTACAAAGTTCTATCTGACTTTTTTGGCCTTTTGGTCAGAAACCAAATTAATGTTCCATCTGCTCTATCAAATTCGTAAGATTATTCGGAGTAGTTATCAAGCTACTCATGGAATTGCATTTAAAAAAGCTTGACATGCTGTGACACTCACAATTTCTTACGTCAAATTTCTCAAAACTAGGTACTGTGCAGACAGAGCTTTGTGGTTCTAGGGTAGCGCACTGTCTTTTGTGCTCTCGTGTGTATTCCAGGGCCTCATTAGAGCCATGTGTCGTGTGAGTGAAGGAGAGTGTTGGAAAAGAGGAGAGAGGGGTAGGGCTTTAGCAGGGCGTTACGTTCTCCAAATGACGAACACAAACAAAAAGTAGCACACGCAAAAACTTGCTGCCACGTCAGCAGCAACAGCAACGATGACGACAACAACAGCAAGCAACAACACAAATAACAAGAAGAACCCGTGAGGAATAGTGTGGTGTGACGATTGGGCTCTTTGCCGTCGCACGCAGAAGATTTGAGTTTGACACCCTCGTTGACACGTTTTTCTTTAATTGAATCGAGTATCTCCGCATGCCTGATGGGGTGGTGTGTCCTACTCACTACTCAGCCCAGGGTTGACTCTGTACAAGACTGGTTGAAGCAGTCCGCTTCCTGAATAACTCAACTTCTATGGAAGTGGACGTGGATTATACTTTCGAACTATGAAAGTTAAAACAAAGATGAATGGTGCGCCCCCCCCCCCACGGCTGTTGTAGGTCCAGGTATCCCCACACCCTCAGGTCGGGAGGGAAGATGTAGCGACTGTTCCAGGACTCGGGTGTCCCCTCATCGATTTCCTTCACAGCCTTATAGAGCGGCGAGATCAAGTTGCTAGCCCCGCCACCACCTCCTCCGCCGTCTTTCTCCTTCTCCTTTCCGTGATTCATTCACGTTCACGTTCTTTCGTGCCCCCGCTCACACACGTACTACTTTACACGCACGTGCGTTGATAGTTGGATAGATACTCACACACTCTCGGCTTCGTAGGTGCACTCACGTATGGACATATACACGCACAGACACATACAAAAAGGGCACACACATACACACACACGCATGCACACACTCACACACATGCGCGCGTGCGTTCTATCTCCCCTCATATATACACATCCATGTGCACCCTCAC
>NW_004797338.1:1903035-1904367 GCF_000002075.1 Aplysia californica | reverse complement strand
TTAATTTATGTCACTAATGTATGAACATAAATATATCTCGGACGCATTTGATCACACATCCTTCCACCTCCCCACAGAGTTGTGTGTGTATTTGTAAAAGAATACTTTTAATCCCGAGAGCTGGTCCCTCTCACATAATATTAATATTTTTGGCTCCCAGATGGTTTGTAAATTTAGTTTTTGGGAAAGTATTTGTGGCAGCGGTAAGGAACGTGGGGGCTATGTTGAAGTCTCCCAGAGACTCGGCAAGGGCTAAAAACGGACCATGTGTGACGCAGGTATAAGACTTATGACGTGGGTTGGTGCTGGAACGACTTGTTATTTTTGTCCATGTTATATAGCAGGGTTTGTTCAGAATTTGGACGTGGTGGTCTGTCTTTTGTTTGCATGTTATGTGGCAAGATTTGTCTAGAATTTAGACCTCGTGGTCGTGTAGAAAGGAGTCTCCCGTGGTGCCACGAAATGCTCGTTGTGATGCAGAGTCATTTTCCTGACCCCACAGAGAGTTGTAAATGTAGCTGGGGAAGGTAAAAGTGGCACACGTAAAGAGACCGTTTCCCGTCTGAGGAGAAGTTATATCGAGTGTCTCCCGTCTCTCTCCAGAGACGTCGTATCCCTCTCAGTCGAGAATCGTCCCTCTGGAAGGCCTGACTGAAGCAGCCCGCCTCCCAATATGATCCATATTTTGTCAGAGGGGACGTAAAACTAACTTCTGATATTTCAATTACTCTGAGACCTTAGAACTGACCATGTGTGGCGTTGGTGTGAAACTTGTGACGTCGGCTGGTGCTGAAAAGTGGTGTTTTTTATGGGTTCGTGTTCTATGTAATTGATAGGGTTTGTTTGTTCAGAATTTAACCCTGAAAGTAGTCTGCCGTGATGCGAGGAGGCGCTCGTTCTGAAAAGGAGATGACATTTGTGGGGGTACAAGTGGCGCCACGCCTGGTCCCGACGACCTCGCCAGTTTCTGTGTGATTCCCGTAGCGGAGGTCTCGGCGCCCTGTGTGTCCGCGTGTGTTCCCCCGGTGGTCGCGCCACTGAGAGTGTTGGGGCCACAGAAGGTGCCTCCTTGTAAGTGCCGAGAAACATTAGCATGAGATGAAGAGATGTCTGCTTACGGTTTTGTCCAGGGTTCAGAAGTATTTTTTATACTAGTTTAGAGCGTTCATCTATTACAGCTGCACATTTTTACCCAGTCTTTGGCGTATTTTCCCTTGGCTGAAGTCGTGATCTAAACCTTTGAGAACACCTGCGCTGTGTAAGGAATATTCGACTGTTGGCTTTTGATTAGATTAGACGTGTTTAGGTTTTGGTTTCGAATCCACCCCCCCC
>NW_004797338.1:1900708-1901922 GCF_000002075.1 Aplysia californica | reverse complement strand
TCTGTGAACAATCAAAGTATCCCGTGAACGATGTCAAAGTGTCCCGTGAACAATGTCAAAGTGTTCAGTGAACAATCAAAGTGTCACCGTGAGTTGTATCAAAGTATTCCGTGAACAATGCCAACGTATCCCGTGAACGATGTCAAAGTGTCCCGTGAACAATGTCAAAATGTCCTGTGAACAATGTCAAAGTGTTCCGTGAACAATCAAAGTGTCACCGTGAGTTGTATCAAAGTATTCCGTGAACAATGCCAACGTATTCCGTGAACAATGCCAAAGTGTCACACGAACAATATTAAAGTTTACCCCACGAACAATGTCAAAATTGAGTGAGCGATGCCAAAGCATACCAAACAATATCAGTTCCGTTTCAGTTTTTCAGAAGTTTGCTCCTCGTTTTGTATAAACTTAACGCCCAATTAGAGGCACATAGGTCATGTTGAATGTGTTTCCTTATGTAGATTGGTCATAATTGACTTATCATGAGTAGCAAAAGCCTTTGGTGTCGAATTCAGAGGTTTAAGAAATTATTCCATCGAGAATGTTGTTATCAAAGAGACAGGACCTGTGAATTGACATGTACAGTATATGTTTCTAAAAGGATGGATTGGAGAGCTATAGAGGCCTAACTACAGCATAATATCTCCAGCATTTGTAACGAATTGTGACCCATTGGCCAGATATGTGATATGTTTTCTCTCCCCCCCCCCTTCTTTTTTTTTTTTAGTAATTGTAATGTTTTACGCACTCGCGACTGCATAAGGTTATTATGAGCTCGCGAAACACACCAAACATTTTCAGTTGGTAGGAAATTTTGAACTTTGCCCGGGTGGCGGCCGAAGTCTACTCTTATCGATTTTGGACCAACAAGGAATCTTTAACGTGCGCAACTTGCACACGGAACTTACGAGATTTTTCGCCCTTGTGCGAGAAGGCTAGGTGTAGATCTTACCTACCATACGATCAGAGGTGTGGCTGAAAGACAGCAGTAAGAAGGAGCCAAAGAGAAGCAGTAGAAAGGCTGCAGAAAGTGTCAGGAGCCCAGAGGAGGGGGCAAAGGAGGTGACGGGGTGGGGACAGAAAGTGGAGACGAAAGCAGACCACAGAACATTGTTAAAGAGCAGGAAAGGAGTGAAATGAGAAATTTAAAGAAAATTTTCCGTCACTATCCGGATTCGAACCCGGGACCTATTGAATGAGAGACGAACACACTA
>NW_004797338.1:1897278-1898940 GCF_000002075.1 Aplysia californica | reverse complement strand
TGTGTGTGCCAGGCCTGTCTCTGCGACGTTTTCTGCTTTTTCCTCGAAGCTGGTCGACACGGTAACATCAGGGTCCGAATTGCTCTTGTCGTTCCTGGGATAGTTTCCTCTCCTCCCGGTGTCTGTGGCCCCGTGGACGAGCGCGCCACACTTGGGAACGACCTTCTTCCCGCTTGGTGTGGCGCTAAACCTCGACACGGCCATCATTTCGTGTTTTTTTTTTCCTTAAGATCGATGGTGGGTTAACTTAAGGATGAGAGATGGAAGCCGGGTTCTTTTTTCAAATCATCGTCAACTCTCTACCCTAGAATTTCAGAGTTATATCTGCTCACTACCTAGTTTTGAGAAGTTTGATGTCAAAATATTTGAGTTTCAAAACATGTCAAACTTCTTCGAATGCAATTCTTTGAATATCGGGACAACGACTCCGAATGATCTTCCGATTTTGATACAGCAGGTAGAACATTTGGTTTCCGACCTCATGGTCTTAGTAACTCAAAGCGGCCAAAAATGTCAGATAGAACTTTGTAATTTTAAGGAAGCGAATTGCCAGATCTGCGACAGAGATTGGCGATCGTTTTTCACCGTTCTCCATTCATTCTTTTTCTCGGATGCAACCTAAAAAGATACAGGGAAGGGACGAGTAGTTATAACTGCGGCATGGACATATTAGCTCCAATCATACTTCTGTTGATGTGAAGCAAGTACTGCGATGTAGACCTTCGAGCTCTGTGTAATATATAAAAAGAACCCAATAAATAGCCAACCAAGTGTGTTCTTAGAGAAAATCAGGTATTAAACCCTCATGTTTTAGGGCGTTATTTGTGGTTTGTTGGAGGGCGCCACTGGCAGGTCCTGTTTCATGACTTTCCCTTCAGTTGTTTCTGTCAGTCTATCTAACCTTTTTCCCCAGCACTTAATGAACATTGTTGTGTAGAAGCTTCTCTCAAACAAACAAAAAGGACGTTATTTTTTTAACCTGCTGTCCTAGTGGAGCAGTCAATGCCTCTATGTTTGTCCAACAGTGAGTAGTGTGTGGGATGTTTGCTTTATTTGGTCGCTTATAAGCACAAGGGGGCTATCCCGAAAAATGCTGTTTTGAGAAAATCGAAGGTAAAGTTTTTGCCCCTTGTTCAGTTTCTTTAAAATACAAGGAGAGTTTTCTCTTTAACCAAACAAACATACACACCAATGAAAGCAAATTTCTCCTTTAGGTAGAACAATGCGCACTTTTGGTGTAGGTCAAGATTTCTGGAAACCCTAGAAATCTGGGTTAGCCCGGCTGTCTTTAAAAGCGACCGTTTATACGCTGCTTGCTGGATGGTGGACCCATTTCTGAGACGTTCTGTTTTGTTTATTTTTGTTGTTGTTGTTTTTTCTCGAGAAAATGAGGCCTCGATTCTATGATAATATTATTTGCTCTCACGTCTATCCCAGCCCCGAGTGGCTAGGGCGTGTGTGTACATTCTCAGAGCTTCGCGTTGTTATGGCCACCAGTAGACGCCTCATTATTGAGTCCGGCAGATCTATGGCGTGAGGGGGTAGGTAGGAAGGTGACTTTAGTACTGGACAGTGACAGAGACCTCAAGGGTTTGAGTGTTAAGGGATTTACTTGTCCCACCACTTTCTCTCTGTTACTTCTCTGTTTATCTCGCTCCCCCC
>NW_004797338.1:1895425-1897078 GCF_000002075.1 Aplysia californica | reverse complement strand
TCTCTCTCTTTCTCTCTCTCTTTCTCTCTCTCTCTCTCTCTCTCTGTCTCTCTCTGTCTCTCTCTCCCTCTCCCTCTTCCTGTTCTGCCCCCCTCTATTAAAAGGTATTGCAACTGTTTGTTTTCAATGTCGTTTCTGTAGAGAGGCCGATTAACTGTCGCCTGGCCTGGGCAAGGGCCGATAACTGTCATCTGGCCTGGGCAAAGAAGGACAGACACAGACACCTGAAAGATAGCATAGAATCTAAGTAAACCATTCCAGTAGCACACATCAGCCGGCGGCAAGGAAGTAAAATACACACAAAAACTAAAAGACCCCAAAACGTAATTCTGATGCTCATTCCTGAATAACGAAATGCGAAGGACAAATCAAGATGAAGGCAAAAGAATTCAGGACAGACATGAAATGAGCGGCGACAACACCGATAGACAACGGTGGGCGGAATGAAAATGCAGGCCTGATAATCCAACTAAAAATATTACGATGACGTCGATAAGAAAAGTGGGGGCAACACAGACGTTACATAACACAGCCGTATTGATGAAAAAAGTATGACTAAAAGCAACAAAATGAACCCCCCCCCCCAAAAAAAAAAAAAAAAAAAAAAAATGTTTAAGACTAATTTATTAATTTTTAAAAATACCCCCAGCAAAGGCGACTACAAAAACAACAGCAATAACAACAAAATGGACACCCACCCCCCCACCCCCACCCCCCATAAGCAAAAAGCAATACCCGCGGCAACAGCAGGTGGAATCAACCCTCGAGTCGGCTTCTTCTTTCTTGATCTATCTAAACACCACCAGCGGGTGGTGGGCGGGTGCTCTAGTGTGGTTTGTTCCTTCTTTCCTGTCAAACATCTATCGTCCATATCTCTCCTCCTTTTTTTGTGTGTTTGCTACTCCCTTGTATCACGTCTAATCTTCGGCACTTATATAACCTTATTGTGTGGCAGGTGCCGTTAAACTCTTATACAAAAAAACCGACAAAAAACAAAACAAAATACACACACGCGCGCGCACACACACACACACACACACACACACGCCATTAGCGTTCCAGCCTGTGGCCAGTCACAGTGTTAACCGTCAGAGACAGTATGATGGGTGGGTGGTTGGAGGGTGCCGCCGGGAGGTCCAACTTCTTTACTTTCTCTTCTGTTTGTCTGTCTTACTTTTTTTCCAGCATTAATTGAACCATTTTTTGTTGATGTGCTTCTCTTTACTTAAACAAACAAATGGACAAACAGACTATCATTGTGTTGGTCATTGGCTAGTGTATAGGTTTGTTCAGTACCCTTTTCAACACTGTGGTTTTTAAAGAGATGGAAACTTAAAATTTAACGCTCATCTCCGATTGGACCGAGCCAAATAGGTGGTGAGCAGTAAGCTGTAAGCAGTAACAGCCCTTTAAAAATCGCAATTCGGAATGATCCGTTGGGGATTCGAACCAGGGTCCTTCTCTCCTTGTTTGTTTTGTTTGTTTTTGTAAAATGTTTTACGGCGCTCGCAACTGCATACGGTCATATGAGCGCGCGGGACACACCTAATATTTTCAGTTGGTAGGAGACATTTTGAATTTTGCGCGGGTGGCGGCCGAAGCCTACTCTTATCGATTTTAGACTATCAGGGGATCTTTAACGTGCGCAACTTG
>NW_004797338.1:1893485-1895325 GCF_000002075.1 Aplysia californica | reverse complement strand
TTCCTACCAGAAAATCAGGGGTGTGGCAGAAAGACAGCAGTAAGAAGAAGCGAAGGAGTAACAGAAAGGCTGCAGAAAGAATCAGGAGCCCAGAGGAAGGGGCAAAGGAGGTGAAGGTGTGGGGGCAGAAAGAGGAGACGAAAGCAGACGACAGAACATTGCTAGAGAGCAGGGAATGAGGTGAAAGGAGACAAATTTAGAAAAGAAAATTTTTAGGTCGCTACCCGGATTCGAACCCGGGACCTTTTGAACGAGAGGCCAACACTTTAACCTCTAGGCCACGAGAGCCCCCGTCCTTCTCTCCGTTGTGCAGCAGGATACCAACTGAGCTGACTGTGCGTGCTGCGTGCGCCCAGTGTGTTGGAAGGCTCGTGGGTCCAATCTGTGTGGCCGGTAAATCAACTTAGGCCGAAAACGTCTCTGGATCAGGCTAACAATCGTTTAGCGGACGACCTAACTTGTAAGTGAATTGTTCACCGCGCCACTATTCCCCCGGGGATATTTGATTCTCACGGACCATTAAGAAGAAAGCGTTTCTCCTCTGTAGTCTCCGACCAAAATGGAAAGAGAAGCGGGTCGATAGTTTATCGAGCGGTGGGTCTCTTCTTTTGAGTGTTGTTGGAATTAGCTCCATCTGGTTTTGGCCGACGGGGGGAAGACATTTTGAAGACAACAGCTTCTTTGACAATTGCAGCCTTTGGGCGCGCGGTGATCGAATACTGCAGGTTGTGATTGTGTTTTGAAAAGGGAGGGAAGAGGTTGGAGCGGAAAAGTGGAGGGTGGGAGAGGGAGTGGAAATTGCGATTACGATAATATATAATATTTCAACTCTCAAAGGCGCGCGCTCTTGTTCACTTACGTGTATGTATGCGAACACAGTGCCTACTGTCAAGCACAGGCAGACAGACTGACAGACAGACAGACAGACAGGCTCACACACTCACTCACACACACTTACACACACTTTGCGAAAAGGACAGTGTAGCCTTAGCTTTTTACCGTAAGTTAAGACAGACGGTAGCGTTTTACGGCACTTGCAACACAATAAGCTCGTATAATATAAGTGCCGAAGATTAGAGTTATTTCAAGAGAGTAACAAACACGAAAAGGGGGAGACATAAAGACGATAGACGTTTCATAGGGAAAAAGGAGCAACCCATACCAGAGCACCAGCCAACCGCCCTTGTTTACATGTTTAACCGTCTCACGCCGCAGAAGACGCACAGTGCGTAGTTTTACGTACACAAGTATACATTTTTTTGGTAAGTGTTTTACGGCGCTCGCAACTGCTTAAGGTCATATTATGAGCGCGCGGAACACATATAACATTTTCAGTTGGTAGGAAATTTGGAATTTTTCCCAGGTGGCGGCCGACGCCTACTCCTATCGGTTTACCACCAAGGAATCTTTAAGGTGCGCAACCTGCACACGGGAATTCCGAGATTTTTCACCGTTGTCCGAGAAGGCTAGATGTAGATCTTTCCTACCGGAAGATCAGGGGTGTGGCTGAAAGACAGCAGTAAGAAGGAGCCATAGAGTAGCAGTGGAAAGGCTACAGAAAGAGTCGGAGCCCAGAGGAGGGGCCAAAGGAGGTGAGGGGGAGGGGGCAGAAAGTGGAGACGAAAGCAGACGACAGAACATTGCTAGAGAGCAGGAAAGGGGATGAAAGGAGACAATTTTAGAGAAGAATTTTTTCCGTCGCTCGCTACCCGGATTCGAACACGGGACCTTTGAATGAGAGGCGAACACTTTAACCTCTAGGTCACGAGAGCCCCCAAAGTATAAATTGCTCTCTCTCTCTCTCTCTCTCTCTCTCTCTCTCTCTCTCTCTCTCTTGTCC
>NW_004797338.1:1888992-1891437 GCF_000002075.1 Aplysia californica | reverse complement strand
CAGCAGGCTCTATGCGCTGTACACTATATTATTACCCCAGCAGACCATAGAACACTCCGAAACATTCTCAGCTTCCCGGGAAGCATACAGTGCAAGCAGCTGATTAAGCGCTCAAACACTAACAAACTGACAAGATCTTTCACTGTCTATAGCCGGGTATCCATTCCCACCTGGGTGAAGTGAGAAAAATTCGTGTAAAGTGCCTTTCCCAAGGACACAACGTCGGGTCCCTGACGGGATTCGAACCCATGACCTTACGGTTGCGAGTCCCAGAGCCTAACCACTAGGCTACCGACGCCTCTCTACAGTACAGCCCTCCTCACCCAGTCAATTTCTCTATCCACGTGGAACCTCACAAAAGCCACCGGAGCCTAGAATAGCCATGGCTTTGTTTCCCTTTTATCCGTTTAGTTTAGTTTCAGTAAAAGTTTTACGTCGCTTGCAACACAATAAGGTCATATTGTGAGGATTGATAATGACGATAGATGTTTGAAAGGAAAGAAGGAGCAGACCACACCAGCACCCACCAACCTCCTACCTTTTATATGTGTAGCTCGTCTGGTCTCTATAATATACAAACTATGTACTTTCTGTGCTTTGGTGAGGAATTACAGTTGAATCTGATATAACGGTCACCTGTCCAAGACAGTCACCTGTCCAGATGGCATCTGCCGTGTTTCTGCCCATTTTTATGAACAACTGTATGTTTATCACCCTGTGGGTTTGTTATGGGCGGAAGCTACTGGTAATTTCTCTACCTATCATGTTTCTTTTTTTTTTTTACCGTTTTGCCTTTTCTTGGTACCAAATGACCGTTGTCGCATCTATGTGTTTCTCTTTGCTTCTCAATTCATACACTGAACCAAACTCAGTTTATAGGTAGGTGTGTGTGTGTGTGTATGTGTGTGTGTGTGTGTGTGTGTGTGTGCGCGCGCGCGCACGTGTGTCTATGTGTGTTTAGATGTTTGTATATGTTCCTTTTCAAGTGCGTGTGCGTGTTTGTGTATGTGCGTGTGCGAGCGTTTGTTTGTGTGTGTGTGTATGTGTGTGTGTGTGTGCGTGTGTGTGTCTGTGTGCATGTGCGTGTGTGCGCGCGCGTGTTTGTGTGTGTGTGTGTATGTGTGTGTGTGTGTGTGTGTGTGTGTGTGTGTGTGTGCGTGCGTGTGCGTGTGCGTGCGTGCGCCCGCATGTGTGTCCTTACTGTATCGTGCTTGAGTATGGTAGTGTGTATACCTTCATGTGAACGTTCATCGACTTGATTTTGTTGTCACGTGTTTGTTCATACCTGTGTGTTGTGTATTTGTTTTAGTGCGTAAATATGTCTTTGCGAGTGGGTGTTCAGTGGGTACCAATGGTTGGTCGCCGTTGTGGGTGATTGGCGGGTGCTCTGATGTGGTTTGCTTCTTCTTTCCTATCAAACATCTATCGTCTTTATCTCCCCTCCTTCTTTTTCGTGTTTGTTACTCTCTTGTAACACCTCTAATCTTCGGCACTTTTTGACCTTATTGTGGTGCAAGTGCCGTAAAACACTTACTAAAACTATGAAACAACCACCGTTTTCTTTCTTTATGACTGTCTAGCTCTTTCCCTGCTCACAACCTCAAAATGGCCTTACACTTGTTGATGTGCCTCTCCTCCCTACACGTCTGTGTTGTTCTCTATTGTGAGTGGTGGTGGTCGAAGAGTTTTGAGTCCTGAAAGATTTTCTTCTTCTTTTTTTTTTAACAAGCATCTAGCGTCCATATCGCTCCTCATTTTGTTTGTACGTTTCTCTCTTGTAATACCAAAGATTCTCGACTACTATCTTTGGTAATACCACTAATCTTCGGCATTTGTATCATCTATTTATGTTGCAAGTGCTGTAAAACTCTTATGAAAAGTAAGACTAAAAAAGGCTTTTAAAAATATAGCACTTAGAAATGGATGACAGGTGCCTCTATAAATAAATCATCGATGATGGATCTAGAAAGGCTTTCCTTTGCTTCAACCGTCAACCCAACCACCGGCCGCTGTGGTGCCGTTAGACCCCGTCCACACCAGGGCAATTTCCTTTCGTCACAATGCTACCCGGTCCAATCTGCAAATGAGGCTATTTTCGCCCCGTTCGTCTCTCCTCACCACTGAGTGACGTCATATTTCGCCGCCGTGCGACGAGTGGAAATTTTGCTAGTGTGCGCCGGGCCTTAGTTGGTGAACTTAATGTACTCCTGGAAGTTGAAGAAAAAGTTTCTACCCGACTAATCTAGGGTCTGAATTTTTTGTTGTTGTTATTAAAAAAAAAAAATTCAGTTCATCGTCCGTACGAAGGACAAAGTATTCCGCCATTGAATGTTCACGCATGTGTCAAGAAGGGTGTTAAATGTTGATTTCCCTCTATGAAAACGAATAAATAAACATATTTCTTTGTAAAAAATAATATTTTAAAAAAGCAAAAGCAAACACCCC
>NW_004797338.1:1885886-1888496 GCF_000002075.1 Aplysia californica | reverse complement strand
TCACTTTTGTTCAAAAGTCTACATTCTCTAATTACTATGGCTTTAGATATTTTTGTACTGGGCGTATCTTCGATATTGATTTTTAAACATTTCTAACCCTTTTCTCCTTCTCTTTCTTCCTTTCTCTTTCTCCCTTTCCCTCTACCTTTCTCCCCTCCCCCCTCTCTCTCTGTCTCTCTCTCTCTCTGTCTCTCTCTCTGTCTCTCTGTCTCTGTCTCTCTATCTCTTTGTCTCTCTCTGTCTCTCTCTCTCTCTGTCTCTCTCTCTCTTTTCTCTCTCTCCCCCCCCCCTCTCTCTCTCGCTCACAATTAAATTTGCGTAGGTGGTTGGCGGGTGCTCTGGTGTGGTTTGCTTCTTCTTTCCTATCAAAAGTCTTATTGTCTTTATCTACCCTCCTCCTTTTTTTTGCGTTTGTTACTCTCTTGTAACACCTCTAATCTTTGGCGCTTCTATGACCTTATTGTGTTGCAAGTGCCGTGAAACACTTACTAAAACTAAACTAAATTAAATATGCATTGGGAAATACCTTATAAGCTCTGAAATAAATTATTCTTGCTCAATGTGGCTCTCAAAATAGTCTTTCTGTCTTCTTCATAAACTTTATGATTTTTCTCTCTTTGTTAACTTTTCTTTGTGGGAAGTTGGCTTTGTTAATTGGAAGGAGTATTGTGCCATAAACTAGGGATTTTTATGCAGAGATTGCAAAATGTTTGTCACTCTGTAGGTGTCTAAGCACTCTTTTCAGCTCTTCCTATGTTAAACATGACATTATGGGAATCGATTGTTCAGCTTAATGAATGAGATTATCTTATCTATTTCTGACACCTAGAAAAAAATGGGGTTTTCAGACTTCCTTCTCATCTCCCCATTACTAAACACACAACCCCCCCCCCCCACCCCAGTCGGTGGTTGGCGGGTGCTCAGGTGTGGTTTGCTTCTTCTTTCCTATCAAACATCTATCATCATTATCGCTCGTTTTTTGTGTATGTATAATGTTACTCTTTTGTAGCACATCTATTCTTCGGCACTTATGTGACCTTATTGTGTTGCAAGTGCCGTAAAACTCTTACTGAAACTAAAACTTCCTTCCTCCTATCTCCCCATTCCTAAACACGACCCAACCCCCACCCTTTGGGTACTGTGTGTGTCTTATCTTATCTCCCCATTCCTAAACACAACCCAACCCCCACCCTTTGGGTACTGTGTGTGTCTTATCTTATCTCCCCATTCCTAAACACAACCCAACCCCCACCCTTTGGGTACTGTGTGTGTGTCTTATCTTATCTCCCCATTCCTAAACACAACCCCACCCCCACCCTTTGGGTACTGTGTGTGTCTTATCTTATCTCCCCATTCCTAAACACAACCCCACCCCCACCCTTTGGGTACTGTGTGTGTCTTATCTTATCTCCATCACTGTCCTCCCTGCACAGTACTCACGTGGGTGGTTGGCGGGTGCTCTGGTGGGGTTTGCTCCTTCTTTGCTATCAAACAACTGTCGTTTTTATCTCTCCTCCTTCTCTTTTATGTTTGTTACGCTCTTGTAACCTCTCTAATCTTTGACACTTGTATGACCTTATTGTGTTGCTAGTGCCGTAAAACTATTACTAAAAAACCCCAAAACAAACAGTACTCATGCTTTTTTATTGAGTGACTTTGTTAAGTCATTCCATTTTTCTGTCTCTCTGTTGGTTCAATCTGTTCATCTTTTGTACATTAATCTAGCGCTAAATGTGCATACATGGGTGGTTGGTTGGTGCTCCGCTCCGGTTTACCCCTTTTTCCCTATCAAACATCTATCTTCCTTTTCTTTAAATTTTTTTTTTTTTAGTAGAGGTTTTACGGCGCTCGCAACTGCATAAGGTCATATGAGCGCCAAGGGGTGAGTGTCAACAGAGAAGTCCTCACAGGGAATCAGACTTACTCTGCTCACCTCTCTAGCTTCAACAGCACTAGGTCTGCTTCGACTATTAAGGCACCCCGGAAATAGCAGTTCACAAGAGAGTGACAAACATACAAAAAAAGTAGAGAAAAATGACAATGGTAAGGATTAGGAAAGAAAAAACAGCAGTTCCTTGTTGCAGACCAGGCACAGTTATGAGCGTGACATGATGAATCAGCCCATTTACAATACTACTGTGCTTGAACAAGAAATGTCCTCCCTCTGGGAATGGCCTAAAGACACAACAGTCAGTGGCACTGCCCCGGGGGGAACTTCCTAGTCTTTCCTCCTTTTTTCTGTGTTTGTTACTCTTTAGGAAAACCTCTAATATTAATCACTTTTATAACCTAATTGTGTTGCAAGTGGCTTTATACTCTTACTAACATTAAATTAATGTTTTGTGCTGATGTGCTTCTCTTTACTCCAACAACACACACACACACACACACACACACACACACACACACACACACACACACACACACACACACACACACACACACACACACACACACACACACACACACTCACTCACTCACTCACACACACACACACACACACACACACTCTCACACACACACACACACACACACACACACACACACACACACACACACACACACACACACACACACACACACACACACAACTCTCTTAGGAAAAAGTGA